>NC_050460.1:38237686-38560602 GCF_903995425.1 Onychomys torridus
GGCAAGTCTATAGGGCATTTTCTTGATTAATGATTGATATAGAAAGGCACAGCCCACTGTGGGCAGTGCCACCCCTGGGCAGGTGGGCCTGGGTATGTAAGAAAGCAAATTGAGCAACCCACAGAGAAGCACGCCTATGAGCAGTGTTCCTTCATGGCCTCTGCTTCAGTTTCTGCCTTTAGGTTCCTGCCTTGAGTTCCTGCTCTGACTCTTCCTATCTGATGGATTTATAAGCTATAAGTTTTAAGCTGAAATAAACCCCTTCCCCCAAGTTGATTTTGGTCATGGTGTTTTATCACACCAGCAGAAACCTAACTAAAGTAAAGTAAATTAAATTAAATCTAATTTAAAGCATCCTGTGGACAGCCAATACTAAAAAAAAAAGTCCCACCTCATCATATCATAGTCAAATATTTTAAAGTGAATGATAAAGAAAAAATTTAGATAGAAAAAATAGATTGATTGTCTTCAAAGCAACAATAGCAAGACCAGTCTAGATATTAAAAAAGAAAGAGAGAGAGAAAAAAAGAGAGAGAGAAAGGAAGGAAGGAAAGAAGGAAGGAAGGAAGGAAAGAAGGAAGGAAGGAAGGAAGGAAGGGGAAGGGAAGGAAAGGAAAGGAAAGGAAAGCAAAGCAAAGGAAAGGAAAGGAAAGGGAAAGAGAAAGAGAAAACAAACCCCCTCCCAAAAGAGGTAGGAACAAAGAAACCCTTATGGGAAGCTTCTTGGAATGAAAATGATGTAACTAATAGACATCAGCATGAGGTTCCTCATGATCAGCTTCCATATGTTCCACATGCTCCAGCTGTAGCAACTGGGTCTATGCCTGAAGGATCCTAAGTCAGCACACCCAGACACATGCACAGACATGCTTAGCATGGCACTATTCACACCAGCCAAGACATGGAATCAGCTTAGGTTTCCACCAGTGGAAGAGTGGATAAATCAAACATGTGATTCAGAGTAACCCCAAGACCCTGGAGGCTGAGGCCAGTGGATCAGGAGTGTGAAGCCAGTCCTAGAAACACATGGGACATAGATAAACTGTGTATTATTCAGTTCTGGAGAGGGTCAAGAATCAAGCCATTTGCAGGAAAATGGTGAGCGACCGCTGTGCTAAGCAAAAGTAACCAGACTTAGAAAATCAAATGATTTGTGTTTTCTCTCATATATGAAATCTTGAAGAGACACAGAAGTCAAAGGGGAAGCTTTAAGGAACAGGGCAGAGATGGGGAGGGGAGACATGGGAGGGTAGGAGCGGTGAACACGACTAAAATGCACACGTGGAAATGCTTCAATGAAACACATTAATTTATCCAGTTAACATCCATGGAAAACTTTGGCCAACAAGACAATGGGGATACATGCTTACAGTGCTGAAAGAATGAATCCCACCATGGCATTTTAAAGTAGCCAATCTCACAACGGAAAGTACTAGGATGTTTAAGGGCATGCTCAATACCAATGCTTGGAGATGCCCTTATGGAACATGGAGCTATGTGTAAGGAACCCACAATGAAAATTAAACATTAAAAAGTATATTTTTAAAAAGTACTCAAATAATTGGGGAGTAAAAAGAAAGTCATTTTAGTAGGAAGTACATGTAAGTGCCTACTTATCTCACATCTCTCTCTCTCTCTCTCTCTCTCTCTCTCTCTCTCTCTCTCTCTCTCTTTCTCTCTCACACACACATACACACACACACACACACACACGTGCAGCCTACTCTTTCCTTAGTCCACACTCACATCAGGCAGTGGATGTCTTTCCCCTCATGTTGGAGATGCACAGCATGGGGAGCTAAAATGGCAGATTCAGCCACCAGAGGATTCAGAGACATGGAGGCCTTTGAGGTCTTAGATGTGGGGATCTGGCTAGGTGGCCACCCCAGAGGAAGGGGTACTGGACTAGACTGGGTATCTCACCCTTCCCTGGCTAGTGTCTGTCAAGTTCCCTGTGCCTCAGTTTCCTCTTACAACTGACTATTTTGACATATAATGGCTTCTATTCCCCCAAACCAGAATTTGTCCTTCATCCCTTATGTCCTGGGTACCTATTCTTCTCTTACAAGCGGATTCAAGATTACTTCCCTGAGTGAGGAGCCTTGTTACAGAGGAGGTCCATAGACAGAACCTAGCCAGTAGAGTTTTGTTGGAGAGCCCGGGTAATACTATGCTTTTAAAATGTGTTGGCAGCTTTATGATTCCATAGGAAAATATAACTTTCAGCCTCTCATAAAGTAACAGTTCTGGCCATCCTGGAGCCACTTGGAGCAGATCTGCGCTGGTGATGAGGAGACAATGCACTTTTTGACAGAGCATGAATTTGCCAGCTTGTTCCAATCTCCCTCTACACCTCACTTACCCTAACAGACTTCATTGTCTCATGGTGTTACTCAGCTGTCTGTCACTGAAACAGAATATCTGAGGCCGTTCAATTTTAAAAGATGGGTGGTTTCTTTTGGCAAATACTTAAGGTTTCAGCTCATGGTCTATTGGTGAAATTATTAAGGCCACTCCACGTAGTTAAAAGGGAGGTTTATTTTGAGGGGTAACTTACAAATGAAGGGGTAGGTTGCAGGGTCTGGGAAAGGTATAGCGCAGTCCGGCGGTGTTCTCTGGAGAACTCTGCTCGGTCTACCTCCAGCGTCCAGGGTCCCGGAACCAAGAGAGTGACCTCCTCCCGATCCTTGGTCTTCCACTTCCTCCTCCGCCCTGCCTTGTGGGCGTGACCATTACGGAAGCCTCAATGGGGGTTGGAACTTCCAGGCCAATGCTGGGATGGCTATCCACTACAATGGTCGGTTGGCCTACAGCATTTACTGTGAAAACATTTTTAAACCTTTAGTGTGAATGAGTGTGTCTATGTCTGTGTATCTCTCTCTCTCTCTGTGTGTGTGTGTGTGTGTGTGTGTGTGTGTGTGTGCGTGTGTGTGTGTCTGTATGTGTGTGCACACCTGCATGCACCATGGTACACGTTTGGAAGTTAGAGGTCCACTTGTGAAACTTGGTTCTCTCCTTCTACTCTGTGGGTTCTGTGGAAAGAAGTCAGCTTACCAAGCTTAGCAGGAAGTGACTTTACCTCCTCAGTCATCTCTCCAGCCTCCTGCTACTTTCAGAGACTGACACAGTCCAGCAGCACCACAGGCTGACCACACAGACCTTTAGCCAACCACAGTTCCTTTCCTACCCGGCCATATGCTTAGGAGTGCATCCACACTCCCTCAGGGCTGAGTCCTGTGAGGTCCCACAGAAGACTCCAACACAGTTCTCCATCCCCTCACCCCCTCACCCCCTCATCCCCTCATTCCCTCATCCCCTCATCCCCTCATCTGAGTTAGAGCTAGCTTTTGTTAGAAACCACATTAGCTGTCCTTCCATCCCTCATTTGTCTCAGCTGGCTATGACCTCAGGGCCTGTCTTCACTCTCCAGCCTCAAAAAGGATGACCTCTCTCCAGACATTACTGCTTCCAAAAAAATAAACAAGAGCTGATTGGGCGTTCTGGAGGAATGTGTATTCTTGTCCCTCTTCCTGTAAATCCACCGCATTCCTTGGGCCCCCTGAGCCTTCTAAACACTCAGGCCAATGATTCAAAATCAGGTAAACTGGTCAGGTCTATGTTGGAAGGGACAGGGCTGGACTTCAAGGACAGGTTTGGCTGTCTCTAAAACCCATGACTTTCAATGCTACCCAGTCCCCAGACTGGAGCCCAAAGCATCATCTCGGGCGAGACAATGGTCTGTAGTTACTTGAATCAAATACTCCCATCTGTCTTGAAGATGTCACTAGAGGTGGGTGTGGTGATATTGTGTCTCCAATATATTGTGCACCCTAATAAATTTATCTAGGGTCAGAGAACAGAACAGCCACTGGATTAGTCATAGAGGCCAGAAAATGGTAGCACACACGCCTTTAATCCTAGCATTCTGGAGGCAGAGATCTGTCTGGATCTCTGTGAGTTCAAAGCCACACTGGAAATAGCCAGGCATGGTGACACATGCTTTTAATCCCAGGTAGTGATGGCAGGAAGCAGAAAGGTATATAAGGCGTGAGGACCAGGAACTAGAGCCCTTGTTAAGCTTTTAGCTTTTAGCAGCAGTACAGCTAAGATCAGTTTGGATGAGGACACAGAGGCTTCCAGTTTGAGGAAACAAGATCAGCTGAGGAATTGGTGAGGGTGAGGTTGGATGTGGCTTGTTCTGTTTCTCTGATCTTTCAGTGTTCACCCCAATACCTGGCTCTGGGTTTGTTTTTTATTAATAAGACCTTTTAAGATTCGTGCTACATGCGGGCTTTGAGAACTTAAAGTCTTGTTCCATTTCTAGTTCACAATCTCCGCTTCCTGCTTTGTTGAAGATGTGACCTCTCAGTGTCCAGCACCAGCTGCCATGCCTGTGCTCCAGCATCACGGACTCTAATCCCACGGGAACCATAAACCCAAATATACTCTTTCATCTATAGATCGTCATGGTCATGGTATTTTACCCCAGCAATAGAAAAGTAACTAATTCATGGTCAGAGATGAGCTGAGGTTTTTAGTGTGATTCCTTATTTGGAAAAGTTGAGTTTTCATACTTTATACTTTGGGACATCTGAGGCACATTGGGGCAACGCCAGCTCTTCGTGGCACCTCCTCTAACACCACGTGTCCTTCCTATTTAAAGATGCAGTTTTAATGAGAGTTAGGCTGACCTCTCCTCTGAAAGGCACTGGCTCTGACCTGCCCGTTATCTGAGGTCCCACTTTGACAACTCCACACTCTTGGTCTCTTCACTGGCAACTGGCTGCCGGGAGTTCTCATCTGGCTGCTTTGCTCATGGTCCTTCAGAGGCGATGAGCTGTGTGTGAGGCCCCTTCAGATCTAGGACCCTGGGGTGTGTGGGTGTGTGTGGGGACATTCTGCAACAGGGCCTTTGGGCAGAGATGAGAAACATCTGCAGGGTTGAGGACTTTTCTCAAAGAAAGAAATGAGCAGATAGAAACCCAACCAGCATGTGACTGTTTGGGCTACACCAGCAGGGCAGGATGAACTTGCGCTGTTTTGGATGGCTTTGCAGCTTTTAATTTCCAGGTTTGTTTGTTTTTCTGTTGTGGTTTCATATACTCAGGCATGATAATATCACACTGAGCTGAGCTGAGAATTTAAATTTGAAATGGCAGGACATCCATTGGGTTAGAACGGAGCAGGACCTTCCTGTACTAGAAAATTGAAGGACCCAAATGAAGTCTTAGTTGAGAGATTAAAAACTCCAGTATGGAATCATGCTTACTGTCTTCTTGTGTCTGGCCTGCCTCTTGCAGTACAAGGCAGGCAAGTTCCTTCTCGCAGGTGGACAGTGAAAACACCAGGAATAGACCCAGAGCAGTTGCTTCCAGGGGCTCCTCAGACTGTGTCTTCTCAGTCTGAGCAAGAAGCCTGCACCTATAAGGAGGTGTTTGGAGTTAGTTCTGCAGCAGCGGGTGCATCCAAGGCCACTCAAGAAATGGAGGGGCAAATGGATGTGTCCTAACTTTTAGGCCTCAGAGGAGAGGTGATGGTCCCAGCCGGTATTATAAATAGTCAGCCTCCCTTCTCCAAAGAGAAGCAATGTGCAGCTATCTCAAGTTGCGAGTTAACAGAGTTCTCAGGAAAGCAAAGTTTCCAGTTGCCTGTTTGATAAACACATTCTTGGAAAGGGCAGCCTGCTACCTACCGAGGGACCCTGGGGGAGATATTTTGAGCAGTCTGGGGCTGTCTGTCTGCACTCTTTGTCCTCACAGTTTGAAGTCCTCTCCAGTTTAATTATCAGGAATGAGGAGTTAGCATCCAACTGGCAGTTTTGATCGGTATCTGTCAACCAGGGTCCAGTGGGACACCAGATTCCACGACATGAAATATTACAAGGCCTTCTCTTTAGCCTGCCGTCTGTTCACAGGGATATGAGGAGAAGTTCAGAGAGATGTCTGCCAGTGCATCTGCACTGTCCTGTCCCCCAGATCCAGCATACACAGTCATACCTGCTACTGGAGTGAAGGACTCTCAACATATAATATAGTTCACGTACCAAATAAACAGTATGGCCTCAGTGCACACCCCTCATGTGCGTCTTTGGTCTCAAAGACACTGTTCATCTGCATTGTCCTCCCCATTCTCTCTCTTGATCTTACTTCCATCCCCGAAGTCCCAGGTCACTGGATCACTGGAGACACGAGGCCTCAGATCTATAGTTTTAGCAATAAATGAATCTCCTGAGACTCCTTTACATCTTTGTTCTCCTGGTCTTTCTTAAGTCCTCAAAATATTTCTGAGCTGCTTTTTACTGCCGTTGTATCAAAGCCCCTGCCTGGTTCTACAGCTGCTGGAAGGAAGGGCCACCCATCCAGACAGTGGTGTATTTTGTCTTCTGGCTCCGCTGCCACCTTCCTCCTCATTTCCCTCGGTGCTTCAGTTGAGCCTTAAGAAACTGCCACCATGTGATGATCAGTACGGAAGAGTTACAAGAAGCCTCTCATAGGGTCCACTGACTACCTGTGTGCACTATTGTCTTAGCTACATTCCTATTGCTGTGAAGAGACACAGTGACCAAGGAAACTTACAAAAGAAAATGTTCATTGGGGCTTACAGTTTCAGAGAGTTAGAGTCCATGACTATTATGGCAGGGAGCATGGCAGCAGACAGACAGGCATGGGCGTAGAGCAGTAGCTGAGAGCTCACATATTGAGATAACAATCATAGGCAGAGAAAGATCATTGGGAATGGCATGGGCTTTTGAAAGCTCAAAACCCACTCCAGTGACACACCTCCTCTAACAAGGCCACACTTCCTAATCCTTCCCAAACAGGTCCACCAACTGGGGATCAAGTGTTCAAATATCAGAGTCTATAAGGGACATCCTCACTAAAACCACCACAACCATCTCTGGAGTTCCCTTTCAGCCTCCAATTTTATACATCACACAGGTGCACACACTGCCCCCAATCCAAGCTGTTTTCTTGAGGGATATTTCTAAGGATTTATCACAACTAAACATCCAAGTAGTTTTGAATCCCAAAGTGTCATGATTGTGGCTCCCATATGCCCACCTCTCCCTGCAGCCCAGACATAAACAGTCTGAAATCTAAACAGTATTTTCATGGCCCATTTTGACATCAGAAATCACAATGTAAATTACCCAATTTCTCCATTTTGAGGTCTTGATGTATCAGCTAGAATCACCCAACATACAGGCAAAATTGTGGAAAACTCAGAGATGAAACTGGAAACTGTCTAAGTAAATAATTCATCTCTTATACTGTAAATGTTTAGTTTTAAAATACACATGTTTTACATGGAAAAAATCAGGACTCTTGTGTGGAAATCTGTGTCACAAGGATTCATGGAAAACAACTTCCTGGAGCAGGTTAGTGAGGATCTGCAAAGGTCACGTCAAAGGCTGTGTACTTGACAGCCACCTCAGCACAGGGAGATGGGAGCAGTGTTCCTGTGAGCCACTGAATCAGCAGCACTGCCCCAGGGGAGCTGCTGGCTCTCATCCCAGGAGTCACTTTTCCTGTCAGTTATGTGCTCTTGACAGGTCTGAAATGGGAACAGAGGGCAGACATGGTCACTGAGGGCACAGTAGAAGTCCTTTTGGAGTTGTCCAGAGAGAATGGTTTGGAGAGCAGAAGGAGGCCTGATTTATGTACTCTACAGCTTCACCTGACACCAGCCTGGAAACCCGGAGTGAGTCCGTCTGCCTCAGGATTCTTTATCTGACATTGAAAAAGCACAGGTGTCACAGGTTCCTACAACGTGCCATGAGTCGCTCCCAGTGGTGCTTGCAACAGTGTCTGGCACACGGGTCGTTAAGGGTAGCATTGTTGGTGGCTGAATTACTGGGAATAGAGTGTCCTGGCTGCTTAGAAATGAGTGGTCAGAATGGGCGTGGGGATCCTGTGGTCTCACATAATGAAAGTACTAATAGGTACCATCTCTACCTTACTACAGTTGTGGGGATATTAGAGAAGACGTTAGAGGTAAAATAACCAAGATCCAAAGGCAAGAATGGATCTATTGTATTCATGAGAAACCAAAAGGAACTAAACCCTCTAAACCATTGTGCCAGACTCTACGGGAGAACATCAACACCAACACCACCATGTTGGTACACATATTCATGGATAACAGACACCTGGGAAGTAGATTCTCACCTTAAACGTGTCACTAAACACTTCATCTGCTCATCATTGCACTGGGGTCTCTCACCAACACATACAACAAGGTCCAAGATGCTTTCTGCTGAGCCAATCCACTGGAAAGTGATGACTAGTTGCATGCAGCTGAGCAGCAAGGGCAGGCTGTAGAATGAGAACCTTCCCCTTGAGTGTGGATCTAACTAGTTGGGCAATAGAAGAATTAACAAGTGGTGAGTGATGGATTGTGAAGACCTAGTACCTGCCTTCCTCCCTGTTCTCCCTTCTGAGCACCACACTGTGTATTCATCAACATACAGTCTTGCCTTCTTTGCTGATGTTTCATGTGTCAACATTACCTTGTTAACGAGATACTTGCTGATCTTGGCTCCTATATTTACAGCCTACTTGGAATCTCTGAAATCACAATGTTAGAGTTGGGATCCCTTAGCGGTAAAGCCAAGAATCCCAATTTCAGGCAGTGCCAAGCCCCACCCAGTATGTGCAGGGAGACCTACCATGCCACGCACACATTGGTGGCCTGACATAAGACACCAGAACTCTCAGACATAGCTTTTATTTGTGTTAACATAAAGTAGAAATCAGGAATCTTTTTATGGCTCTGGTTTCTTTTTATTTGTGACTACTATTTTCCATGCTTCACCACATGAAAAATCAACATGATGGGGCTGGAGAGATGGCCCAGCAGTGAAGAGAAGGTACTACTTTTCCAGAGGACCTGAGTTTGGTTCCCATTATACACACGGGACAAGTAACAACTGCCCAGGACTACAGCTCTGGGAACTCTGAAGGCTCTATCTCTGAACACCTGCACTAATGATGTGCTCATCCCTACACAGAGACACACATTTTAAAGACTAATAAAGTAAATCTAAAGAAATCAGTGTGGTGGTGTAAGTTGGTGGGAAATGACATAGGGTTATCTCCAAGGAGGCTTGGCATCTGGTTTCCACTTCATTTCATAACAGATGTGAGCATTTGTAAAAATACCTTAACCATATGAGTGTTCATTTACTAATGGGTAGATGGAAAGAGTGATAATTTGCTGGAGAATTAAAGGTTACAATTATGGTAAGTCACTGCTTCCATCCTACTAAGGAACAGTATCCCCCACCTCCCCTCACCCCCCACCCCCACCCCCTGTTCAGGCAGGAGTTGTTCTTAACACACTGTTTTGATGGCCATATCTCTACTCACTCTTCCAGGCCCTTGATTTACACATGGATGCCAGGAATTACTAGGCTCTCTGATAATATTTGATGACTCCGTGCTATATATCCAGCCCTCTGCTGTGCATTTTTAAGAAAACAAACAGACTGAACACAGTAAATGATAAAACCTGAGTGACAAAAATTATAGATAAAAATTGTACAGAATCTTAACAGCTGGAGAACACTGGGGGTCAGATGTACAACCAGAGAAGTGGTGCATTGTGGGAGATGAATACTAGATGAGCAATTGGAAGTGTGCCCATGATAACTAATCATGAACACACTAGGAGAATCCTTAGTAAGAGTCAGGCATTGTTCTTAGTCATTTACATTTACTTAATTTATTTAAGTTTTGATTGGTTCGTATTTATGAGATATGATGTTTTGATGCACACATACTATAACATGATTATATCATGTTAGTCAGCATATCGACTGCCCCACTT
Organism: Onychomys torridus; assembly: GCF_903995425.1. Classification (NCBI taxonomy): domain Eukaryota; kingdom Metazoa; phylum Chordata; class Mammalia; order Rodentia; family Cricetidae; genus Onychomys; species Onychomys torridus. Next base: position 38,247,515 of record NC_050460.1, read on the forward strand.
AACTTCTACTTTCAGGAAGAGATGTTAGAAAAGGATTTAGCTGTTTTGACATGTGCAATGCCTTGTTGCTGACCGTTAAGAATAGTCACCTTGCTGTGCAATCAGCCTCAAAACCTGTTCTCCCTCTGTGTAAGACTTTAAAAATGTCCTGCCTTCTCATCCTCTCCCCTCTTCTCCTCTTCCTTCCATTTGTATTCCCCTCCCCTCTCCCCCCTCCCCCCCTCCTCTGGTAACTACCATTATCTGCTCTATTTCTATCAGTTAACTTCATTAAATTCCACGAACAAGTGATACAGGTATCAGTTAGTCTTTCTGGAAATCTTATAATTATCATTATGACTATTTTTCAGGATGGGAACTGAAGTGCCAAGAAGTGGTCAGAATCCATTATGTTAAAACAGAAGGGCATTAGCTGGGCAACAGTGGCACCTTTAATCCCAGCGCTCAGGAGGCAGAGCCAGGCGGATCTCTGTGAGTTCGAGGCCAGCCTGGTCTTCAGAGCGAGTTCCAGCACAGGCACCAAAACTACACAGAGAAACCCTGTCTCAAAAAACAGGGAAAAAAAAATAGAAAGGCATCAACCAACTTTTCACTACTCACCAGTGCTTCAGATAATTTCATACCATACTCCAGTTTACCTATCTTTCTGAATCCACACTAACTTCCTGTTTGCCTTATTTTACTCACATTTTAAAGTATTGTTACACCTAGCCTGTTATTCACCATGAGGAAGGAGAGAGACAATATTTACCGGTTCCAAAGACTTTAATAATTCACCATGTAAGTGAGTCACTGATCAATCAGGTCTGCAGAACAAGAAGGACTCAGGAGCCTTGTTTCTCCTGACAGCCCTGAGCAGGGGCAGAAGTGGGGTTCATAAGCACAAAAATCACAAACATTTGTTGCCAAGTTAAGTCCAACCAATCAGATTCATTTGTTCCCTCTGTTAGAAACAGTAATAATGTTTCTAGAGAACTAAAGATACATGATGACTATTTCTATGGTTTGGGGAGGAGGTTGATCAGACATTGGGAAGTTCTCAGTTAAGCTTGGGAACTTAAACTCTATTTCAGCCTGCAGGTAAAATGGAGTCTGAAGTCAAAATGGCAGTTCTCAGGCCAAGGTGCTTTTCCTGAACCCCTGAGTATACTTTCATTAAAGTGTCTCTCCGGCAGGCATATTGTTTCTTTTTACTTGATGTTACAAGTTTCCATGTGGTTGGCATCCTCAATACTTTTTAAGAATTATTTATTTCATTGTATGTGTGTGTGCTTGAGTGTATGCATTGCACTATGTGCTTGCAGAAGCCTGAACAAGTCAGAAGGGGGCATCAGATTCCATAGAACTGGAATTCCAGGTGGTTGTGAGTCACCACTTGGGCACTGAGAACTGACCCTGGGTCCCCTACAACAGCAGTGATGCTCTTAGCTGTTGAGCCATCTCTCCAGCCCCCTCCTCAAGGTTTTTGAATAAAAAGCTAAGATGCATATTTGCTAATCACTGTGAGCAATGGTGCCTGCACATGAAGTCCTCAGAACTATGCCAACATTCTTCATCCTAGCTCTCCAACCCTCTCACACGCCCCTTACCAGTCCCATAAAACCATGTTTAGAATTATCTTCATGTATCTTGTCTTAGTCAGTGTTCTCTTGCTGTGAGAAGACACCATGCCCATGGCAACTCTTAAAGAGGAAAGCATTTAATTAGGGCTGGCTTACTGTTCAAAGGTTTACGCGGTCATTGTGGTGAGGAGCATTGCTGCTTGCAGGCAGACATGGAGCTGGAGTGATAACTGAGAGTTCTACATCCCAATCCACAGGCAGCAGGAAGAGAAGGAGAGAGAGAGAGAGAGAGAGAGAGAGAGAGAGAGAGAGAGAGAGAGAGAGAGACTGGGCCTGCTTGAGCATTTGAAACCCCAAAGCCCACTCACAGTGACACACTTCACTTCCTCCAACAAGACCACACCTCTATTGTCTGTCAAGTCATGCCACTCTCTAATGACCAAGCATTCAAATCCATGAGCATATGGGGTTCGTTCTTATCAAACCACCAGACATCTTTTCTTCTTGTTCAAATTTGAACTTCAGTTTGCTTGAGTAGTGTGTCTGCTGCCGAATGCATCCTCAAGGATGGAGAAACGATAAAGAACTGTAACCACACAGACTTTGTGTCTAGGAAACAGAGCTACTGGATCCCAGGCAGTTCTTACTGTTCAGATATTGAACAAAGTCATCCCATGGCAGAGAAACCAAGTTTCACATATTTAGTCTTGAGAATATGGCCTGTTCATTCACCATCACCACCTGAGAGGAAACCCTAGCCCATCTTTGGCCAGGTGTGAGTGGAAGCATTTGTCGCAGACCTGGCTGAGACACACTCACTCCTCTGTGCACTCAGCCCTCCCCCCAACCTCTACCATGTGCCTTAGAAAACAGTTCCGATATGAAAATGCCACCCCTGATCTGACAGAACTCAGACTCTCACTTCCTCATAAGGCTGAGTGAGGATGGGAAAAGAGCCCAGAGAGCAAAGTGACTTGTTTTCTCTTCCAACACCTATGTGAACACTTTCTAAGAAAAATCTTAGAACTTAAGAGTCACAGCTAAAAAAAAAAGACTCACAGCTAGAATTATAGTGCTGGTTCAGCGACCCACCTGGCCTGCTGGGAAGGGCATGAAATGCCACTCTGGGGAGGAAGAGCAGGGTGAGTCAATGTAGGTGTCTGCATCACCTTAAGTAGAATGGTGTAGTGTTGGGAGCAGTGAGAAATATCTCAATCCGGACTGTAGCTGTAGACCAGAGAGAACAGTGGGAGTATAGGTAGCAGAGCTAGGCTTAGTGTCACGGAAGTGATGCTGATTTCATTTGTCAAGTTTCCTAGCTGCGCCAACCATCTTGCATAGCACAGTAAAAACTCTCCAGCAATGTCTGTAGGGTAGATGAAGATGACAGGGATGTCAACTATCTTGGCAAACTCCATAGAACATAATGGCTCCATGTTCTAGACTTTCCAAGAATAGTTCACTTCTAACTAGTTGTCTCAATGGAATAGGAAGGCTTCTTGAAGAAATGTTAGAGCCTGGAGAGTTCCCTCAAGTCTAGAAACACCTGCAGTCTTTACCCAGAGTGAAGCAATTGGTATTTCTTCACTCATCTTCTGTGGATGTATCTCCCTCCCATCATTACCTTGCATGGTTTATCAAAATATTTCTCCCATCCTTTCACAGAAGATATTTAGCTAGACCCACCAACATGGCTAATTTTTTGTGCCATGCCCTTTTCCCCTTGGGATCTCAATGGTCACTTACAGAACATTGTCCCCAGAAGCTAGGGTCCCTCTGCTTTCCCTTGGAAGCAATCTCTTTGAGGAAAAGAGGGGCTGAGGAGGTGAGAGGGGTGGGCCAGGCTGTGCAGCAAATAGTTACCTTTGAAGACTGGCCTATGTAATTCCTAATTGCATTATAAAAGCTATCCTTACACACACAGATAATTGTAGCTCTTACCCCTCATCATTTTACAGCAGATGGAGATCATTACAGAAATCTACAAGCAGTCCAAATGCAGAGAACTGAGCATGGGTACCAAGGCCCAATTGAAATATTCACAACACAATCCCTATTCTTAGGGCCCAAGGAACATAAGGGGTGGGAGGGGGCCAGAAAGATTGTAAGACCCAGAGGACTAGGATTCCTGCTGTGAGGTAGTTATCTTCAGCATACGACAAAGAAGACACACCTGTGAAACCACAGTAACAACCCAGACCCACACAGTGACAACACCTGTTGCCAGGCCAACATGCAAGGGGGAAATCCCACAAGGCTCTGACCCCAGATGAAGAGCTAGAGCAGTTAACGGTTGCTGAGAGAGGGAGACTCAGTCTTCTCCAGGGATGAGCCCCTTGATAGGTTAGCCAATCCCAAGTGTGCATCCCTAAAAGCATATACATACAAGCAACTATGGTATATTTTATTTGTGCTGAAATGTGATTTTGTGTGGTAATAAAGTTGTGTTTTGCCTGCATATCTGTGTTCCACACACCTTACAGCAGGGCAGTAGGGGGTTTTGAGCTACAGGTAGTTGAGAGCTAATGCATGGGTGCTGGGAGCCAATCCTGGATCTCCTGCAGGAGTAGTGAGTACTCCCAATCACTAACCCCTCCCTGTAGCATGCTGTGCTCTTTCCAGTTCAGCACCTGAAGAATTTTCTCTCTGGATGCCTTTCATTGGCCTCTGGCCTGCTTTCAGGGCATTATTCTCTATTATCTTCCTCCCCTGTGAGTGTTTAGATGTCCTAAAACTGAACTTTCTAGGAAAACATTTTTTGTACACTTGAAGTTCACCACACAATGTTATGGGATACATACAGATGGTAAACATAATTATTATAATGAAGCCAATCAACATATCTGTCACTTCAGTGACTTGTGTGGGATAAATGTCACTAAAAACCTGCTTATTTTTTTAAAGTCTCTGTATCAGTATAATTTTACGAATGTGATCCTCAGATTACACACTAGAACTCTAGACTATTCCCTGATTGGGCTTTATTTTTATTTATTATTTTTTTGTGTAGATTTAGAATAGTTTTTAATAAATTTATTTATTAATTTATTTTACATCCTAGCTACAGCCCCCCCCCATTCTCTCCGCCCAGTCCCTCTCCTCATCCCTCCTCTGTTTCCACCACGCCTCCAATCCACTCCTCTTCCATTTCTGTTTAGGAAAGAGCAGGACTCCCAAGAGTATCAATAAAACATGGTGTATCAGGTTTCAGTAAGACGAAGCACTCTCCTTGTATTAAGGCTGGGCAAGGAGACCCAATATGAGGAGTAGGGTCCCAAAGGCCAGTAAAAGAGTTGGAGACAGCCCCTGCTCCCACTGTTAGGAGTCCCACAAGAGGACCAAGCCACCCAACTGTCCCGTATATGCAGAGGGCCTAGGTCAGTCCCATGCACTTTTAATTAGTGGGTACTCCAGGGATTACAGAATGCATTCTTCTTATCAAATCTCAATACCACGTTTCTATCCATAAACTCCTTTACATAATTTATAGTTTATTTTTGTCATCTAAGTCTTCCTGTGTTTTTAATCCCCCAAAATATTCTGTGCAATCAATATTTATCAAATTGCTAACATTTTATTATTTCTTATTCCTTCATGCATTTTCAGACTTCTATGGGATCCTTTCATCTCTGCTTATAGAATATATCTGATATTTCCTTTCATGTAGGATGGCTGGTCACAAGTAATTTCAGTTAGCTTGTCTGACAACACACATCATCTGCCCTTAAGGATATTTTTGCAGCTATAAAACTCCCAGCCCAGCTCTTCATTTAAAAACTTAGGTTAACTGCACCATTCTATTGGCTTTGTGTTTCATTCTTGACAGCATTTTTCTTCTCTAGTTTCTCTGAAATCTCCTCTTCTTATCTGTCCTTGGAGATATTTTAGATCTTTGATGTGAATTAATTCATTGTGTGTCAGAGAATTTCTTGAATTTGAAGCTTGAAGTTTTTTTTTATCACTTCTCCAAAGTTTCTCTGCCTTTATCATTTTATGTTTCTTCCTTGTTTTCTTTTCTCTGATTCTGATTCTCAAGACTTCTCTCTCTCTCTCTCTCTCTCTCTCTCTCTCTCTCTCTCTCTCTCTCTCTGTGTGTGTGTGTGTGTGTGTGTGTGTGTGTGTTGCATGCACATGAGTTTGTGCACAGGCATGTAGGTTTCAGGTGGAGACCAGAGGTCACTGTTGTGTATCTTTATTGTTCTCTACCTTATTTAATTTTGAAACAGGGTCTCTTATTGAACCTGGAGCTTGTGATTCACTGGAATGGCTGGATAGTGATCTTTAGGGATCTGTCCTCTTCCCACCTCAGTGCTGGAGTCTGTGTGTGCCTGCTCCAGGCTTTTTACATGGGTGCTGAGAGAATCCAAATTCAAGTCCTTCTGCTCTGACAAGCACATTACTGAGGGAGCCACCTCCCCATCCTCCCTGCCCTAAGACTTTTTCATTTTACCCTGATGGTTTGTACACCTCCACTAGTAACTTCTTACCCTTTTCATACTTTCTCACATATTTTCTAGTTAATTATCTTCTCTCAGTTGTGTCCATTTTGATATTAAACTCTGGCTATTGTAGACTAACTATTGTCCACTAAGTTCTACTTATTTATTTTATGATACCTTTATAGATTTACATTGTTTTCCTTTTTTCCTATAGTGCTGGGGCTGAACCAAGAGCCTCACATAAACGAGGTAAATTACCAATGAGCTAAATTCCAAACCCAAGATGTATTTCTTGCAACCATTTCCATTTTCTGTGGACAATAAAGGATAGTGAACAGATTATTTCAATATTTGAATCTGTAGACTTTATAGTCTGGAGCCCTGCAGGCCTGCATCTGCTTCTGCTATTTGTTCATTCTACTGTTCTTCTTCTCTTTACTTTGTTAATTTATCTTTGAGTTTATAAGATAATTACATAATTTCTCCTCTTCCCTTCCTCATTCCAAAGCCTCCCATTGCTCTCTTTCAAAAATGCATGGCTTCATTTTAATTGTTGTTACACACATACACACACACACACACACACACACACACACACACACACACACACACACACCACACCACACACAGAGAAAGAGAGAGAGAGAGAGAGAGAGAGAGAGAGAGAGAGAGAGAGAGAGAGATCTAATACATACAGCCTGCTCAGTCTGCATAATGTTACTTGTATGTACATTTTCATGGCTGACGACTTGGCGTTAGATAACCAATTGGTGTGCTCTTCCCTGGAGAAGACTGTTCCTTCCACTCTCTGCATTCCTTAGTTGCTTGTAGTTCTTTGTCTAGGGTCGAGACCCCCTGAGCTTTTCTGCTTCCATATTAGCATGTCTATTGGTGTCTTCTTTGTCCCGGTCATGTTTAGGAGGCCGTGTTGCCTAAGCTAGATGAGTGCAGCTTTTCTGATACTAAGAGACACAATCTTATAGTATTAGTATAGTATGTCCTGTGAACTTGTAGAAATAAACTTGGGGAGCCCCATGGCACCCTTTTTCTCCAAAGATGCCACTCTGCTTCCTTCAGGGGACATTTAAACATGTGGGAATCAATTGTATCTAATTTCAGAACTTGAGATAATTTGAAAGTATTGGAGGTCCTGGAAGGGCTTATTTGTTCCTGTTTCCCTCTTACTCTAAGGATATGACCTAAAGTGAAAAAATTCCCAGGGATTCCTTTTTCCCTTTCCTGGAAAGCTCTGAACTTCTATAGAATCTCCCCCCCCCCCCCCCCCCCCCCCCACCCCTCACCCCCATTCCAAACCAACTTATGGCTGCTCCCTCAGAGATGGGTGTCTCCTGTTACTCCAGAGTCATCCCCTGAATCCTTACCATTCCTCAGATGCTTCCCAACAATTCTCGATCTTGTTAGCTCTTACATGACTTCAAGTAGATGAATGTTAAACATTTTGTACAATTTTTATAGCTGTTTTTGGGAAGATTTGTCCCAATGTTTTTGATGTTATTGGAAGCAGAAATTCCAAGATGATTTTGTTTGTGAAAGCTTGCTGACATAACCATTCTCAGCAATCTCAGTAGTAATAGTAATAAAAATAATAAATTATTATTATTATTCACTTGAAGGTCCCTTGAAAATTGACAACCGACAGAAAGAAGACACTGAGTGTTGCATCTTAGTCCACACCTGAAGATGACACCATCCTGATCTATGTGTGCCATTTCTCTGGGTCATTTCCACTTTGGGAATGTGTCAATGTGTGATGCCAAAGCAAGCCCACATCTTCTGTTTCCTTACCACAAGATTTCTACCTAGTTTTCATAGTTCCAAATTCACTGTCAGAGCTTTCATCCACCATGCATGCCATTCTTTTAAAATCCTATTTGTGTTTAATAATACTGGATCCCCAAAATTTTAGGTCTAGACATTGTCATCCTCCGTTAAAGCACCATCTTCCTGGCCAGGGATTCCTTCTTTACCAGAGAAGCCCCCAGGGACTTTTCTCACTTTAGGTCACATCCTTATAGAGTAAGAGGGAAATAAAAACAAATAAACCTTTCCAGGATCTCAGATACTTTCAAATTATCTCAAATTCTGAAATGACATAAGATTCCCAGAAGTTTAAATGCCCCCTGAAGGAAGCAGAGTAGCATCTTTGGAGAAAGAGGGTACCATAGGGCTCTCCAAGTTTATGTCTACACATTCACAGGACATTTTAGCCTTGCTGCTCCATCCTAGCCTGGCCCTCCTTGGGTAAGAGGCCTGTGGATCCTTCCCAGAGCCTCAGAATGGAACACTGAGGCAGAAAACCATAAAGGCCTCTGCTTGGGGTTGTCTTAGCCAATAATTAAGGAGATGTGTTTGGGAAGGTTGAAGATAAGATATCCCTCTCCCTATTTTTTGCATTTGGGAAATTTTCCCAAATATATCATAAAACTTGACAGATATTAAATCTCCCATAAAAGAATATCTGTAAAACAAGGAAGAAATTTTCCAAGCCCTATTTTCATGGAGGCATGAAAAGGCAAAACACAATTCCTTGATCTATTTTAGTAATATTGCCATAAATTACTCCACACTATAAACAATATAAACAAAATTGACTTTCACAAAGGATACTCGGCATAAGGAAGCTATAAACAAACTTTTTTTTGTTATAATTGGGACACATTTGGTCCAAGAACAAACCCTGAAAGAGAAGAACAGAAGGAGCAGGGTGGGGAGGAAGAGGAGGAGGAAAAGCAAACACGTGCTGAGACCTGCCTTCCTCAGGATCCCCACGTTCAAGTCCAAGGATACTCACCACCTGTCTTCCGGCTCCAGCAGCCTGACAGAGTTAGCTGTGTTCTCTGCTCTCTTTAAACCCCACTTCCTCTAACATTTCCTCCTCAGTCACCATCCTGTGTTACACACCCATCTTCTGTCTTCCCATATTTCCTGCCTCCTGTGGCATTTGATAAGAGGGATGTTTTCTGGGGTATATAGACTTACAAGATCTACCCGCAAGAAACATTCCCCGAAATGGAAACAAGGCTGTTTCTTCCTTTATTGATTCCAGAATCACAGTGTTATAATCATTTCTCTTCCAAAGCCACAGCTGGTCAGAGTTGGGTAGCTGGAAGTTATGTGGTGGTACTCAGTGACAAGATACAGCCAAGGAAATGTTAAACAATTGCATCAGTATGTAGTAACCCTGTAGAGTGTGCTCACACTGACTAAGCTGGCTGTGATGTCACTAGGCAAGACAAACTGATGGATCTACAGGGGAGTATGCATTCCCTTATTATAAGCTTAAGACCTTGCTCTGTGTCACATGGTTGTATATGCAAAATTTGACCTAAATTATAGAATGCAGTTTTGTTGAGATTGAGCCTGAACCAAAATCCAAAACTTTTCAGCTTCACTCACTCTTTCCTTCTTACTCAAATCTTGTTTCATTGCACGTGAATTCAATTAGATAAGACTGTATTCTGTTGGGCCTTATAAAAGCAAGCACTCTGAGAAGGTAATTTGTACAGTGTAGACCCTTAAAGTTTATCATCCTTCCATTGTTACTAACCGTGGGAGGGGAAATTTGTCATGGCCCTTCTTTAGGGTATATTAGTGTCATTAACTTCCATTAAGTCACCAAAAGATCATGGTTGGAAATCCATTCCCCAACTTCTGTTCAGATCATTCCAGCAGGCCACGTCTTACACTTTTAACTGGCCACAATGTGTTGGAGCTTCCTGCAAGCAGGCATCCCTGGAATGGTGAACTGACCTTCTATTCTACATTCATCACCTCTTAGAATGATCCAGCTTCCTGAAGATGCACAAGCCCGGCATCCAAACCAGCTGACTGCTATTGGTTTTCACAGTGTTAGCTTCTGGCCTGACTATCAAAGAATGGGTCCACTTGAGGAACCTGATGCCCCGACTAGCAGGTCCAGAATCAAGTCTCCAAGCTGTAACTGGCCAAGGTGCCTCTCTGTGGCTCTCTCTGTTGTCAGATGCAGAATACACAAACAAACTCTGCTTCAGGTGTCTCCTTTCCCAAGGTTATTTTAGTTGAAACAAGTCCCTTCCAACGCTTTACATGTCTACAGCACCAACTGAGCTTCTATCCTCCCTTCACTGTTAATTTCTTTTTTGGATCTACCATGATCTCAGTTTAAGACTCCCCATCCCACCCTGACCCTACACCCGCCCCCATGTCATTCATTTCTCAAGTGCATGGAGTGGAAGAATGAATATTAACTTTTATCTCCCTCCAAAGAAGTCAACCCAGGTGAGCTCCTAGCCACGCCTTCTGCCTATGGAAATAACATCACAGTGGCAGGGGCTATTTGATAGTTCCCTTATGACATCATCTCCTAGGGGCTCTCTCTCCTAGCCCTTGGGGTCTTGTAAACAGCAATTTTAGCAGAGCTATGAGCATAGCCTCGATTTTGCTAAATCTGAAGTCTCAGTACTTAGCATCCTTCCAGCTTTGCTGGTAGTGTGAGCACCATGGGTCCTCTCCTCATCTCCATTAGTCATACCCTTGGTATCCCTTTCTCTGGTTTTCCTGCTGGTGCTAGGACCCCGAAAACCAGAGCTGCTCCCAGACTTACCATGAGATGAAATCCTGATAAGGACATATACTGTACATTGAAAGTATCATGCTGAAAATGCTCCACATCTAACCTGAAGGACATTACGGTTGACAACAGAGCGCTATGGTGTATGGGCTGTTTCCTCGATGACCATAGAGTTAACTGGGGGTTGCAGCTTGATGCCCTTGTCTAGCATCTGGAGAGAAGATCAGGATGGAAAAGACTATGAATTCAAAAGTTAAAGTCTGGCTGGGTATGGTAGTACGTACCTTTAATCCCAGGATTTTCAGGAGACAGGATAATCTGAGTTCCAGGCCAGCTTGAGGTATGGAGTAAATGTTTCCAAAAAGGTTTTTTAAGTCTGCTCCCTGAGTATGTACTTCTTCTTTGTTGTTGTGAAGTTAGATTATGAGTTGAATCATCACAAGTTGAGGGCCATCTGTACAGGGTTAGTTCACTAGAAGAGTAGCTGTTGCCTTGGCTTCAACTACTGCAGCCCTCCACATATGCATCTTACATACCGATATAAAGGATGATTAGTGGGCCTGGCATGCATGCCTGAAACCCTAGCTACTTGGGTGGCTAAGGCAGCAGGAGCTATAGGCTCTTCTAGGTTAAATAGCAAGAGCATATCTCAAAAGGAAAAGGAAATAAAACATGGGGGTATAGCTCATTGTCTGGGTTATGGAGGGACCTGATTCAATCCTCAGTACTGCAAAAGAGAAAAAGAACAATTCAAATATCACGGATATTCATTAGTCATTCCGATGTTTGCCTACATTACTTCATCCTGGCTCTAAGGAAAGGCAGTGTGGGAATAAAAACTATTTTGTCAGTGTGGAAACTGAGCCTCGAGTTAAATGGGGCTGGGGTTGAATCACAAGGTTCCCTCTGACTGGGAACTTAGTTCTGTGGCAAGCCCTGTACTTTCGGCCCTTACCCTTGTAGCTTTGTACACACCTCCAGAGCACTCAGTTAATCTACAAGCCCAGTCAGAGCTAAGTTTGTATGTGACACATGCATGCCCAGAGTGACACTGGCCACGAGCCCAGACCTGTCCCCAAAGGCTTCTGGCTGTCCCTGGCAGCAGGCACTGGTTTCCATTCAGCCACCACATGCTCCTGTGTCCCTTGAAGCAGCTGGGGCAGAGGAAACCATGGCCAAGCCATTCCTTACCCCTCAGTATCAGTCCACTGCCTACATGATAAAAGCCACTGTCCTTGGCCTGCCATAGTCAGTCCCAATCTCCCTGAACACATCATCTGACACTTGTGGCCCTATCTTCCTGTTCCCAAACCCACCTCTGAGCACTAGCATGCATGCCCCTGAGACCTCCGTGTCACTGTATGGTGGCTGGGTATTTCCTTTCTTAACCTTGGCTCATTGATGCTGGACCTGACCATACAAGCCTCTCTGGCGAAAAGAAGGTGGACAAAAGGGACAGTATGCCAGTTTAGGACCAAGCCCTTAAGATGCGCTATGATTTCTGGTCTACCCTTCTCTGTTTCTGTCATTGTCATGTGGAAAGTAGTCCCTAAGCAGCTTGTCAGTCCCCAAATCTGGAGACATAATAACTAAAGCTAACTCACAGCCTAGAGCCAAGACCAGGAAAGCCCACTGGTCCTCCTGGTTGGGAGTGAGAGGCTAAGACTTGCTCCTAACAGCCATGCTGTTTTGAGGTCATTTATCATTGTTATAGCTATAGCGCATTTCACATTAACTGCTATTTTTGAGGTCTCTCTAACGTGAGCATCTACATACCTATACATACATGCACTGGTAAAACTGTTTCATACTCAGAGAAGTTCCTGCTCATTCAAGTAAGCAACTCTGGAAATGTTGCCTTTTCACACATTAAGCACACTTCTGCTTGGACATTTCTAAGCTTATGCTGGTTTTTTTTGTTTGTTTGTTTTTGGTTTTTTATCCTTGGCAGGAGCAGATCTCGGTCTTCACACACTGTTTGGGACAGTTTCTTGTGGATGTCTATGTTCGGGAGTCATATTGGAAGATAATCTTGTTTGAATGAAAATGCAGAATCAGACGAAGGGAGAGGCAGACAGAGGAGCTTCCCGAGAGATGGGAAACCAGTGACCGTCCTGCCTGACTCCTCTGGGGACTCAGGTCAGGATGCTGACATCTCTTTAAAAGGACTTAGACAGACAACGACATCAAGGTGTTTCCGTCCAAACTCCCCCAGTGGAGGGCACCTGAGCCTACTGGAGGAGGGTAGGATAATGAACACATCTCAGAGGGATTTACTAAGCCAAAGCTCATGAACTGTACCTTAGAACAAAGTGATGGGTCAAATGAGCTCGCAGAACACAGGCCTGGATCAGAGCAACCAAACAGATATGCTGGGTCAGGGTAAGCAGGAGTATGGGGTCCCTGCTGGGAATCAGCCCACCAAGGGCTTGCAGAGGGCCAAGTTGTGCGTTATGGCCTGGCTTTGGTGTGCCATAGGTGGTATATATGTGTAGACACTGGGGAGAAAGGATTCTGCAAAGAAACTCCCTTGGTTAATGAGTGGCTATCCTATGGGTCAGTCATGAGAGAAAGGGTAATCTGACTAGCTCTTGCTTTGATCGGTCTTGACCTGAAAGAGACACAAAGTTTTTGTCTCCTTACAACACACACATATGCACAGACACAGACAACACACAGACACAGACACACAGACAGACACACTTCCCTCTCATCTCTTCTGTGCATCTGAGCCCTCTCTCCCTCTTAGCTTGTGAACTTTGGTTCCCAGATAGTAATGTGGCCATGCAATTTCAATAGAGCTGTTTCCTGCTGTCAAGGCTGGTCTAATTTGTGACTTTGTCTTGACATGTATATAGAGTTTTTTTTCTACTCCTACAAGGACTTAAGGTCTCCTTTGGGGACAAAGATCCAGCTCCCTTGTGTTTCTATTACAGGAGTCTTCTTGGCTGAGGATCAGGAGTGTGTGGGACAAGTTCCTGAGGCTGGCAGCCAGGTTTGGGCAATTGCCATGCTGCCTTCTATAACTGACCTCCTGCTCTCTGTGGAATGCCTTGTGGGCTTGAGGCCATCCCAGGGGACCTGCTTCTAGCTGCTTCCAGTAGTGTTGACAGGCACAGTGGCTGTACAGCCGTGCCAGCATGAATGGCATCAAAGCCTATGATTTCAGCCCCAGTGGGACCTTCTTGTCCTGCTGTTCTCTTGTGACTTAGTGGTGGCAGGGCAAGTGGGACAAACAGACTCAGAATCCCTTCTGCAATGATGGACGCTTAAGGAGCATGGTCTGTGCTTGCGTGGAGAGAGCAAGTACGAATTTAGAACTCTCCAAGGTGGTCCACACAACTCACTTCTTCTCAGCCTCCCTGAGATGGTGACATGCTGAAGCCTCAAAAGCGTTGGGGTTCACATGAAGATCAACACTTCTGAGTCTCCAGCGTTGTCTGCTTTCACCCTGGAGACGATGGCCTGAAGCTAGCTGGAGGGTCTATGAGTTGTTGGGGTCACACATTGATGATTATGTCCTTTGCATGCAGCCATGCCAGGCACTATTTTCATTGTACCTCAAGAGTTTGATGTGCTTACCTCCAAATACCCCCAAGCAACCCACGCTTACATCTGCCTTCCCTCAGCTTTTGATATCCCTGGTGTTGGGGGTCATCTGTCACCATCACTTACAGTCAGGGACAGTCTGAGGTCAATGGAGTCACCTTCTTAGAAAGAACCGTGAGCCAGTTCAGATTCCTGTAGAACACAGCCTGCTCAGGACACCCTTCAGTGCTGGCCGCACCTCCCGCTCAGCTGCACAGCTCACACTGCCATGAACAAGTGCCTGGCCCTGCTGTGCCCTGGACTGCTACTACGCCTGTCGCCTTGCATTGCTGTGTCCACCATGGGCTCCTTCCCTTCCTCCTACAATGCTCCCTTTGAGTGACACCTCTCTGAGGAGGCTCTGCCTCACTTGCTCAGGGGGAAGCTATTGCTCTTGTTTTGGGTCCCTCAGCACCGAGTTGCGTGTTGATTGGGCACACTTATAATCCTAGTTCCTTGGGAAGCTGATGTGGGAGGATCACATGGACTCACAAGTTTGACACTAGTGAACAGAAAGAAAGAAAGAAAGAAAGAAAGAAAGAAAGAAAGAAAGAAAGAAAGAAAGAAAGAAAAGGGAATAAAAAAAGAAAAAAATGCACAATTAGACACAAAACACATTCAGGGCTGACAAGATGGCTCAGCCAGCAAAGAAGCTTACTGTCAAGCCTAATGGCCTGTGTCTAAACTCTAGGGCCCACTGACTCTTCTAGGTCTTCCTCTGACCTCCATATGAGCACAGTGGACCACACAGCCCTTACTTACCTCAAAGAAAATAAGTAAAAACGTAAAATTAAAATTAAAATTAAAACACCTTCAGCACCTCCCATATTTAGTGGACCCAATTGGCTAAGTCCTGTGCTTCTCGAAGGCAGGGCCATCACAGCCTCCTGCTCCTGAGTGGCTCTGGGTCAGGCACATGCTATCCTCATGCACACCATAGGGCTAAAAAGGGGAATTTCATTCACAGGATTTGTGCAGAATTCCCTGTGTTAAAACAAACCCACTACTCAGTGGCTCTGGCCTGGCTCCGAGTAAGAATCAATAAAATCAGCTAATTTTAACAGTAGATTCTCAGTACATTTATGAAAATAAAATATATTTGCTTCTGGTTCCTTTTTCTACATCTCTAAGAAAATTTCAGGCACAGGAGTTGATCACAATGTGTTTAATACAATGAATGGACTGGCTTAAATTACTATAGGAAAGTATTAACACAATAAGCCCTGGACATCTGGGTGACCAAGTGGTTGAGCACATGGGTGACCATACAGCGGGCGCTTCAGGGACTGGTCAACACATTCACTGCCATGCTCCAAACCGTTTATATTTGAGAGTGGCATCCAAGTGAGTTCCAATGGTACAGATAACAGGTCACATATACACTAAGACACTTCTTAAATCAAAATTTCACTCAGATACATTGCACTTCAAATATAATGAATAAAGTGAAGACAAGAGAAAAATACTTTAGGGCAAGTCGGAAGACCAGAAGCTGCCTTCCCGAGGCTCAGTTCAGCAGCATCAGCCTAAGAAGAGATTTTATTGCAAAGAGAAGAAGAGTTTTCAAAGCTCACAGCTGACAAGCACACACAGAAAAGAAGCCAAGGCAGCTTGGGGCAGTGGAAGGAGTCCCATCCAGAACGGAAGTCCAGGGACCCTGGTGAAGAGACACTCACTGGCTATCAAGGCACAAGCCCGTAGCCTTCATGAGCCTCAAATCTCCTGTGAGGTTTTGGTGAGACAGCATCTTGTCAGGTGGACCGGTTACCAGTGGAGCAGAGTCCCAACTGTCACTCTTTCAGACACGAAAGCCCATAGCTGTGCCCTGTCTTGAGAGGGAGCTTGAGATCAGCGAACAACCACAAACCAGGAAGCCTGGATTTAACCAACCACTTCCCAAGGTCAGAGACCCTCAGGAGAAGCAGCTACGAAGAGCTGGAGGGCTGGATGCTGACAAACTGGAAAACACAGGTTGTGTGGATGCATGTGCGTGTGCGTGTGCGTGTGCGTGTGCGTGCGTGCGTGCGTGCGTGCGTGCGCGTGTGTGTGTGTGTGTGTGTGTGTGTGTGTAAAGGGGGTAGACGGGGAGAGAGATCAGTAAAGGCAACAAGGTGCATATCCTACCCTTGTGCTGAGAGCTGAGCTCATCAACTGAGAATAACTGGAAACTGATAGCTCTGGGCCTGAGCTCACAGATCCCCTCTGGAGCCACCTGTCTGCCGTTTACTCTAAGGCCCAAGACCTCTCAAGTGCATGCTTCCTGAAAAGTAGTTCATACTTAGGAGTCATTGCAAATACAAAACAGGTCCTCTGCCTGTGCAGAGCCTAGCCAGCAGATGGCAAAGCCAAGTGTGGCCAGCAGGGGCCCCTAACATCCATAGAAGGGGAAATGCTAGAATAAAGGCCATGTCAGTAGGTGTTAGATGGTTGTCCAACACAAGCTCAACACCAGCATAAACCACGGGAAGGAGCCCACGAGTCCAACCAGCTGCCCTCATATAGAGCTGGCAGTATCCAAGTGTCCAAGAGGAGCCAGTGAAACTGCTCCAGTACTCCACACACACTGACACAGACACACAAACACAGACACACATACACACATACACACACATACACACACATACACATACATACACATACACACACATACACAGACACACACACAGACACACACACACACAGACACACACACACACAGACACACACACACACACACACACACACACACACACACACACACCTGCTTTCTTGTCACCGTGCCTCTCCTTTTCAATACACATTGAGCAGTATTTCTATTTTATCATTTTTTGTTAGTGTTTTTGTTGTTGTTTTCTTTGTTTTGAGACAGGGTTACACTCGGTAGACCAGGCTGATCTCAAACTCACTGATAACGCTCTGTCTCTGCCTCCCGAGTGCTGGGATTAGAGGCGTGCACCACCGTGGCTGGCCCTTGCTTTAATCTATTTTAAAGCCATTTTGGTTCTTCTTCATGTGCTTGGCTTTTTTAAAAATGTTTTTCTCATTATTGGAAAATCGTTTCATTTTCTTTTTTCCCTTGTCTTCTCTCCCTACTGTTTTTACCTCCTTGGTTTCTCTACTATACTTTCAGTGGTATTTTTACTTTTTCATTGGATCTTCGTAAGTGTATGCTTGCACTTACTTATTTTTGAGGCAGGGTCTTGACTGTAATTTTCTTTCTCTTCTTACATTTATCTTACTTGGGGCCTTTTTCTTTGTTGTAAGGAGTCTTCAGAGTGGGCTTCTCATCACACTAGGAAACTCTGAGACCTGACAAGCCCCTTCAATGCCTATCAAATTCATCGATAAAATTCAACACACACAAATCAGTAACTTTTTGATATACCATTAGCAAGATCACCAAAAAAGAACAGGTGGGGGGGACAATACCATTCACAATGCAACACTTTAAAAATAAACAAACAAACAAACTACCGGGGAATAAACCTAACCAAGCATGTAGAAGATCTTCGTAATGAAAACTTTCAGACACTGAAGAAAGATATTAAAGAAGATGCTAGAAGACGGAAAGACCTCCCATGCTTATGGATTGGCAGAATGGATGTTGCAAAAATTACTACACTGCCCAAAGTGATCTATAGATACAATGCAATCACCATCAAAATCTCAATGATGTTCTTTTCAGAAATAGAAAAAAAAATCCCAAAATTCATGTGGAAGAACAAAGTATCCTGGATATCCACAGCAATTTTAATAGAGTCATGCTGGAGGGAGCATGGTGTCTGTCTTAGTTTCTGTACTATTGCTGTGAAGAGACGCTGAGGCCAAGGCGACTCTTTTCTCTTTTTTTTTTTTTTTTTTCAAGACAAGGTTTCTCTGTATAGCTTTGGAGCCTGTCCTAGACTCGCTCTGTAGACCGGGCAGGCCTCGAACTCACAGAGATCCGCCTGCCTCTGCCTCCCGAGTGCTGGGATTAAAGGCGTGCGCCACCACCGCCCAGCTGGCAACTCTTCTAAAATTGGGACTTGCTTACAATTTCAGAGGGCTAGCCCATTACCACCATAGTGGGAAGTGTAGCAGCAGGCAAGCAGGCATGGTGTTGGAGCAGTAGCTGAGAGCTTTATACCTTGATCTGGAGGCAGTAGGCAGAGAGAGAGAGAGAGAGAGAGAGAGAGAGAGAGAGAGAGAGAGAGACTGACTAGGTCTGGCTTGGACTTTTGAATTCTCAGTGCTCACATCCAGCAACATAACTCCTAAAAGGTCACATCTACTCCAACAAGGCCACACCTCCTAATCCTTCCAAATAATTCATCAGATGCAGACTAAGCATAGCATATGAGCCTATGGGGGCCATTTTCTTTCAAACCACCAAAATACCTGATCTGGAATTATACTACAGGGCCATAGTAACAAAGCCAACATGATAGAAACACAAAAATAGATGTGCAGACCAATGGAGGGAGATAGAAGACCCAGAAACAAACCCACAGTTACAGCCACATAAGTTTTTGACAACTCTGTTAAAGACATACATTGGAGAAAAGACAGTCTCTTTAGCAAATGGTGCTGGGAAAACTGAATTTTCCCATGTAAAAGAATGAAATTAGATCCACGGCTCTTATCCTAGTCAAAAAAAATCATTTCAGAGTACATCAAATGCTTTAATATAATACCTGAGACAGTGACACTAATAAAGGAAAATGTAGGTTAAAAATACTTCAAGATGGACACATGAGTAAAGACTTCCTGAACAAGAACTCCAACAGCACAGGAAATAATCCCAGAAACTGATAAGTGATGTTATATGAAATAAAGAAATGTTCACCAGAGTGAAGAGATAGTCTAAAAAACTGAGGAAAACATTTCCCCAGGACATGTCACACAGGGATCAATATGCAAAACATACAAAACCAGCAAAAGTCAAGCACAAAGACACCAAATTACCAGTCAATGAATGGGCTCACTCTAGTTTGCGCCTCTGTCGCTATGATGAATGATATAACCAAAAGCAGCTGGGAGATGGTTGGGCAGAGTTTATGTCATCTTCCGTCACTGAATAAAACCACGGCAGGAATTCAAGGCAGGAGCCAAGAGACAGGAACAGAAGCAGAGACCATGGAGGGATGCTGTTTCCTGACTTGATTCTAGGCTCAAGTTCAACTACTGTTCTTGCACAGCCCAGGCTCATCCACCCAGGGTTGGCACTGCCCATAATGGACTGGGCCTTCCCACATTAGTCAACCATCAAGAAAGTTCCCCACAGGCCAGTTTGATGGAGGCAATTCCTCCATTGAGGTTCCCTCTTCCTAGGTGTCTCAAGTTGACAACCAAGATTAGTCATCACAGGGTGAATGAATTGAATAGATCTTGAAAAGAGAAACAAAGATGGAAATACTTGAAAAAAAATATTCAACACCCTTAGCCATTGGAGAAATGCAAATTAAAACTCCTCTGGATTGCATCTCACCCCGGTTCATGTTTTCATGATGGAAATAAATGATGGTGAGGGTGTAGGGAGAGATGAGCCATTACACAATTCTAGTGGGAGCACAAGTGTGTACAGCCACTATGGAGATCAGTATGGAGGATCCATAAAAAACTGAAAAAGACCTATGCCACCCATAGCTACATGACCCAGCTATGCCACCCCTGGGTATATTATATACCGGAAGGACTCTGAGCCAGCACATCACAGAGATACCGTGCATCCTTGTTTACTGCTGCACTATTCACAGTAGCCAGGAAATGGCACCAGCTTAGCTGTTGAACATCAAATAAGTGAATAATGGCAATGTGATATTAGGTACAAACTGGGATTTTTCAGCCATAAAATGAAATCATGATATTTTCAGGCAAACATGTGTGATTGAGAATCATTGTGTTAAACAGAATAAGCCAGACTCAGATAGTGTTTTCTCTTCTACACCAAACCTAGATTTTAAGTTACATATATGTACCTGCGTGTGTGTGCATGCACGTGTGTTGCACAAATAGAATGAAGGCAATGAGAAGTGAGAACAAGGTCTTCAGGGAGGTGAGAACGGAGAAGGTATCGGAGCATATGCAATACAAAGGGGGAAGGGCGTTAATTGGGGAATAAAGGGAGCTAGCTCAAGGGGGAAGTGGAAAGGGAAGGAGGAAAAGGGATAAAATAAGAACAAAGTGTTATGACACATGTATGAAGATGCCATGATGAAACCCATTACTTCTCATACCAACCTAAAAATTAATTTAAAGTCAGAGAAACCAAATAAGTGAAAGAGACATGATACCCAAAAGATATGTAAATTGCACAGACAGAAACATAAGGCATAAGAAAAAGCAAGGCAGCTTGACTCTCCCAAGGGACCATCACCCTACTGCTATTGAACTCAAAGATAGGGAAATAGCTCAACACAAACAAAAATCCTAAAACTGTACTAGTGAAAATGATCATTGACCTTAAAGACATTACAAACAAGCAGATAAGTTTAATTCGGAGCCTGGGAAGGAAGGTAGTGAGTATCCTGGAGGCAAAGGAAGCCAGAAACATGCAGAAGGGAGTCATCTATACATGAGAAAGCCAGAGGCAGGGATCAGCAAGCCGGAAACAGGGGTGAGCAAGTTCGCAACCCACGTGGGAAATTCAGCAACAGGGAAGACAAACTAAGATGAAGATTAGATTTTGAAAGAAACAAATCAAAGAGAAATATTGGGATTGGAAAAGCCCAATGAATCAAATACAGAACTGTGTGAAAACATCACTGATGTACTCAACCAACCAGAAGGATGCTGGGGATGGAGGATGGGGGTTAGGAAATACTGCACCAGGAAACACAAAAACCAGGAAATAAAAAAGAAGGACCACGATGTCCAAGAACTTGGGAACACAATTAAAAGACCCAAACAAAGAAGTCACAGGATGAAAAAAAGACCTGAGACATAAACTAAAGCTACAGGGAATCTCTTGAATGAAATAACTGCAGAAGATCCCAAATCAAAGAAAGAAATGAACATCCAACACAGGAAGCACATAGAACCCCAAATAGACATGACTAGAGAAGATTCTCTGCATGACATAGTCAAGATGTCAAAAGTACACAGCAGCTGCATCTAGGGCCACACAGATCTAAGGGGCACATGCTGTTATCTGGTGCCATGGTGTGGTCCAGGCCATGCCTGGGTCTATGGCCTTACTGCAGCCAGGGTCCTTGTTGATGTCTGTGGTTCCTGTGCCATGATGGCCATGGTAACATCCAGACCCAGGAGGCTGTGGAGGACCATGTCTCAGTCCATGCCCCTGTAGCCACCAGGGTCTGTGTTGATGTCTGTGGATCCCGTTGTCACAATGGCCATGTTGATTACTGGTGGCTGGGCCACCACCTGGGGCCATGTTGGAATCTGAGGGCTGTACTGCCACAGGGGCCATGATGGTCTGGGTGGTCTGTACCACTACCTGGGGCCATGGTGATATCTGAATCCCAGCTGCAGCCAAGGACCATATCTGGGTCTGTGGTCCTACCACAGCTTGAATCTGTGTGTCTGTTGCCACCACGGCCATGTGGATGCCTAGGGTCAGGTCAGCCATCCGAGTCCATGTTGGTAGCCAAGGGCTATGCTGCAGCCAGGGCTATGTAGATCTGAGTGGCCTGCACTGCTGCCTGATGCCGTGGTGATGTCTGGGCCAGAGCTGCAGGCCATGCCCTGGTGTGTGGTCTTACTGCAGTCAGGGTCTGTGTTGATGTCTGAGATTCCCGTTACCATTCAAGGCTATGTAGACCTGGGGCCATGTTAGTGTCTGAGGGTCGTGCTGTCCCTGAGGTCATGCCACCCTGAGAGGCTTGCACTGCTCTCTGGGGCAATGGTAACATACAGAGCCGGCTGCTGCTGAGGACTATGTCTGATTCTGTAGTCCTACCAAAGCCAGGGTCTATTTAAAGTCTGAGGTCCATGTTGCCACCAAACATTACATGGAAGCCCTGGGTCAGAGCCACAACCTGTTGTTCGTGTCCAGGGGCTGAGCCACCACCAGAGCCATCCTGATCTCAGTGGCCTGTGCTTCCACCAGGAGCCAGGATGTCCTCCAGGCCTAAGCTGCTGCTGACAGCCATGTCTGGGTCTGTGGTCTTGCCGCAGCTGGGATCTGTGTTGATGCCTGTGGCGTGTGTCACCTCAGGGGGTCATAGGAACCATGTGCAATGAAATCAGAGGATCATGCTGAGCCAGCCCTGCCCTGTACTGGCTCTGAGATAGGTGGCTATGCTTCTCCTTGGACACTGAAGCAAGAAAGCTGGTTCCAACCCATCTAAGACCTGCTGGAGCTTGTGAAGGGACTGGTCATGTGGAACAGTACCCTCAGGATTTCCATGAGTGATCCTGAGTGTGGGTGGCCACAGGACATCCCAGAGGAGCCCTGGTGAGGGTCCAGTGATGATGGTGTACCAAAAACCAGAAGCCTGGAACCAGACCAACAACTCATTGCAATGAACATTTGCAAGTAAAGTTGATTGGACAAGAGGGTATACTGAGTGACTCAGGACAGCTCCAATACCACCAGGAGAAATGAGGAGATGTAGGAGAACAGGAAAGGGGGAGGAACATCAGGCAGGAGTGGTGGTGCACACTCTTAATCCCAGCACTCAGGAGTCAGAGCCAGGTGGATCCCTGTGAGTTCAAAGTCAACCTGGTCTATAGAGCGAGATCTAGGACAGGCACCAAAACTACACAGAGAAACCCTGTCTTGAAAAAAACAAAACAACCCCCCCCTAAAAAAAAAGAAGAGGAGCAAAGAGATTTTTGTTTGTTTTGTTTTTTCATTTTTTTATCTTTTTGTTTTTGTTTGTTTGCTTGCTTGGTTTGGTTTTGTTTTATTTATTTTTTTAAAATTTTCTTTTGAGGGGTGCTACAGGGGTGAGTAGAGGCTATGGAGCAACTGGGAGATGGACAGAATTGGGGTGTATGGTGTGAAATTCCCAAAGATTCAATGAGGAAATTATGTTAAATAAAAATACTATTGACATCAACACAAAAATTATAGTATTAAAATAGATCTATGATTTGGAAAAGAAATACAAAGGAGAGAAACAATATTCAAAGTTCCGAGGAAGAAACATCTACTTAACTGCAAAGGCAGATACATCAGAATAGCATCAGGTCTCTCAGCAACCTCAAAGGTCAAGGAGCATGGAAGTAGATATACCAAGCCCTAAAGTGAGAAACTGCCAGCCAAGCTTACTGCATGAGCAATGCCATATCTTAACACTGTCAAAATGAGGGTACCTAAAGACATATACAAGGGGCTCAAGAGATGGCTCAGGGCCTTAGAGCACTGGCCACTCTTCCAGAGAATTCAGGTCTGATTCTCAGCACCCACATGGTGGTCCACAACCATCTGTAACTCCAGTCCCCAGGGATAGGATGCCTTCTTGGAGCAACCACAGGTACCAGGCATGTACATGTATACATAGTGCATAGACATATATGCATGTAAAACTAGATAGATAGATAGATAGATAGATAGATAGATAGATAGATAGATAGATAGATAGATAGATCCACTGTCTCCCAGAATATCATAGTCGTATTTATGTCCCAGATAAAAGAAAGGGTTTCAACTTGAACTACTTTTATTTCATGATCCCTAAACTGGCATATATCATTGTATAATCTTCTGTACTTGAAGATTCAAAATAAAATACTAACTACTATGGTAGTATACCATATAATTTTATCCAACCTTATCCTTCATAACTGTAACTGATTTAGTGTAGCTTTTTACAGTTTTGAGCCTATATTATACAATCAGTTTCCTAACATTTATCTTGGTATAAAGCAAATCATAACTTACAATAATTTACTGGTGTCCAAGGATAAAATTAACCAAAGGATTCCTATTAAGAAGCATGCTCTGTTAAGTTATGATCCAATATAATGATGATGATGATGATGATGATGATGATGATGATAGACCTAATGGTTTTATAAACATTCTCATAACACATCTTCATATTTCCTTTAAAAACTTAAAGTTGGATGGGTGAGGAGGTGGAGAGGATCTGGGAAGAGATGAGGGACGGGAACCATAACCAGAATATATTGTACAAAAAAATTATTTTCAATAAAAAGAAAAGGAAACACAAAAATTTTAAATTTTAAAAAACTCATGTGTTATGTGTGTACCCATGTGTGGATATGTGAAGGCAAGTTCAGGTGCCCACAGGGGTATGAGGATGCCCAGGAGCTGGAGCTATAGGAAATGTTAAACTCTATGACCTAGGTGCTAAGAACCAGACTCAGGATCTCTGTAAGGGAAGTGTATGCTTCTCACCATTGGGAATACTCTCAAGCCTCCTATTTCTTTGTGTGTGTGTGTGTGTGTGTGTGTGTGTGTGTGTGTGTGTGTGTGTTTTAATATATATTAAATAAAAATTATAAAATTTATACTATATGTATATGTAGCTAGAGTTTTCCTGCCTGGCCCAGTCAGGACAAATCTCTCTTAGCTGCCAGTCCCACAGTCGCTCAGACCCAACCAAGAAAGCACACAGAGACTTACATTGTTTAGAAACTGTATGGCGTGGCAGTACTTGTTATCTACATCTCTCTCTTAAATTAACCCATTTCTGTTTAGTCTATACTTTGCCCACATGGCTTGTGGCTTACCAGTGTCTTTTACATGTTGCTTTTCATGGCGGCGGCTGGCGGTGTCTCCCCTCCAACCTTCTACTTCCGAATTCTCTTCTGTATTATATATTAGAAAAATAAAAGTTTTTGAAAAGACAACCACAGACTAATTCAGACTGGTTACTACTAGCCCTACACTTCAGAAGATACTTTGTCTTGGTTATTTTTCTATTGCTGTTATGAAACACCATGACCAAAGCAACTTACAGAGAAAAGCATTTAATTAGGGGTTTCCTTACCATTTCAGAGAGTATGTCTGTTTTCATCATGGCAGGGAATATTGTGGGCTGGCCAGCAGGCAGACAGGTGGGTGTGGCAATGGATCAGTAGCTAAACGCTAACATTCTAATCCACAGGCAACAGGCTGAGAAAGAGTGAGACTGGGCCTAGCATGGGCTTTTGAAACCTCAAAGCCCACACCAAGTGATACACCTCCTTCAACAAGGCCACACCTCCCAATCCTTCCTGAACAGTTCCACCTACTGGGGACCAAGCATTCACATATAAGAGCCTATGGGGCCCCTTCTCATTCAAACCACCACAGTTACCAATTCTACCAACCCTTTAAGGATGGGCTAACATCAAAAGAGTTTGAGTCCCACAAAAGAAAAATGGAAAGCATACTGCTAAACTTTGTCTATGGAGCTGATATTTCCCTAATAACACTCCATACACATACACACAACGTACCTAATGAGCAGAGATGGAAACACTGTTAGTGAAGCACTTGTCCACTGAACTCGGGCACACATGAAAACGATGCACACCTCAACATCTTAGGGGTGCAAAGTTGGTTCACACCTAATAGGAAAACCATTCAGCAATAATATTAAATGTAAATGACTTCAACTCACCAAGAAGAAGACACAGATTGTCTGGAGTAAAGAACAAGATCTAATATTTTGTTGCCTGGAAAAAAAACATGCCTTACTTGTAAAGACAGCCACATCCTAGGCTTCAGAGTTGGTTACATCAATAATGTAGTACAGCACATAAATAGACTTCAAGACAGAAGTCACAGGATCATCTTGATAAATGAAGAAATACCTTTGGCCAAGTCTCACATCCCATTGTGATTAAAATACTGAACAAATTAGGAACTGAAGTAATACACCTCAATATAATGAAGGCCACACACACACACACACACACACACACACACACAAACTCAATAGGAAAAATCAAAGTATTTCCCTTAAACTCAAAACAACTCCATTTTTTTTTAACTCATATTCAACACAGCACTTGAAGTCTTTGCTAGAGCAATATGGTGAGAGAAAAAAAAGAATAAGTTGGCAAGGAAGGAGTCAAATTCTCCCTATTTGCAGATGACAATTCTACAGTAAATGATGCTACAAGCCCCACCAGAAAGTTCTTTCACTCATATACCTTCAGCAATGTAGCAAGATGAAGTTCAACACCCAGAAAGCTGCAGTTTTTCTATATATCATTAACAAGAGTGCCAAGAAATGAATCAGGAAAATGATATCCTTCACAGTAGTTTGAATAAGAAAGCCCTAAGAATAAACCCAGTGAAGAAAGAAATCAAGGAAGACACTAGAACATGGAATGACTTCCCACATTCCCACATTCATGAGTTGACAGAATTGATATCGTGAAAATCACTATACAAGTCAAGCAATCTACAAATTCGATGCAATCCTCTTCAAAATCTCAATGACACTCTTCACAGAACTAAAAAAAAAAATCTTAACATTCATATGGAAGTGTAAAAGACCCTGAGTATCCAAAGCATCTACACAGAAAGAGTAACCCTGGGGTTATCACAATATCTCATCTCTAGTTACACTATGGACCCATATTAGCAAACACTGTGTGGTACTTGCATGAAACAAGCATGTAGACCAATTGAGTAACATAGAGGAGACATCAATAAACTCACTCAGATGCAGCCAAACAGATTTTAACAGAGCTTTCAAAAGCACACACTAGGGAAAAGAGATGGCCTCTTGACATAATGGTCCTGGGAAGGGCAGACTAAACCTGTATCTCGTACCCTTCACAAAAATCCATTGAAAGTGAACCAAACTTTGAAAGTGTCATGGGAAAACATTCCAAGACAGAGGCCCAGGCAAGGGCCTTCTGAAAAGGACTCCAACAGAACAATAGCAACCTTGAGAAACGACATCCATCATGGCTAAGAAGTCTCTGCACAATAAAGAAAACAACCACTTGTGTGAAGAAACCATCTGCAGAATGTGGAAAATCTCTACCAACAACGTATGAGATAAGGGTTGATATCTAACATACATGAAACCGCAAAAACTGACCACCCAAAACCCCAGGTCACCCACTGAGTAAATAGGTTAACACACCCAGTAGATGGTTCTCAAGGCAATACAAATGGCTAATGCCTGGAAAGTGTTCAGCACATTCAGTTGTAAGGGAAATATAAGTTAAAGTCACTTTGATATCCACCTCACCCCAGTCAGCAGGGTCCCCATATAAACAAGCACCACAGCAGACAGCAACACACGCTTCTGACAGCAATGTAAACGTGTGCTGCCACTATAGGAGTCAGTGTGGAGGGTCCTCAAACACTAGGAATAGTGCTTTGCTACAACAGAATCACACACTCCTGGGAACGCACCCAAAGGACTTGAAGCCAGCATGTTACATGGACACTTGCATCTCCGAGTTTACTTAGGCCAGGCAATGGAACCAGTCTGGATGTGCATCAAAGGATGAACAGATACAGAAAATGTGGGACATACACACAGTGGATGGTTTTTAGCTATGAATTATAATAATGATAACAATAGTAATAACAACAACAACAATAATAAAGCCATGACATTGCCAAGAAAATAGCCAGAGTGGAAAAGACAATAATGTATCATACTTTCCTCTCATATATGGAATGAAGAGAGAGAGAGAGAGAGAGAGAGAGAGAGAGAGAGAGAGAGAGAGAGAGAGAGAAGAAGTCTTTGGGAGGAGGAGAATGGAGGGGAAATAGAGTGGTGGAATTTATGAAACACACAATAGAACGAAGACTTTTTGAAAGGAGGGGGTCTTAGTAAGATGCTGTGAGGAGGATGAGGGAAGGTAGAGAGGAAGGGTAGTGACTAAGAATGAAGTACCATGAACCCCAGGACTTTGTATGATGGCTTAAAATCTTATTAAACCCAAACCTCTGGGAGCTCTCCGTGGGAAAAGGCTGCTGGGGGCAGAGAGTAATTTTCCTTCAGCGGTGCAGCCATGGTAAGCTGCCAATCTTCCCATAAATGATCCTGTACGCATGCTCATGCTAGCAACCACAATGAAACTCATTTGAGAAGAAGCCCGGAATTAGAGAGAGTGAATTAGAGGGATTCAGAGAATGTGATGGGGTGAGTAGATATAATCAAATCCCACTACTGCGTGGAATCATCAAGAATAGATAGAAAACACTGTTTAAAACAACAGAAATTATTGGAAAAGGCAATCCTAAAATACTTCCTGAGCTAGTAAGTGTAAATAATTGAATTTAGGCTGGAGAGATGGCTCAGTCGTTGAAGGCTAGGCTCACAACCAAATATATAAATAAATAAATTTTAGAGTCTAAATTTCCTAGAATTGTTAAGAATAGTGGACATGCCATTAAAAAATGCCTTTGGAAACTATATGTTCTCACGGACCATTGAAATGGTAGACCAATCGATTGTATACTTGTTTTCGATTTTAAAACCTGGTAATTTGCAGAGTGGATGCCACCACCGCTATCCTTAGATTCATCCAGCATTCCTCTGATAATTAGGGCCGGAGCCAAGCAGATTACACCGTTAGATTGCCTGGGACAGCTTAGAACCAGGTAGTCCTCTGATTGTGCTATCATCTAGCGTGGAAGGGCATTGAGAGAAAAAAAGGCGGCTGAAGAAAACCAGCCTGCGCTTTGGAATTTTTTTAAGTGCCAAAGGAAAGTCAAATCTGCCCCCTGGTGGAAACACAGGTCATTACACGTTTTTCTGTGATGAGAAGCGACCATCGATGGACGGTGAACTGAGTACTAAGCGCACACGCCTCTTTTTCTGAATTTTCTGCAGCAAAAGGATTTTGTAGGAGGGACCTGTCCCACACCATTTCCCAAAGAACAAACCAAACACAAAGTTTCTCACAATTCCCTGCTCCTAACACTCCTCCTTATGCCCCCAGGCTCTTGTCCACTAAAGTGGGATTTCTCCCCATGAGCCCAGGCTCCCCGCTACTGTGGTTCTGACATCTTTCCTGTTGTACCTGCCTGGGGAGACCTGCGATCCGCTCAAACAGGTTAATCCCCTGCAGTTGAAGGACTGCAGACTCCAGCGATGGGAGAAATCTTGAAAGTCTTTAAAGGCATCCAAAACTCTTCCCTCACTGGAAAGAAAGGATTGTGTGAACTTGTGAATGGTGCCAGCCTGAGCCCCAAGGCTGTGGCACTTGTTTGCTTGGTCTCTTCTGCATATGGGTGGTTTTTACAATTTGTTGTTGAAGTCTGTACCCAGAATCTAAGCACCAGCCATAGGGAGGAATGGCTTATACATATGTGTATACTAATATATGCATGCGTATGTACATGCATATACATATGTAAGCATATATGTACATGTGTGTGTATATATACATAAATATATACTTTCTGGGCATGCGTATTTTAATATAAAATGACAACAACAGCCCATGTTTTCATGGGAGATGAGCACAAAGGAAATTGCCACCACAAAGCTTGGCCGGCTGTGCAGTGAGCAGGAAGTGGCCTTCAGCTGTTCTGTAGAGCATCAACTTCCTGCTGATCAGTGGTCCCTGAAGGATACTTCATGATCATGCTCCATCATATGAACAAATGAATAAAATCACAACACCTTTCTTGTTTCACCTCTAAAATCAATTCCTTTTCTCTGTCATGCAGCATCCCAGTTTGGGTTTTTGGTTATTTTCATTTGTGTTCTATTTTTTAAGGAATGGTCTCCCTGTATAGCCTGGACTGTCCTGGAACTTGATATGTAGACCAGGTTGGGGTTGAGCTCATTGAGATCCACCTGCCTGTGGTTAAAGGCATGCACCAATGTGTCCAGCCTACATTTGGTTTTAATGGCACCTTCTCTTTCTAAATAGCCTTTGACTGTGAAGTTAAACACAGGTCTCCTATAGAATGGCTTAGTTAGTGAAGGAATTTGGGGATCCAGATTCAAGGTCGAGATCAGCTCGTGAAGGGCAGGAGGTAGAACTTTTGCTTGCCAGAGGCTGGCAGAGGTCCAAGTAATTTCCCCTGCTTGGTGTGAACAAGACCATTCTGAAGACATATGCTGGACACTGTGGTGAGTACTGGGGTCCACTGGGGAGCACAGAGTCTGCAGCAGACTTCTTTCCCTGACTCTCACCATGTCCTGGGCTCGCCACTGTTCTTTGCAGTTAATTGAAAACACATCTCTGCCTTTAGGGTCAGTGGACTTGGTGGGCACTGTCAAAGTCCCCCTCCTGAGATGTGATGGCCAGCATCCTAGAGAGGGTAAAGGTCAGGGACACTCACAGTCAGAGACCCCACTGGGTGTAAATCTCACAGGTATTCAAGGCTGTGATAACACATGCAGTGTTCAGGTAGACAGCAGGGGCTGTGTTAACACACTCAGTGTACAGGTACCAGGGACTTTTTGTACACATCCAGTATTTAGACAGCAGGGGCTTCATTAACACACCCAGTGTGCAGGTAGACATCAGGGCCTTCATTAACACATTCAGTGTGCAGGTACCAGGGGCTGTGTTTACACACTCACTAAGCAAGTACCAGGGCCTGTGTTAACACACCCAGTATGCAGGTAGACACCAAGGGCTGCATTAACACACCTAGTGTACAAACACTAGGGGCTGTGTTGACACACCCTGTGTGCAAGTACCAGGGTCTGTGTTAACACATCCAATGTTACAAAACTCTCCAGGCAATTGTCCAGTACAACAGAAAAGATCAAGAATCAGTCTCTGCCCCATGGGCTCGTGGGAAATGGAGTCCTATAGAATCCAAACGACTTGCATAAACACAGTGGCGAGCCAAAGTGGGCTCTTGAATGACTCAACTTTCCTTCAGGGACATTATAGCTGAAATATTCAAGTATGTCAGATGGGGTCTGGGGACACCAGCCATACTCCAAGAAGAACTGTTTTGGAGGTTGGAAATTAGCCAGCCATGTCTGTCAAGGACCCTCACTGTATTGTATTAAGGCAGATGCCAGCATGGAGAAGGCATGTGAACTAATGAAGAGAAACATATTCAGACAGGAAGCCATAGGAGGTGAGAGTCTGGGCTCACTATATTACTATATTATAACAAGCCTCCTTTGAGATCCAACTGTGGCCGCGTGAGAGTGACATCAATCCCTTGCAAGGGCAGTGTCCTTGATGACCTAAATTACTCCCTCAGTTCTTTACAGACACATTTTTTGAGAATTTTATGTAATACATTTTGATCATATTCTTTCCCTTCCACTGGTTCCTTCCAGATCCTCCTCTATCTTCCTATCCACCCAACTTCATATTCTTTCTCTCTCTCAACCTCCCTCCCCCAAAAAACATCCAAAACAAAACAGAACAAAAAACACACAGAAAAAAAACACATAATCATGGAATCTGATTTCCACTGGCCAACTCCTCCTGAACTTCGGGCCTTCCCTGCACCATGATTAATATACCCAGTGACACCACATTGGAGAAAACTGATTTTCCCTTTCCTCCCAGGTGTCAATTGCAAATAGCTTCTTGGCTAGAATCCCATTTTCTCTCCTCCATCTGGGAGTTTTGCCTGGCTTGAGCTTGTGCAGACCTTGTGCATGCTGCCACAGTCTCTGTGAGTTCCTATGTGCATCGGCCCTGCTATCCTGGAACAGTTTCCACCTCTGGGTCTTAAACCTTTCTGCTTCCTCTTCAGCATAGTTTCCCCAGGACTTGAGGGGAGGGGTTGGATGAAGAGGATCCATTTCAGGCTGAGTGATTCAAGGTCACTCACTGTCTGTACATCGTCTAGTTGTGGTCTCTGCATTAATTACTATCTGCCTTGAGAAGCCTTTCTAATGAGGTTTGAGGGATACAGTGATCTATGGTTAGAGCAGTATGTCATTTGGAGTTGTTTTATTGCTGGATTCATTTGGCAGAATAATATGGAAGGTTTTCCCCCTAGGCCATGACATATGGGGTGTTGGTTCTTAAAGATTCCTTCCCTGGAATCACCACACTGGAGGCCATGCCTCTAGCCATGAACCCCTGTGGGGATAAACCATCCCCCAAGCTCTAGTAATCACTTCTGCTTCTTTTTGGGGAAGCTGCTTAGTTCTCCCAGAGTCTATTGCTCTTATTTATTTTTTTTAAACTATACTCCATGATTTTACCTCTTATCTCTAATTGCTGGCTTTTCAAAGACTGTTCAAAGGTGATCTTTGATCATGGTTCCCAGAATAAGTTTAAGGAAAAAGCACTCACCAGAAGACAAGATATTGGAGACCAGCTATGAAGAGTCAGGGGCTAGCCCAAAATAGAGCTTTTTGGACTGTGTGTATTATGATGCAGCCTCAATATGAGTTTAGAAAGCATTGTGGAAAGTGGGCAAAACCACACCATAAGCAGTAGTGGGAAGAAACTACATTACTGAAAGCCTTGCCTATAGTTTATTCTTCATAATAAATGATGGCTGGGATCACATATCTGAACGCTGCCTTAGCTTATCACAGACCCCAGGTAAGATGGATCACATTCACTGTAGCTGAGAGTAGAGAGGCTTGGACCATGCATACAGCTGGACTCCCACAACAGTGAGGTCAGTGTAGACATGGGGTCCCAAGACTCCAACAAGCCAGGCCAACATCAGGAATCAGTCCCACACAGAGCATACCATTTGTTATTAACTTTCTTGTTTGTGGTAACTTCTAAATCGTAACTTCCGATTTGGCTGTAGATGGCCAGCAGCAAAACTCTGTCTTCTCTGAGGTTGTGTGGATGAAACTGCCTGCAAGGACGCCCCCGGGGTCAACCTATGGGGTTGTATTATATGAGGAAGACTGCGGAGAGACAAGGTCGGCACAGGTTCAGTGCAGACAGAACTGTAATAAAAACCTTCTGTCCGCCATGGATTGAAACTGAGTATGAGGACCTGTGGGCACAAAATGCCCACTATGTGCCTTCCCGCCTGGTTCTCTCATAAACCTCTGGTGATTCGCTTCCCAGAACAAACTGAAGTTCACTGCAGAGGCTGTGGAGCTGGGATCGCAGGGCAGGAGACCTCTCTCTTCCCCGGGAAGGTCCTTCTAAACCAGGGTGCTGCTCCTCAAAGGCTGGGTGGGCACTACTGAGTGTGCCTAAGTACTAGGGAGAGATTGGCTGTGAATTTGATTCCCAGCGATCTCTTCAGTCTCCCTCCAGACTCACTTGTCTGTATTGGACTGTCTTGCCCCTCATTCACAGAGAAACAGCCGTGAGATTCAGGGAATGAATTGTGGCTCCAGACGGAATCTAGCTCGGGATGCTTCTGAGCCTGCAGCCTAACTTTACTGGTCGGATGGCCACGCCCTGCATGCACACAGCATCTACTGTCTGTCTTTGTCCTCCTGCCTCTGTTGAGCCGCTTATTCTGGTCATTTTTCAAAGCAAAAAAGGCATATAGACAAAGTTCCCCAGAGACTGTAGCCCTAAAACCCTCCCACCCTACAGAATCGTTTCTCTCCCCTGACGCTTTGCCTTCCCTTCAGAGCTATACCAACACACGCTGCGTCGCCATCTGGTGGTCGTGTCCCAAGACACACACACACACACATTTTATTCCTGTTTTTCTTGCAAAGGTAAAGTTCAAAGAGGATTGGCTACAGTCGTTTCTTGAAGAAATGTGAATGGTAGCAACTCAAACAGAATCTGGAATCATATGTATCTTGTCACCCTTGTTTTAACTTCTTGCGATGCTGAGGATGGGAGATGACATTTCTGTACCTATTTTTTTCTACATTTATCGGAAAAATTAAGCTTCAAAAAGGTGGTGAGGGCACTGAGTCGACAGCTCAGTTTGGAAATGCTTGCCTTGCAAACATGAGGATCAGAGTTTAAGCCCCTAGAACTTACATACAAGTCAGGCACATTGGAATGCACATACAATTCCAGTGCTGGGAAATAAAGACAGACAGCTAGCCTAATTGAGACTTGGTTTCCAAAAACAAGGTGGACGGTTCTTGGGGGACAATCTCAGAGTTATCTCCACACAAATGTGCACACACACATACACACACACACACACACACACACACACACACACACACACACACGTGAATGCACAACAGCAACACACACCGTTTAAATGTTGAAAATGATGGCCAGAAGTCTATGCAATCAACCTTTTCGGGTCAAATGAACACACGAGTTCATTCAATGAGGTTGAATTTTTATAACTTTCCACCCTTTGCAAAGCAGTCTCATTAGGAGACTATTGGCCAAACTTTCTCAGCCGGGGTGAGAAAGTGCCCTTAGGGCAGGTGGAGTCTGAAGGTCAGACCCCCACCTGAATGCAACCTCTGGATTCCTGGGGTGCTTGGGGGGTAGGGGAGTGTGACCACTAAGCAGATCCATTCCTCCCTCCCCCGAAAAGCATCACAAAGAAGTGTCCTCTCTTGCTGAGAAGATTTCAAAAGGCATCTAGGCAGGGATGGAGAAAGACTAGCCTCCAGCATGCACCATCTGGGAAGGAAGCTGCCAGTGAGACTGGGAAGCTGATGAATTCTTGGCACTGCTGAGTTCCAGCAGGTTTTGCTGGTGGCACAGCCAGGAAGCACCATCTGACATGCCTGCTAGTGTCGAAGGCAGAGAGATGGGAAACCATCTCCATCATTAACCACATCAGACACAGGACATGTTGATCGACGTTTCTACAGCATGGTGCTCCCACCTTTATTTCCTACAGCTGAAAATACAGCCAACTTAGTCCGCTGGTACTGTGGAAGAGCCGAGGGGGCTTGGGTGCCTGAGGTTTTTATTGTGGTGCAGTCCTTAAAGTTCCCCTAGCCACATTATTAAGGTGAAGCACAACTTCCTGATACAGACAGCAAATGATAAAAGCCTAGGAGCAGGAACCCCCTCAAGGGACAGTTAGACAGGAGGAGCCACTATCACCTGTCCCTAAACGTTTTGGTAAGATGCTTTCATTAGTGCCTTATTTGTAACCATTGTGAAGCTGCCTACTTCCTTCAGTGGGATGGAAACTCATTTCAGCAATCCTGTATCCAACCTCTCACACCAGGAGGCTGTTACTTGACAAAGAGATGGTGTGAACTCCCTCCCTCCTCCCTCACTTCCTCCCTTCTTCCTCCCTCTCTCCCTCCCTCCTTCTTACCCCCCTCCCACCCCCATGCTGTGAGGCGGGAGCCCAAGGGCCTTGGCCCTGCCAGTGCCTTCCCACCCATCTCTCTCCTAGCCCTCCATTATTGTTGGTTGCTTTCACTCTTTACTCTTGGGGCTTTGGCAGGGGGCATGAAGCACACCATCCAGCTACCGAATAAATAACATACGGAGGCTTGTTCTTTTTTATGAATGCCTAGCCTTAGCTTGGCGTGTTTCTAGCCAGATCTTCTTAACTTAAATTAACCCACTTATCTTTTGCCTTTGGGATTTTGTCTTTTTTTCTGGTCTACATACCTTTCTTTACTTCTTACTCCGTGGCTTGCTGTGTAGCTGGGTGGCCCCTGGAGTCCTCCTTTCTGTCTCCTCTTCAATCTCCTCTTTCCAGATTTCTCCTCTCATTTATTCTCTCTGCCTGTCAGCCCTGCCTATCCTTTCTTCTGCATAACTATTGTCTGTTCAGCTCTCTATTATATCAATCAGATGTAACGCAGCTGCACAGAGTTAAACAAATACAACATAGAAGAATGCAACACACCTTTGCATTATTAAAAAAAATGTTCTACAGCAGAAATGAACATAACACATCTTAAAATAATATTCAACAACACTTCATGAGCACTTTCTACTGATTTTTCTTTCCTGTGTGTTTATTTAAAGATTGAGGACAGCTTGGAAACTGTTTTCTTGGATTTGATTCTAAGATTCTGACAGCAGATCTGTGTTCTCCTGGTTGTTGGTAATGGCTTCTGTACCTGAGCCTCTACTTACACTGTGAAGACAATACAGGCCCCATCTTAGGGTAGGGCCACCATCTTAGACCACCTGCTGCACTCAGTTCCAGGAAGGACCTCAGGAATGTGCTGTGACAACTCGAACAGATACAGGGCAGTACGCTCCTGCAGACATTCTGTCTTCGGTTTATGGTCCTTGATATCTAGATAATCCTACTGAGCAGCCCAGATAATCCTGTTCAGCGAGTTGTGGTTCTCCACCAAAAAGTCTAACCCAATAGTTTCAAATGTGGTTTCGAACCAAAAGTCTAGACCAATAGTTTAAAAAACTAACCTTGCCCCATATCCCTTCTACCCCATCCCAAATTGCCAAAGCATGTAATTCCCAGCTTGCAGTTTTTCCCTATAAAAACTCTCTACTCATGGGCCCACTGCAATTGCCAAATTTCCCTCCATCTGCCTGGCAGTAGCCTAGGTTGAACCTGACAATAAAAGGACCCTCATGTGCTTGCTTTGGAAACCGGCTCCTTGGTGGTTTCTCAAAACGGATACATCACACAATGGGACTTCATTTTGTTCCTCAGGTTAAGCCTGTCCATAAGCTCTGGGGCCATCTGAACTTCAGATGTGAAATATTAATGGCCTCAGTTATCCAATTAGAAGACCCAGGCTTGCTGAAAGGATCAAGAAACAATCCATTCATCCGTTGTCTATAAGAAACACATTTCAGCTTTAAGGATTTTCAGGCCTTAGAGCGAAAGGGTGGACAGTCCAGTGGAACCAGGACCACTGCCGTCCTAATAGCTGACAAGAGAGACTGCAAAGTAAAACTAATTTAGGAGACATAGAGAAGGACACTCCATTTTAATCAAGGGAACAAGAAACTACGAAGACATGACTATCTTGAATATATATGTACCAAACTCAGGGGTATCCAATTTCATAAAAAGTGTACTCTTGGGATTAAAGACACAGATTAACATTAACCCATTAATAGTAGATGATTTAAATACCCCACTTTCTTCATCAGATGGTTCATCTGGGCAAAAAAAAAAAAATCAACAGAAGAACATCAGAATTAAATGACATCATACATCAAATGGATTTACAGAATATGACACCTCCAAACCAAAGAATACAATTCTATTCAGCAGTACATGGAAACCTCTCTAAAATAGATCACCTCTTGGGTCAAAAAATAAATCTTAATAAATTCAAATGTATTGAAATAACTCTGTGTATCCTATCTTCCCTGGTCATAATTCAACAAAACCTAAAACCAAGAGCAAACAAATCTCTAGTAAATGCACAAACACTTGAAAATTAAACAGCTTATTACTGAACAATGAATGGATCAAAGAAGAGATCAAGAAAGAACTTAAAATTTCCTGGAACTAAATGAAAATGAAAACACAATACAGCAAAACTTCTGAGACACATTAAAGGCATAAATTTTTTATGAGGGAAATTTATAGCTTCACATGCCTGCATTAAAAAAAGTCAGAAAGAGCACAAATAAGGAGCTTAATGGTGCAACTCAAAAATCTGGGGGAAAAAAGGAGAAAGAACAAACCAAACTGAAACAAATAGATGGCAGGAAATAATAAAAATCAGAGCAGAAATTGATGAAAAAAAAACCAAAACAATATTTAAAAAATCAATGTATCTAAGAGCTGATTCTTTGAGAAAATAAACAAGATCCACAGACCCTTGACCCAACTAACCAAGAGAAAGAAAGAGAGGACCCAGATTAACAGAATCAGAAATGAATAGGGAAACATTACAAGAGACATCCAAGAAATTCAGTATGTTATAAGGGAATACATTAAAAACCTGTACTCCATCACATTGGAATCTATAAAAGAAATTGACCATGCCCATTGTTTTACAGAATCTGTTATCCAGAACTGTCCACAGGACTTTCAAACACCTGCCTAAGCCAGAAAATATAGTGTCTTTTAGTCTACCTAAGGTGATGTCAGCCGACCTAGAACCTATTTCCTATGGCAGAGCACTTTCCTGCTCTCTACTCCCCACAAGGCCTAGAAGAATGGGCTATGCTTTTTCCAGGCAGACTGAAGCATTTACATCAGACTCTGGCATCCTGAATCTGCCCAATCCTCATGGACCAAATTCTCTCTCTCTCTCTCTCTCTCTCTCTCTCTCTCTCTCTCTCTCTCTCTCTCTCAAGCCCTGTTCCTCCCTAAAGCATAACAATAAACTATGTGCATGGACCGAAAGAATCCATGTTAAAATATCAGTTCTGCTCAATTTGATATGGAGACTTAATCCAATTTTAAGTCAAAATGCTGGCAAGCTTATTTGCGTATGTTCACCAGCTTATTCTGAAAATTGCTGAGGAAAAGAGCAATAGCTAGAAGATCCAAATAGGTAGAAGATCCAGATGGTAGAGATCAATTGCTAAGATAGGTCACTGATAAGTGGTTTAGATAAAACAACAACAAAACCTTAGCAAATACCTCAAGCATTATTTGATTTAAAAAAAAAAAAACAAAAAACACATGTTTGTGACATAACGTGAAAACATAAAACCTTCAGAATAAAACATGGAGAGGGATGGGGAGATACCTCAGTTAGTGGTAAAGTGGTCGATGCAGTCCCATCACCCAGGTACAAAACCAGACATGGTTGGATTTTATAATCTCCGTGTTGGGGAGGCAGATCCCTAACGGCTGAATCTAAGCCATGTGAGCTCCAGATCCAGAGGGACTCTGTCTCAAAACACAAAGTCGAGGCTGGAATGATGGCTCAGCAGTCAAGAGCACTGGCTGCTCTTCCAGAGGACCAGACCTGGATTTAGTTCTTAGCACCTAATATCTCCATTTGTAAGGGACCCAATGCCCTCTTCTGGCCTTTGCGGGCACTACATGAACAAGGTACACATACATACAGGTAAAACACCTATACATGTAAGGAAGGGAGGGAGGGAGGGAGAGGGGAGCAGCATAGAAGGGGCATTTTTTTTCTTATAGAACAATTACAGGTAACTTTCAGGTCTGAGGGAAAGTCACCCTTATTACACTCTAAATAAATACTGACACAGGCAAGATCCACTAATTAAAGGATACAATTACTGGAGAAAATTTTAAATAGGAATGTGGTTCAATATGGACTCAAGGTTATTTAAATAAATAATACCACATAAAGAAGGTAAGTAGTGTCTTTAAAACAGTGCATGTGGCAGATACCTCTGCTGGGTGCTCAGCCTGCAAAAACAATAGTGAGCAGATGGACGCCAACAACTTCCCGTGAGGTGGGCACCAAGTGAGATGGCATCCTGGTCGGTCTCCTAGCAACACTAAGAACTTCAAGATCAGGTCTCACTCCAGCCCTGTTTCTTACTTCTGTCCCATGCCTCATTCCTTCAGGAACCACCGGGGCAGTGAGGTCTCAGGAGAGATGCTATCTTCAGTAACAAATGTCTATAGCAAGTGCTCCGCGTGCTAAGTACATGCAGTCGTCTGGCTATCGTGAGGGACCTGCAGCAGAATGATGAGAGATCTGCTTTCAAAAAGCAGGACAAATTACCACCAAAGGCACCGACACAGAGAGCTGTCCTTTCTTCAGTGGGCCCTGTCTCAGCTTGCTGACGAGTTCTTTGGAATGTTACATTCTTAGCGTGCATCTTTCCTGTTTATGTTTATACTGTGTGATGTTAGCTTTCAGAGTAAATGTGTTTTTGATTCACACCGGGAAACTTTTAAGATGGCATAATTTATATCTCACAGCTCACACATGCATATGTATCTTATTTCTAATTAGAACAGCAGAGATGCCACCCAAGCCTTATTCAACTGTTTCCATTTCACTTCTTAATGTGATATGGCCACTCTGCTGGCTCTCACTGACGAATTAGAGAGATGGAGAGGAAAACGAAGTCATTTCCTATAATTGTCAGCTAGGTAGAGGTAAGACAGCAGAGCAACAAAAGGAAGGGTGTGCAGAGGCGAGAGGTCACCTGGGATGTCACAAAGTCACTTTCTCAGCAAGGCACAGTGTGACTTAGTTGTAGATACAATTGCCTTGTTCTTGTCTTGAGTCTTGCTGTCTGCCTGCGTGTATGTATATATACCACCTGCATGCAGTACCCGTAGAGGCCAGAAGAGGGCACTGGGTGCCTGGAATTTAGTTACAGACAGTTGCGAACTTCTTTGTGGGACTGGGAATTGAGCCCTAGTCCTCTGGAAGAACTCCTCTGAAAGTGTCTCACCAAATTCTGTCCTTATTGGATTGTGCAAACTCTGTGTATGAGCACCATGCAGGCATGTATCAGGTACACATATTGCACATGTAGCCTCTGCTCATACATAGCCTCAGTGAACTTTACATATAAGCCACAGTCTTTGTGAGTGCACCAGCCCTGTTGTGTCTCCTCCGTCCCTTCTGAATCATATACTCTTTGGGTCTCTTCTTCCACAGAGGGAGAATCTGATGGCCTCTTCTGGCTTCTGTGGTACTGCACACAGGTGGTACACATACATACATGCAGGCAAAACACCCATACACAGGACATAAAAATAAAATAAATTGTTTTTAAAAAAGAAAAAGAGTTGAAGTTTTGACATGATAGTAATGCAAATGTTTTTGTTAGTTTCTGGCTAAATGGCATTTTTATAAAGCAGGACCCATGTAGAATACCCACAATTGTATAGCTCTCATTTCACCTCCATGCCACGATAAGGTTTCCTCCAGGGCATATTTATGAACCCACGTATCAGGAAGTTGGGTTTTAAGGGTGTAGATCCAAGGAAGCCATACCAAGGATCCAGATCCAATAGAGATGGGTAAGGTGTTTTCACGCCCAGTGAAGGCCTGCACAGCCAGCCCTCCGCCCCCCTTGGACCAGGGAATGTGTTTTATCTGCCTGAAGCCTACCAGACTCCAAGTAGATGTGACTGCAGTTGCTGCTGGCATTGTAGTCTTCCCAGGACATTAGGAAAGCCTTTCTCATCATAGGCTGGAACACATAGGAAACGGATATGATTTGGCTCCTCCCTGCACAAACATCTGCAGATAAAATGAGTATAGCCTTGTCCTGTAGAACTAGATTGGATTTTCTTGGGCTTGGAGGACTTTTTCAGAGATGGCTAGCATGCCATTCTTAGGACAAACACTGAGATTTGAGAAGGATATTAAAGAAAACATGTTTTTTATGCACTGGTTTTCCCTGACATTTGAGTTTTCCGATGGTTAAGGCAAGTACACTGGGCAAGGATAGTCCTAGTCTGTGATCTTACAGTATGACACAGGAGACAACTCAAGCAGATCAGCCATGACGAAGCAAGCCCTCAGGGGCACTCTGGGAGTAGATTACTCCATGGGTACTCAGAGCAGTGGGGGCCACTCTTAGAGAAATGTAAGATAGACAGAAAAGGAGGAAGAACGGGCACCCATTTGGGGGTTTGTAGAAGCATCTAGATGAGACCAGACACGTTGTGAACTAGAAATAAAAAAGAAAAATGGAGCAGGCTGGGCAGTGGCTGAGTCTGCAGAACTCTGGGAGGCAGCTGCATTGGAATTTAATACCACGGGCCTCAGACTCCCTTGCCAGAGCTGGTGCAATAGAAGTCCAGCCGAGCAGGGTCACACACCAGAGGAAGCAGCTTTCTGGCAGGAATGTCCACTCTGGGCGTTTCTTCTTCTAATGTCCTCTGCTTCATCTTTTCTACCTGTGTGACATTGCAGGCATTGGCAGTTATCACTGTATTTTTGTATTTTGATAAGCCCTGGGCAAGGCAGTTGAATGATCTGTTTATTGGACTGGAAAGCCAGAAGACACAGGGAAAGCACATGCCCGTCCCTTCTTTGGGACCACAGTGGGCCTGCATGACTTTGTACCTTGACATAGTACAAGAGAAGTTCTTCCGATGAATATTGTCTCACAGTCTGTAGACTTTTACTTGAGAGGATTCTTTGCAGAACCATCCAGTGGGTGGGGAGGTGAATGGGAACTTACCTTGGCCTTTTTGTTAGATCTGAGCTCCTGGGACTGGCTTAACATTGATGCTTCCAAAAGTGGGTTATAACGGTGGACTGACAATTTTCTGAATGGAATAATACATTAACACGTCAAGGCTGAAATATGCCCACCCACCACTTTGCTGCATTATTTGTCAGGGCCTTCAGCATACCCAGGGGATTATAACTCTCTGAGACAAACAGTAGATGTTGTGATCCACAAACTTCATTCATCTAAACGCACCTTTTGTGCATTATAAGTTCCCCTGGTGTCCTTAGGAAGTGTCTACTTACTGCTCACAGTGGCCTAGAAGTCCTATGGTGAAAAGACCTTCAAGAGATATGCTTGAATCTGGATCTATACATTCAGGACCAGAACCGCCCACCCTCCTAACTTCAGAGCTGAGGGGCGAACACAAAACACCCTTTGTAGCAATCCCATGTCTGTCCTTGTGGGCCAGATTCTCCACCTTGCACTTTTGATACCTCCGATATCCACTCCCCAGACTTTGACTGGGCATGCTCACTGTGTATAGGACCACAGGGAGGGGAATCCCTGGGCTTCTGGTCCAGAGGGGTGAATAGGGATCTCCAAGTGCACTTTGCCAAACTTTCTGATCTTAAGAAAGTTGCTTGATCTTTTTCATTCTCCTCTTAAAATGGGGTGGTGGTGGTGACACAAACTACCTTATCATCTGAATCATCCCTCTCTGCATACAAAGCAGACGCAGGCATGGCACACAGCAGTTGCTCAGTGCCAGGAGTTTGGGCACACCATAACCACCAGCCTGGTCTCTGCGTTTTCATGAGAAATAGCTAATGAGCCCTTCACAATTTGTTTGCAGGGCACAGTAATTGCACACGGTGGAAAACCAGCCATTTCAGGCTGACCCGGGCCTCAGATGAATATAGTCTTGGCTGCAGCATTGTGAGACTCCAAAGGCAGAAATTGGCCCTTTTATCTGGTGGATAAAAATGATGGATCAAGGCTACTCCCCACTTTCTCTTGACAAGTCCTAGTATCAAAGTAGCTGACCACCAAAGCTGAAGCCCCGTGGGAGGGCCGAAGTGGTGAGATGAAGGAGATTCTTTTCAAAAGTCTGGATCTAGGCTTTACAAAGAACGAAGTTTCCAGGAAGTGGGAAGGGTCACTGAGAGGGACATCTCCCAGCAGGGCTGCCAAAGAAGCCTGCCCAGTGCTGAGGCCAGCCTCCCAGGCAATTCCAGGGGCCCTTCCCAAACTACATGTGCTCTAGGCTTACAAAACTCACGGTCTGTACTTTTGACCTCATTGAACCCGCTCCTCTGCACTCCCTGGGAAACAGAGGATCAGAGAAACAAAACTTACCCGAGGATGTGTGCTGTGTGGATGCTGTATTGTGGTAGTTTGAATAAAAATGACCCCCATAGGCTCATATATTTGAATGCTCCAGCTCCAGGGAGTGGCACTACTTCAGAAGGATTAAGAGGTGTGGCCTTGTTGGTGTAGGTGTGGTTCTGGAAGAAGTGTGTCATTGCGGGGTGGGTTTTGAGGTTTCAAAAAGTTCATACCTGCCAGACCCAGTCCCCACTCCCCTGCTCTCTCCCCTGTGGATCAGGATGTAGCTCTCAGCTACTGCTGCCATGCTCCCTGCCATGATGTAATGGATTAAACTTTTGAAACTGTAAGCTGTTGCTGTGGTCATGGTGTCTCTTCACCTCGATAGAACAGTGACAAGACATGTGCTAATAAGGTTCGTCTATGAAGTGGTATTTATTTGTACCATGTGACAATCTGTATCTGGAAGCAGGAAGCAGGAGGCATGTTCAAATCAGGTGACTCAGGGAGATTGCTTCAGAGGCTATGTACAAAGGTGTGCAGGGACATGGTACTAGCCTAATGCCAGTGAAGTGGCTAGGCTAATGCAAAGTAGATCCTGGGAGAAAGAGTTACAGAGTAAAGACCCTCCCATCGGCAGGTACCCTGGGAGAGAGGCACCCCACCCCCACCATTCTACAGTCTGTCTCCCCAGAAGTAAGGATGCCCAAGAACCCCTGATGACAGCAATCTGGGGAGGGAGTTGGGAGCAGATCTGGAGGTGAGAAGGAAGAATGAACTGGGAAAGAGAAAGTGAAGAAGAAGAAGAAGAAGAAGAAGAAGAAGAAGAAGAAGAAGAAGAAGAAGAAGAAGAAGAAGAAGAAGAAGAAAGTGGCCAAGCTGCACTTAGGGTGATGAAAGTCAGGCCATCCAGAAGTCTCCAGTGTTCTGCAGGAGAGCCTTGTTCTTGATCGTCACAGAGTGGCAGAAGCTTTGCTGTCTAGTGCTAGCATGGAGACAAAGTGGTTCACTTCCAGCGATGACTCCCTGGCTCAGAGAGGCCACACCAATTTTCTCCCAGTTGCAGCGTGAGAGGTGTTCTAGGTGCTGAACTCTGCATCCACCCGACCTTCCCAAACTCTGAGGAAGCAGAAACCCAAGTCACTCTGCTGCTCATGACAGCGCTGACCATTGATACATAGCACTGCTCTGCTTTGAGTTTATGAATCACATGTTCCAATTTCACCGGAGCCCCATCCTTCTCTCAGATCCTATCTTCTCTGTCTTCTCCCATCACTCACTGTCACCAGCCTGACCTTACCAGATCCTTGGGCATGGGGTTATAGAGAAATGGGTTCATCCTTCCTTGCCCCGACACTAGAGAATGAGGAGACAGCCATGTTTTCAACAATTGGAGTTTATGAGGCCCTCTCAAGCTTCAGGGAAAGACCATGGCCTCTCCCCTTTGGAAATGTCCTGCTGTGTTCTCTCTCCCCTTCGAATTTCCATTGGAGATGGGCATATGGGACACATCTTTAATCACAGCACTCAGTAGGCAGAGGCAGGAGGATCTCTCTGAGTTGGAGGCCTGTCTGGTCTACATAGTGAATTCCAAGACATCCAGGGAGACATAGAGAGACCCTACCTCAAACAAAACAAAGCCATTGTTCTCTTGGTCTGGTTCTCTATAATCACTACAATTCACTCACCCACCCACCCATACACACCAGACATTCTGTGAGCCCTTTCAAATTAGGATTGAGCCTCTCCCGTCTCTCTACCCATTAGGCAGGGGACATTTAGTCCTTATAAAGCAAGAACTCTGTGGGGAATGT
This sequence comes from Onychomys torridus, assembly GCF_903995425.1. Taxonomy (NCBI): domain Eukaryota; kingdom Metazoa; phylum Chordata; class Mammalia; order Rodentia; family Cricetidae; genus Onychomys; species Onychomys torridus. The sequence goes on from NC_050460.1 coordinate 38,292,495, forward strand.
GTTAGCCTGTTCTCTATGGCTATAACAAACACCCAAGACAATCATCTTATGCAGAAAAAAGGCTTAGTTGGCTCATTCTTCGAGAGGATTGAATTTGTACTCAAGTTGGTCTTGTTGCTTTGGATTTGTGTCCAGGCTGCCCACATCATGGTACAAATGAGTAGCAGAGAAAGTTGCTCACCTCATAGCTGTTAAGAAGCAAGGAGGAGAGGGTGAGGAAGGGGCTTTCATTCTGTAGTCCCCTTTGATGGCATCCAAGTGACCTGAAACCTCTCTCCATCTCTTAAAGCTTCCATTACTTTTCAATAAAGCTACAGGCTGGGGATGAAGCTGTTGAGACATGCCTCCATCGGACATTCCCCAAACCACCACAGGGAGAGGCAGAAATAGGCTGCATTGTTCTCCGGGGACCTGGACAGCTTCCCATGGCCAGGAGTCTGATGTCAGCTGAAGGTCACCTGGATTTTCTGGTTTCCTCTGGAGGAGGCATTCACTGCTTAAAGAATCAGCTGTTGAACAGCAGCCTCTTGCACACCATTGTAGTCACTGATCTATAGCTGTGATAAGACACCGTGGCCAAGGCACCTTCTAAGAGAAAGCCTTTAATTCGGGGCTTATGGTTCCAGAGGGTTAGAATTCATGATGGTGAAGCAAAGCCATGGTGACAGGAACAGCTGAGAGCTTATGTCTTGATCTGAAAGTAGAAGGCAGAAAGAGACACTTTGAAACCTCAAAGCCTACTTCAACTGATGCACCTCCAGTAAGTGCACACACCTACCCCCTGATCCTTCCCAAACAGTTCTACCAATTGGGGAACAAGTGTTCAAATGCACAAGTCTATGGTGGCCATTCTCACTCAAACGACCACACAGCCATACCTTCCCTCCCAAACCCTCTGGCTGGAGGAGCAGGCCTTTCAGGTTCACACCTCTGCAAACCAGAGTCCAAATGACTCTGTCCAATTGAGCCAGCGGTGCCTCTTTGTTTAGGCCTGGTAACAATTTGTTCCCAACACTGCAAGTTGCTAGAACCTTCTCCTTTCTCACTAGCAAAGAAAAAAGATATGGCTGGGTTTAGGCTGGTGCCTTGAGGGTCACAGTCCCCTCCCCTCACACTGTCTATCACATGAAGCTCTATTACACACACACACACACACACACACACACACACACACACACACACACACGCAGACTCATGCACGCAAGCACGCACGCGCACGCACGAATTCACCTATTCATCCATTCCTAGCCCCTGGTTTGCTTCCGGCTTGGCTTGTGAGTGTCGAGAAGATGTTCCCTTGGGGGCTGCCTATGAGTTGAAGCACCTCCCCTGGAGTCTATCAGAGAGACTGGAGCTAAGCAAGGACTCCACGAATCTGGAAACACCATGGCCACACAACTATGAGTGGAAGACGCCTGAGGACTTCTTCCAAACCAGTCTGGGAAATGTAAGTTTGTAGGACAGGATTGGATTGTGTCCATTCAAAGATAACTGAACAGTGGTGTCCCCCTTCCATAGAAACAGAAAAGCCACCCTCATTACAGACGGTGACTCCTGACTTCCAGAGCAGGCACGTTGGCACCCCAGGCTGGTTGGTGGTCAAAGAATGCTCTATTTTTGTGAATGCCCGCTGTCATTTGATGGAAATAGATATTCTGTTTTTCTTTTGTGTATTTCTTCACACCACATCTCACAGGCCCAGGCAGAATCCTCAGAGGGGCCTAGTGTCACATCCTCAGAGATTTCATCTGCCCCCAGTGGCCTCCCTGAAGGCCACCCTATTGATGGTTCTCACAAGGGCTGTAAACTGGGTTATTGGAAGGTCAGTACCCTTCCTAGGCCACTGTCCACAACCCTCACATCTTGCCAGGGTACCTCCAAGCTCTCACTCCTGTCTGCCAGATGTATGGAACATGCAGGCCTGGTATACCCTAGGCACCTCCCTGCAGTTGTCCCAGACATGGCCTTGATGAGCTTGTGTGAGCCACCCAAGGGGATGACCAGTCTCATCTCAGTCCTTTGAATCTATGTCTCTGTACATGTCCCTCCTGCGGAAGACAATTTCTGTCACAACCTGGGGAAGCTTCCATCCAGTACCGCCCCACTGAAGCTTGCTCAGTGACAGGACTGTCTTGGGAAAAGGAACTTTGTCCTCAACACTATGGGCAGTGAACTATCCAGAGGAGACTGAGTGGGGCACATAGACTGAAGATACTTTTTTGGAGCATTCTCCCAGGGCCATCTTCAGTAGTCTGGGGCACTCATCTGTGGGGATGCATATTTTGTCTAACAGTGGGTGGCATGCTATTTGGACTGACAGTTTGGAGGATATGCCCTGCTGTGACCAGCAATGAGCTCCTATGGTGAGGACCCAGACAGCCTACTATGCATGGTGGTAACTCTAGTCCCTGTCCACAAGGAGGAAATATCCAAAACTGTCCCTATTACAAGCAGAGGAAGCAATGCTGAGAACCAACTGCTGTGTAGCAACTTCCTCTGGGGTAAATTGATCCTCCCACAAGGAAGCTGGCTACAACACAGGAGTTTCTACAAGGAAGGGAATGTTCCATCTGGCCTGGAAGCTCCTTAAACTCAGGAAGTAAACAACTCGGCTTCCTGAAGTTCCTGAAACCAAGCAGACTCACTAGACCCTTCCCTCCCCAAGCATATACAATCGGTAGTGACCGCACAGCTTCACTCTCAGATCATCCAGGTCACCTAAAAGAGAAGGGTCTATCAGGGCCTTGTAGATTCTCATACAAGTTGAGCTTCCTATAAACGGCTCAGACCAGCCCTACCACCAAAAAGGAGCAGAGACCAGCCTAAGACAAGCCAAGATCAGGCAAGCTGCCTAGAAGAGGCTCAGGCCGCCTTAGCTGTGAGGAAGAGCCAGTCTTCAATATGTTGAGCTGCCTATGGACTATGCAGTTTTCTTCAGGTTTCCAACCCTCATGAGCTGTCACCCATGCTGGGGTGGGCTTGTGTGATGTAGCTGCCTGTGAGTCGTTTCTGCTGTTATGAGTAACCTCTCACCCACATTCCTGTAAGTAATCCCAATAAAACTCAATGGTTCACCAAGTTGGACTTCAGCAGTATCCATGTTTTAGACTGTCATCAGCTCCCTATCTGGAGTGAATAGACATTTGTTCACAGGTCTCCAAGAATAGTGTCACAGACAGTAGCAGAAGGTGGAAGCCCGAGATAATCAGAACAGTTGTTTCCTGACAGACCAGTGATTGACTCGCTTGTTCCAAAACACAGTGTCATGCCCAAGTCCTGATTAACGTCATGCTAGTCCAAATGCATGTGCTGAACTATTTGCAAAGCCACAAAGAGCCCAGAGTTCCAATTCCTCAGGCATTCCTGAGGCAGTTTGGGCCAGAGAATTCTTTGGTCTATGATGCCCTCCCAAGTATCTTCAGGTGCTTCCTTTTGGCTAGAATAGTTACAAGGGTGTAGGACAGAGATGACTCACAATCTTGCCATTAACCATCTGCGTGAGCCTCAGTACTTGTATTAGTCTATTTTCTGTCACTATAACACAATACTGGAGGCTAGGAGACTCTATAAAGAAAAAAAGGGCTGGGGAGATGATGGAGAGGATAAGAGCATTTGCTGCTCAAGCATGAGGGCCTGAGTTTGAGTTTCAGCATCAATGTAAAAAATTTAAAAAAAAAATGGGTATAGCTGTGTGTGTACCTAGAATCCCAGCATTCTGGGAGGTGAAAACAGGAAGAGAGATGGGCTTGCTGACTTCCAGGTTAGTAATAAAGGAGTAAGGGCTGAGAGAATAAGAATAAGACATCTGGCATTTTTCTCTGGCCTCTAGCCTCCATCCACCCCACACACGCACCTTTTTATTTATTTATTTATTTATTTATTTATTTATTTATTTATTTATTTATTTATTTATTTATTTATGCGGAGCTGAGGATTGAACCCAGGGCAAGCGCTCTACCACTGAGCTAAATCCCCAACCCCACGCACCATATTTAAACACACACACACACACACACACACACACACACACACACACACACACAAGTAAATAAACAGTAAAAGCAAGAGAGGTTTCTTAAGTGAACAGTTGTGGAGGCTTGAGGGTGGGGCAGTAGTGTTCATTTCTGAGAGTCTCCTATGGGTGATGTCACAGGTGGGGAGGAGCGTCTAGGAGAGGGGGAGGGAACCACATTGCTAGGCAGGCACCAGAGGTGAGAGGGGGAGAGGGTCACTTTCTGTCACCATCTTCTTGTAAAACTAACTTGGGGTCCCATTACCACTATCCTTCCTGAGTACAGTGCTCCCGAAGACCTCCCCCTGGCTCGTTCTTTTAAAGATCCCTTCATTAGTTAACATCTCCACATGGAGGACCAAGCTTCTGGAACATTATAGGAGGCAACTCAGACCACATGCTAACCAAGGCAAACGTGTCAAGGCATAAGCCAGAAGCCCTTGGACCCGCTCTCGAGTTCTGAAGGGTGTAGGACACTCAGTACCCACCAGCCCTGTGTTGACAGGAGCGGTCCCTTCACTGCTGCTTTCCCCTGAGCCACAAAATTCGCACAGTCATCTCAGATTGCAGCCACCTTGAGCGGCAGATGGCGGAATCATGTTTGAAGATGCAGCTGAACTTTAAATTCCAATTAAAAAAAAAAATCAGTGTCAGAAATCATGTCTGTGTATTAGGATAAAGTAATGGTCATACTCCAGGTTGCCCACATTGAGCTGTTGGTGGCCGAGAGGTGGGAACTGGAATGTAGTGTTTATTTTACCTCCCCTGTCAGACGGCTCTGCCCCTCTTCTGAGCAAGTGAGGAGTAATGAAGCAACCGTGAGAAATCATCCAGCCGGAGAGTGTAGCGTGGGGCTATGGCGGCTGACGGTTGTGGCTGTGTTTGTCCCAGCAGCTCCAGGCTGAGCAGAAACACATCTGTTACCAAACAATCATCTGAGAAAGCCCCTGAGCTTCCTTCTCCCCTGAGCTGGGGAACTCCTGGCTCCACTGAGCTCCAATCACCAGCTCGGGGATGTCAAGCTCCGTACTGCACTGACTCCAAGCACACCGAGAAGAGCCCGTAACTGAGGATGCTCTCAGTGGGACCGTGACTGAGGACCTGGAGTAGACTTTGAATTGGTAAATTGCCAAGTTATTTGCTGATGTCATCTTTATGGTTATTTATTCGTTTATTTAGAAGTCTCACTGAAAGGGCTACTCTGCCCTGACTACAACTTTCTATTGCGAATTCCTTAAAGGGGCTGACTCAGTTGGTTCTTGCTGTATGGGGTTTTTTTTTGTTTGTTTGTTTGTTTGTTTGTTTTAAGATTTATTTATTTTATTTTAGGTGTATGCATATTTTGCCTGCATGTATGTACGTGCACCACATGCATGCCTAATGCCTGCAGACACCAGAAGGAAGCATCAACTCTCCCAGCACTGGAGTTACAGATGGTTGTGAGCTGCAATGTGGGTGACAGGAATCACACTCTGAAAGATCATTAAGTGCTAATACCCACTGAGCCATCTCTCCGGCCCCTCTGCTTAATGTTTTGAGTACCTAATCTGATGGTGGTTTGCTCTTTCCCTCTCTTTCTTTTGTTATTTTTCTTTTTCTTTGGCTTGCTGTATATATAATCTACTCACTCACTCAAGACTGAAAATATGGCTATCATAGATCATTCTCCATAGAGCAGTGTGTGGCACAGAGGGGCAGCTCAGTGTCTTGGGGTCCTTCTCCTGGAACATTTTCTGACCATCCAGTGGTCCCTTACACACAGATGCTATCTTCCACCAGCTGTACCCACTCACTCTTTATTCTGGCATCTGACTAACACCCGTGTGGTGACAGACACAGCATCTTAGAATGCTCAGGGATGATATAAATGGAACTGGAATTCATTCAAGCACTTTACAATGCATCTGGGCTGGGAATTGCATTGAATTACTGGTTTACTGTTTTGTTTTGGTTTTGTTTTTGTTTTTTTTTAGCCTAACAGCTATGAGCCTATCCATACTGACCCTAGGCCCTCTAAGCAAGGCTCCCTCTCTCTCCAAAGTCAACTCCTGTTCTCTATTATTAACTAGCAGATGTCAGGCAAGCAACTTTTGTCAGTGGCAAATGAATACTGTCTTCACAAAGCAAACTGTCCTAGTTAGTTAAATTGTCAAGTTGACACAGCCTAGAGTCACTTGAGACAGGAGTCTCAACTGAGGGATTGCCCAGATCATATTGACCTGTGTACAAGTCTGTGAGGGATTGTCTTAGTTGTTAAATGATGTAGGAAGGCCCAGCCCACTGTGGGCAGCACCAATCCTTAGGAAGTGGATTGGGCTGTATAAGAAACCTAGCTAAGAATTAGTCTGCAAGAAACCTCTGTTTCAAGTCCTAGGGCAAAGCAGGGCCTACTTCCCCCAACAAGGCCTCACCTCCTACTATTCACTGGCACTCAATAATACCCTGCATCAGAAATCCATCAAGGAGTTAATTACTTCATTGGTTAATAATCCTCAGAATCCAGTTGCATCCTCAGAGTTTATACCTGGCAACTGAGCCCCAAACACACCCCAGATTCACACATCGTCATGGCCAATTCAACAGAGAGATGGAACTCTCCTGTTGTTGGTGCTCTTGGCCCTCAGGATTCCAGACTTGGACTTTGATCTACTCAGTTGCTTCTCTAGCTCCCAGGCCCTCAAACCATCCCATCAGGGTTTCCTGAGCCTCCAGTTTGTAGATCATAGATCCTTGTACTTCTAAGTCTCCATACCTGCATAGACCAATTCCTTACAGTAAGTCCCTTTGTCTGTCTGTCTGTCTATCTATCTATCTATCTATCTATCTATCTATCTATCATCTTCCATCATCACCTATCTAAACTATCCATGTATCTATCTTCATCATCATCATCTAATCTAGCTATCATCTATCTATCCAATCTACCATCTATTATCTATCTAATCTATCATCACTTATATATCATCTACTCTATCTATCTATCTATCTATCTATCTATCTATCTACCATTACCTACTGGTTCTGTTTCTCTAGACATGCCTGACTAATACTGTATTTCTGCACGCTTCGTTGCTCATTATATGCTTTATCCGAGGTTACCTATATACCTCAGGTGTGTCTATTAGTTTTCTCATTGCCATGGCAAAATATAAGGCAAGAAGCAACTTAAGGGAGAAAGAATTTATTTTGACTCACATTGTGATTGTAGGGAGTCATGGTGAAGGTCATGATAGCAGAAATGTGTGGCTAGGACTCTAACTCTGTATCAACAGCCTGGGAAGGAGGAAGAGGAGGAGGAAGAGAGACAGAGACAGAGATGATACAGAGACAGAGAGACAGACAGAGATTGATGGACAGAAATATCAGGCTGGGAGCAGGAAGGCTCTGAGCCATAAGACCTATCCCCTAGCACTCCACTTATTGAAGCTAAGCCCCACCTTTTAAAACTTCCATAGCCTCCAAACACTGTCATCAGGAGCCAGTGGTGGACTTTTCAAACTGAAACATAATAATATGTCTCTACTTCAAAGGAACCTACAGGCATATTTGAATTTCCACCAGGGGAAAAAAAAAAGAATTTTCAGAAGGTTCTTTTGTCTTCAGTAGTTCCTGAGAATACTGGCTGAGCAGGAATGGAGTGTGTGGAAGACAGTGATAGCCTCAAGTAGTTCCAGAAAATACTGGTTGTGTAGGCTAGGGTGCAGAAGACAGTGATGCACAATGCAATCCCTTAGTGTGTGGCCCTTACCCCAGAGATGCTGGTTTGACTCATCTGGGATCTGCATCAGCATCAGGGACTCTGCGCTCCTGTGATTTTTGATGCAAAGGCTGAAAGGAACCTCGTGAAAGACTTCAACTGGTACCTCAACGGGTTAGGAGCAGATACCCATGGAAAATACTGGTCCTTAGGAGAGTCCTTAATATATTCCATAGGAGCCTACACTGCAAGAGATCTGCTCCCACTCTCCCCCTCCCCCACAACCAGGGTACTCTTGAGGAGAGAGGGATAAGAAATTTAGACCAAAGAATAGAGGGGAGAGAAAAAGACAGAAACACAGGATAGCCTCAGGAGGGCCTGGATCCTTATCCACAGGCCCCTTCTGTCTCTTCTAAAGGGTGTTGTAAAGAAATGCCAAGGGGTAGAGCAAAATACATCCCCCTAGCACAGCCAAGTGCAGACCCTTCCCAACACCTGGTCACCATGCACATGATCAAGCAATCCTCTAATGCAGCTCTGCTGGGTAAAGCAAGCTCAGATCTCACATGAACCTTTGTGGGCCTCTACGCTATAGGTAGACTGTGTGCCATTCCAACCCTCCTCAGGCTGGGCCAGCATGCTGTACTATCCAATGTGCTCCAGAAAAAGACCAAACTTTCTGAATAAGAGAGCTGTGCCATAAACATTGCAGGTATGTCAGTCTCTACCTCTTAATCTCATTGTCATCATAGACCACATGAATTAATACCAGTGACCTTTCTGAGTGAATGTACTCAGACAAATGGAAACAACATGAATTATGGCTGAGTGATGTCTATGGAGCCATCAAACCCATTTTGTGTTGAAAGCTCAGATATTAGTGAATCTGCTTTGCTCCACAGCTGAGAAAAGAGAACCAAAAAGATCTACCTTACTGCCATCTAGCATGATGCAAGGATGGAATCAGTAACAGAATTCAAGTGCCTTCTTCTGTCTAACTGGTGCTGGGGACTCAGTTTTACCCTGTGTTGAGTCCATTATGCTTAGTCTTGCTCATCATGAGGAAGCCATATAAGAAAGGCAGTAAAAGAGGCCCAACTCCAGTTAAGAGCCTGTCCCAGGACCTCCTGAAACTGAAAATCTTCTATATGGCAAAGGCAAAGACATTGTCAGTAAGACAAAATGGCAACCTACAGAATGGGAAAAGATCTTCATCAACCCCACATTTGAAAGAGGGCTGATCTCTAAAATAGATAAGGAACTCAAGAAATTAGACATCAAAATACCAAATAATCCAATTAAAAATGGAGTACAGATCTAAACAGAGAATTCTCAACAGAAGAATCTCAAATGGCCTAGATACACTTAAAGAATTGTTCAACATCCTTAGCCATCATGGAAATAAAAATCAAAGTGACTCTGAGATATAATCTTACACCTGTCAGAATGGCTAAGATCAAAAACACTAATGACAGCTTATGTTTGGACAATGTGGAGTAAGGGGAACACTCCTCCACTGCTGGTGGGAGTGCAAACTTGTACAGCCATTTTGGAAATTGATATGGTGGTTTCTCAGAAAATAGAGAATCAATCGACCTCAAGACCCAGGTATATCAATCTTGGGCATATACCCAAAGGATGCTCAATCATACCACAAGGACACTTGCTCAACTATGTTCATAGCAGCATTATTCATAATAGCCAGAACCTGGAAACAACCTAGATGTCCCCCAATCAAAGAACGGATAAAGAAAATGTGATACATTTACACAATGGTGTATTACTAAGTTGTAAAAAACAATGATATCATAAAATTTGCAGACAAATGGGTGGAACTAGGAAAAAAATCATCCTGAGTGAGGTAGCCCAGACCCAAATAGACAAACATGGTATGTACTCACTCATAAGTGGATATTAGATGTAAAGCAAAGGATAACCAGGCTACAATCCACAGCCTCAGAGAGGCTAGATAACAAGGAGTGCCAGTGGCCCTGTGAGAGAAGCAGCAAGTGAACTGAAGTTCAAGGTGTCAACCCACTGGGAGAAAACTCTTTGATGGGTCAGTCTTGGACAGGCAAGGCCCCAAGAGCACAGACCCCAAAATGTCTTTTGCTTCTGCTGTGCCTTTACATGTTTGCTGCTGCTATTTTTCTCTAGTATCTGGCATGGTGTGATTGGGTACAGGAAGATCCCCACTGCCTGTAATATAGTGTGTTTATCTCATGGAAACATCCCATGCTACTGGGCATTTTTACCTGTGGATTATTATGAAGATGATTTCTTCCTAAGCTGTACTGTCTAATTGATAATAATAATATTAGTTTATACAGAGTTTTGATGAATAAAAGTAAATACAAGGAAGTGTCACAGAGCTAGAACACATCAGTTTCTTTTGAGGAAACATATAGACTATGGCTTAGGTTAATGATTAAGAAAAACAACTGAGTCCCAGTTAGCCCAGCTTGTTTAAATTCTTTTAACCTTAATGTTGGGAGATGTGTTCACAGGTTTCAGTTTGCATCTCAGCTGAAATAAAGCTTTGAAAATAACTTAGACTAAGGTGTTTTTGTCAAATAGCTTTGAGGTGAAAAACCCAAGAAGACAACCTAAAGTTTTAGAAAGGCCCATAGTTGAATGAGGAAATCTTTAAGATCAGGGAATAAGAACAAAGTAACCCCATTATTACCAACTGACACACTTTTCTTGCTAGGATTGGTTTAGGACTAAAGGTGATGATTAATTACTTATACCCATTTTTTCCCTCAATCTCCTGATATAAAAAAAAAAATATTGATGAGTGGGTATGTACCCTAAAGATTTAAAGTAGAGCTACTGATTCTTTTTCATAAATAAAAGTTTAGGCTTATGATTCCTTTAAGATTCCTTATAAGATTACCTATCAAGATAAGTGATAAATTAATTGGCCCTTTCTTTGTAACTGCAAAATGCAGCCTGTCAGTAAAAAGCCTAGCTGAGAAGAATACCTTGCTTGCCCACACAGTTATTCTATAACAAGTTGCTTGGGTATGAATGTATGTGGGTTCTTGGGATAATTTGTTTTTCACCTGTAATAAAATGTGTAATCATGTAAGGGATATGGAAAAACATGCTATTTTTACTGTTTATTTTATATTCATTATAATCATTCACTTGAAAAACAGAATGTAAACACACTGTAATTTTTATATTGCCTGAAACATTTTGCTGGGGTAAATAAGCTATAGGAGAAAGAATATAGAGTTAGAGATGGTAAAAATGGGCTAGAATGAAATCAGCAATGAAAGAGTTAAAATGAGTTAGAAGGAAAACACCAGGAATGAGAGAATTTGAAAGGAAACATCAAGAATGAGAGAACTGGAAGAAACTAGAAGGGAAACATTGAGAATAAAGATAGAGTTAGAAAGAAGACATCAAGAATGAGAGGAGGAAATCACCAGGAAAATAAAGAATAGAGAATGCCAAAGAAGAATAAAGAAAAGGTCTGAAGGAAACCATCAAGAAAGGATGTGAGTGTCTTTTCCCTAAGACCCTCAGATAGAAAAGTTTGACACCAGCCCCATGGATTCCTTTGGAGTCCTGCACTGCTAGAGGCTGGTCCCACAGGCAGCAATAAAGGACGGCCCAAAGTGGGATTCATGAATTTCCCAGGGAAGGAGAAATAAAAAAGATCTCCTGGGTAAACTGGGGGGAGGGAGAGGTGGGGAAGCTGGGAACATGGGGGAGCAGGTTGGGTGGGCTGGGTGTGGGAGGTGGGTTGAGGGTCAGAAGTAGGTGAAGAGATATGGAAGAGACATCTTGATGGAGGGACATTTTGGGGTTAGAGAGAAACCTGGTGCCAGGGAAACTCCCAGGAATTCACAACGATGACCTCAGCTAAGACTCCTAGCAATAGTGTTAAGGGTGGCTGATCTGGCCATCTCCTGGAATTAGATTGGTGACTACCCTAATTGTCATCAGATAGCCTTCATCCAGTAACTGGTAGAAGCAGATGCAGGGATCCACACAGCCAAACATTGGCCAAGCTCTGGGAGCCGTGTTCAAGAGAGGGAGGAAGGACTGTAGGAGCCAGGGGTGTCAAGGTCATGGGGGGGGGGACTCACAGAGAGAGCTGACCTGGGCTCCTGGGAGTTCACAGACTCTGGACCCACAGCTAGTGAGCTGCATGGAACCAACCTAGGCTCCTGTGTGACAGTTGTGTAGCTTGCTGTTTGTGTGACTCCTCGTAGTGAGATCAGGACCTGTCACCAGTGCTTATTCTGGCTTTTGGGAACCTGTTCCCCAGGCTGGGTTGCCTCACTCAGCCTTGATGTAAAGGAAGGAGTTTGGGCCTGCCTCACCTTGGTGTGCCATGCTATGTTGACATCCATGGGAGGCCGACCCTTTCCAGAACGGAGATGGAGAAGGAGTGGGTGGGGGGAGGGTAGAGGGGAGCAGAGGGAGGGAACATGAGGAGAGGAGGAAGGGAGAACTGGGATCAGGATGTAAAATAAATAAAAAATTTTACTAGTTGTTAATAATTATTAATTAATAATAGAAAAGAGTCTTTCCCAGCATGACTGGGCCCTGGGCTTCTCTACCACAGTAGTAATTCTTTGTGGGAGTATTACACTGTCTCTTATACTATGAGGACCCTTGAGAGCCAGGGACACGTGCCCTGTTCAACATGGGGTCCCCAGCATCTGAAACGGGTTAGACAATCCATATTTGTGGGTAAATGAATATCTATAAGATGAACAAAAGCATTTTTTATTTCATTAAATATTTCAATGTAATGTCTGTTCAAAACTCTGAATTTCTACTGAGAGCACTGATTGATTATTCATAGACTGAGATGGCAGCCTGCTCTCTATCCCCAGTGGACCCTGAATTCACTGCTGTCTTCTACAGTAGCCTGTCTTCTGAATGCTGGTATTACAGGTGTGAGCCACCATGTTCTAAGCATTCAAATATGCAATGAATTTATCTTCATTTCCACCCTTCTTTCCCCTGGCTCCTAGTGTCTTTTGTTCTGAGAGTGTGAACCTGAGAAGGCAATACTTAGAGACAAGCACCTGCCAGTTCTGATGCCAGAGACTTGAGCAGCCATGCCGGGCATGAGCGAAATATTTTGAAACACCATCCATCCCCAGGGGAACCCTAAATGCTACCACCAGGCTGGTGCTGAGTGCGGGCCAGCTTGCCATTGAGCTCTGATGAGGTACTGTCATCAATATTTATTCTCCAGCCTTAGAATAAATGGCATGCCCCTGTGGGATAAGTACCCTAAACACTCAGCAGCAGATGCACAGAGTTCCATGAACAGGGAAGCAGCTCCGGGTGGAGGACAGGGTGGGGTTGGAGAAAGGCAGGATTGCTGTAGGTGGTGTCGGAGTCTGTACAGTTTTGAGGTAACGATGGAGGCAAGAGAAGCCTACAAGCTAAATGTAAGGCAATACAGTGATTTGCAGAGGCCTGTGAACCTTACATGCCTTCCTGTCACCTTTCTTTCAGAATTGATTTCTGCCCCTTGGAGAAACTGCTTGCTGCGAGTGACCTACTTCTCCCATGACCGATATGCTCACTGAGTGTTCTCTCTCAACTGGAGGCTCAGAGACAGGGCTTCTAACTCTGTCACTGCTCTGCTGTCGAGTAGAACACATCCCCTGAAAGAGAAAGGTCACTCCCAGCACCATGATATAGAACATTCAGGAATAATGAAATGTTAAGTATCTGTTGTCAGTTGATAGCCTCTCTCTCTCTCTCTCTCTCTCTCTCTGTGTGTGTGTGTGTGTGTGTGTGTGTGTGTGTGTGTGTGTGTGTGTGTGTACTTGAAACATGGCTATTATGACCAGGGAGCTGAATTTTAGACTGTTTTAAATTTCAATTAATTTAGACTCAGTGTATGTGGCTAGTGGCTCCAGGCACATGAATATCAGTTCCTACTCACACTGTTAAAGAGAAAAAGAAAGGCAAGATTGCTGTGTAGATATTTAGTGTAATATTCCTGGAAACACACACATTCAAAGAAAAACAATACATGTACATGCATGCATATAAATGCTTTTGCACGCATCGAAAATGGGCTGAGATGAGACCCAGTAGACCAATAGAGTAATTACTTCTGCAGAAGAGGAAGGAAAGGAAACATCTCCAGGGGGAGGCTTCTGCTTTATTGGCTTCCTTTGAATTTTTCAATGGAGCTGTACACTTGCATCATTTGCATAATGTACCACAATAAAAAGAAACAAAATTAAGTGTTTTCTTAGCTAAATAATCTGGAGTTATTTTTCTTCTTCTGGTTTAGACATTAGGGAAGACCACCTGATCCTAGTACCTCAAGAATAGGCAGACACACTGTGAGATGCTCCTTCCCAAGAGCCTAGAGTTCCTTTGTGGCAGGTGAGGGATAAGTCAAAAAAGCACACCTGTATCCATAGCCACCAGGTAGTATTGAAAAGGATGCTTTCTACTGCATCTATCCATCACCATCACCTCTCATGAGTATCTTAATCCTGGACCCAACAGTTGGCTTCAAATGGACCTGGTGGTATTTGTGGAGCTGCCTATATGGACGGTACTGTTATACAGCCAGGGCTGAGGATATATGAGCTTTAAGCAAACTGCCATGGTATCTATAGCAATAGGTGTCTCAAATTGGGTAGGGAAGACCCATTGGCTCTTCAGCAGCTGCATGGGAGGAGGATACGGAAGAGCTGCTGGGCTGCCATTGTATGAAGAGGAACACAGCATTGGAACAGCTGGCTCCTCATCTTCCTTCCCCCTTGTTTCTCAGGGAAACCATGCCTTTCATGGCTTTGAATTAGTAATGTTTTTTTTTTTCTCTACTCAGAATCTGGAAATCTTCCGCCAGACTGTCTTCCAAATGCCGGCATGGCATCCCATTCTAACCTTCCAACATCCCATTCCTGAGCCTCTAGATCAGCTGGTCCTAGTACCACCATTTCCCACCCACTGCAGTAGCCAGGAGCTCTTGGTAGCAGCCTACTGTCTCTCCTTCTGTGAGATTCCTACTTGGATGCCAGGAAAGGAGGTGGGTCATTGGAGGTTGGGAGGTGGAAGACATCTTTGAAGAGTTGTAGACTGATACCGCATACTTTATTCATCAGCATGAAGGCCCATAAGCAGTCAGATGCCAGCAGGCACCCAGGCACATGCTGGCACACAAAGGGGCATAGATACACATGTATATCAGCACAGAGGCTGAATGTAGGTGGGCACAAAGGCCTACAGACAGATGCACATGGCAAACTGGTGAAAGGTAAGGCCTAGGCCTCTTACCTCAAGGCCATAGTTAGACAGAGGCACACAAAAGTGGCACTCTGCCAGAATTAGTTGCATAGCAGCTTACATCACCATTTACTTTGGGGGTCTCTAGGCCTCCAGTTTGGGCCATTTGGTGCTGAATCATAGACCCCTGGGTGTCTAGTGTCAGCCATGTTTTAGCTGACTCATACCAGACATCTGTATCAGTTGCTTGGTGTCTGAACACAAACTGGCCCTTATGTTGTTCTGTTCTCCCACACCAAATATCTATTTTGCCCTCATGTCCTGTTGTCTCGAGATTTATGAAATGCACCGGGGCGGTCTATTTCTTCCCAACTTCATTGTTCCATGTTGGCCCATGACTCCTCCTTCCTTTCTGAATACCACACTGGATGCGCTTCCAGCTCTCTTTCTCCTTTTCTACATTGGAGGCTCCAAGGAGCAGCAGGAAGGAATCAGCTAGTGCTGAGCTCTGATCCAATGGCTTTCTGCCTGACCCTTCCTCCAGCTTCTTGTAAGCACAGAGGAACGCCTAGGCACGCACTGTGTCCCTCTTCCCCTCAGATGCGCTCCTCCACCCACCCTGCCCATCAGGACCTAAACAGGCTTAAGTATGCCATGATTTCCCCACAGCCTCAGCTCCAGATCCCACTTCCTTCCACCATGGAATTCACCCTGGTCTCTTCAAACCCTGTTTCCTGAAGGGTGTGAGATGTCCTTCCTGGTTTCCCAGTTTCAGTAAAAAACAAACAAACAAACAAACAAAAAAAAACAAAAGCAAAAAACTACCCTCTCTTACCCTCTCTCCCCTACCTACCTTAATCCTCTATATGGCACTTACAACCTTCCCAACAGTCGATGCTTTCTGTTTACCTCCTTCCATGCTCTCCGCTGGAACAAAGGTAGATGCAGGACCAGGATTATCTTCCAACTGTGCTGTAGCTCCCTCAGCAGGACTAGCCTGCCCCACAGCACCATAGGTGTTCCGGGTATTTGTTGACTGGGTGAGTCTCCGCTACCAGCAGCTGCTTCCACACAACTGTGTGTCTGCTCATTTGAATTCTTGTTTTCCACTGCGGTAAACTACATAGGGCATTCAGTTTGCAGTTTCACCCCCTCCTAGGCATACAATGCGGTGGCATCAGTGCACTGAACCACTTGCCCCAGGACCTTTTCATTATTGCAAACCCTAACTCTGCCCTATTAAATGCCAGCTCCCCATTATCCTCCCTCCAGCCCCCAATAACAATGATTCTCATTCCCAGCTCTGTGGCTCTGCCTCCATTAAGCCCCTCTAACTAGAACATACAGTATTTCTCTTTGTACATCTGCTTTACTTCACTTAGCATTTCACTTTCCAGGTTCATCCATGTAACAACTGCCACTTTTCTCCCTGTCTGAAGCCAGATGACAGTCCATCAGTGATATGTCACAGTTTGTTTATTCATTTATCCATCCATGGACTCTGGGGTTGTTCTCATTCGACTTTGTAAGAAAACGTAGCAAGAAAAGCTTGCAAACTGTAAGATATAAAGAGTGAAAGTCTGCTGCTGGATCCAATGTTGTCGATAGCCCTGGTTATCTAAGTGTCCAGCCTGGCAAGCTATTCCCAGAAGTCCTGAGCCCTTGAAACAGAATGGAGCAGTCTGGAGGTGGCTTTGCAGTGATCAGCGTTAACTGTTAGCTCTCCCCAGCCACCGCCACAAAGGGCTGTCTGAAGAGGAAGGGGAAAAGGTGTGCTCTTGTGCTTTGGGTTGGGGCTGAGACCTGAAAAACTAACCTGGCTGCTTCCTCCTCTTCTTTTCCCTCCCAGGCAGGGGCTCTCTCCTCCTCTCTCCACATCTCCCCTCAGCTCCAAGTCCTGCCACGTCCAAGCTTAAAGGAACAGACAATTCTGTTATCTGTTTTATTCTTCTAAAATTGAGGCTCCAGAAAACAAAGCAAAGGCTGGTCAGATTTGGTACGTCACAAGTGGCGATGGGCACTCGAAGGTGTGACCAGAAGATGCTTAGGGACGGTTCATTGATGGAGCTAGGACCTGCACCAGGGATTTAGTGAAAGAAGAAGGAAATGACAAATACCAGAGGAACAGCGTGGGCAGAGCGTATTTTCTAGAAAGAAGGTTGACTGGGGCAGCGGCTGGAAATGATGGAAAGTGAACCTTTTGTTCAGCCTAGTTCCCTTCAAACATCTCACTTACACCATGCTTCTCAAAGTTAGCTCTGTGGTCCTGCTAGCTATGAACTGTTGCCATGGTATCCAGAGGTGTGGTTGTAGCCGCCTCTGGCTGTAGTAAGATACAGTTCATTAGAGCTGTCTTCAGGGAGCCCTACGTCTTAGACTGTAGAGCCACAGAACCATGATCCCATGAAGGAAGGAGAGTGGTCTGCGGAACATGCCTTGGAGCGAACCCCAGGATCCAGCCTCAGCACAGAGCTGCAAGAACACCTACCTGTACTTCCAAATGCAAGTGGGAGAGGGTGGGATCGTAACTCAATTGGTAGAGTGCTTGGCTGGCATGCACAACACTCCAGGTTCAAGCACTGCGTAAACCAAGGATGGCGATGCGTGCCTGTAATGCCAGCACTCATTCCTACTGCTTGATGGTGAAAGCCAGAGAGTCAAAAGCTCAGGGTTATCCTCAACTATGTACTGATTTTGATGAGACTTGTGTGAATAATAATTTAAAAATGCAAGTGGGAAATACACAAGTTAGGCTAAGTAGTAAGGACATGTGCTGTCTTACATAACTGCCAGCACACACACACACACACACACACACACACACACACACACACACAGACAGAGAGAGAGAGAGAGCTCTTCAAGACCACAGCTCAAACAAACAAACAAACAAACAAAAAATGCCCTCAGGAGCCTGGGTCCCTATAACCAAGGGACTAAGCTACTTCCCAGCAGAGCAGGGTAAAGTCTGCAGGCAGCTGGGCCCCAAGTGCACTGTGGCTCCATTTCTGGGAGCGGTAAACTGCGGTGGGGAGTTCTGATGAGAAGCAGTTTCCGAGGTGGGGGTCATAGTATTCAGTGGGAGTGAAAGTGGAGAGCTGGCTGAGAGATTCAGGGAAGAAGTCATAAGAAAGCAGATTTCCTCGACAGCAGCAGATCCCCTCGCCTGCCACTAGAGGTCATAAAGCGGTAAGACAAGCAGCAAGACTCCTCCACTGACAGTGGTTCTGTGCCAGTATCTCCAGTCACATATACACACTGACCAGTTAATCAGTTTCCCAAGTCCATTAACGATGCCACAGACATGTCATCCAAAGAGTTCAAGTTCCCCTGTAGTCTTTTTCTTTTTTTTTTAGACAGGGTTCCTCTATGTAGTTTTGGAGCCTATCCTGGATCTCACTCTGTAGACCAGGCTGGCCTCCGAACTCACAGAGATCCACCTGGCTCTGCCTCCCGAGTGCTGGGATTAAAGGCGTGTGCCGCCACCACCCGGCCCCCTGTAGTCTTAAGGAGCTCTGACGTCTATGTGTTTAAGTGACCCTGTCTCCAACCACACTCTGCTGAGCAGAAAAGTCCCTCTGCTCCCTCCAATCCACTGTCACAGTCTGTCACTCAAGGGAGCTGCTGGCATTTGTCATGAACTGTTGAAGTAAAGAGATGACAAGGAGATGAGAGGACTGGTGGATAATTCTAGAAGGAAGGTAACGGTTAGCCACACCCTGATATTCCCTCCTTTGTCAGCCATGAACAATTCACAGGGAGAGGGCTCCTGGGCTCGTAAGGTCAGGGCCATGCAAGTTTCAGGGAGGGAGAGAGACCACACAAGTAGGGGTGAGGGGCAAGGTTGTGGGTGCTATGCTTGTGCAATTCTGTCAGAGCATCTTGTGTGCTGAACCATGTTTCTCTGGTGTGGTAGAGACACTGGCATGCTGGTGACTAAGATTTCTGAAGGGTGAGGGACCGCCACTAAGAGGAGACTGTTCCAATAGGAAGTGACCAGATCCTAGGGCAGCTCAAAGTAGAGAACTTCCAGATGAGGAAGCCGAGGCTTCCCTGAAGTCATGGGATATTCAGTGGCTGAAGTAGCATGAGAGTGAGATTCCCTGGCACGAGGCCCAGACTCGAGCCCCTGTTGGAACCAGGGGTGAGGATGCTGTAAGCCTGGTGAACTATTGGAACCAGGGGTGAGGATGCTGTAAGCCTGGTGAACTATTGGAACCAGGGATGAGGATGCTGTTAGTGTGGTGAGCTATAAGGACAAGCACAAATGTGATGGCCACTTTCTATCTGACCCTGACCCCTTCTGGGTGTCCAAGCCTCCTGATGCCCTGGCTAAGTCTTCCTTTCCCTGTTAACAGATCACACTGACACCTCCTCTTCTTGACCTTGGCCTACATTTCTTTTTATGACCTTCGAATCCAGGTTTAACACTAAGCAGAGTCCAAGTGCAAACACAGACTAGGGCAAGTGGCCTTCTTCTTCCTTCAGAGACCCACACCTGCCTGGTGCTTCCTGTGGGGGAAGAGCTGAATCATCGCAGTCCCCAGTTCCCTTGAGGACCGTGTTTCTGGAGCTCCATTGTTTGATGCTGTCTTGTGGGCTGTATGTACTCTTCTCTACCCAGGTCTAGGCAGTGTCAGGGGACCCCTTTGCTGTCCCAGGGCCCATCATCACATCCATATTGTACCCTATGATGGTTGCATTTGGAGTCAAAGACCCAGTTTTCATAAGGCACAATCTAAATATAATCACCTTGATGATGTGCAGGCAATTCCTTTTGCAGATTTTGAGGTTTGTCTATGAATGGGGGATACCTAAAATCTAGCCAAGATAATTTAGCTTCAAGAAAGCTTGTTCATACATGGGGATTGATATTTGGTCCATTGGTGACAAACTACCCAAGTGTGTATAGATACCCCATGAGAAGCATCCACTGGGCAGCATAAAGTGACCTATTGTCACTCCTGGGAAGTTCAGTGGTTAATACACATCCCCAGACAACCCAAAGTTTATTCCCAGGATAGGGATGAGCTCCTTGGAAAACAGCTCAAAGCTGGGAAAAGAGCTGGTGCTCATCTCTTGAGGATGTCAGGCCCATGCCAGGCAGCATCTGATATCTGCAAACCCCTCATTATAACAGAAGAAAATAATAAGGATATGTTGCTGTGTTATCCAGTTTTTTTTTTCTTCTGTTGCTGCATTCAGCATTCTGTTAACTCTATATTTGAAAGCTTTCTATGTGGTGACTGGAATATTTCCAAATGCTATGATTTGCCTGGAAATGGAAAGAGAAAAGGCCTAGTAGAAAAGACATCCCATGGGATCTCTGCCGGGATTGGGTTTTTCCCTTCTATGCTATTTCTTCTTTTCAGTAACAAAATTGTTCATCCTTCAGTTTATCCCAGAGTATGAAAGAGAATTTTCAATGTAATGTCTATCTTAGCAAGGAGAAGGGGAAAAAAAAAAGTGCCGGAATCCCTTGCAACTTGTTTCCCATGCATTGTGGAATCTGTTCCATCTCTCTTGGTCGGCTCTCAGCCTTCCAGCCCTTCCTGCAGACTTCATTCTCACTTCCTGTAAGTGGTGACTTTATTCATACCCTGAACACTGCACCCTTTGACCAAGAACATCCATTTTGTTTGTTCTCACAAAATAAGACCCTCCCATAAGAAAGACCAGCAGACCTCCCTCAGTCAAGCAGCAAGCCTCCTCAGCACGTGAGGACATGGCTAAGCCTGTCCTCAGGTCTCCTCAGCTCATTTTTACTTGGGGTCAAAGTCAGCCTCCAGCTCCAGAAATCTTCCTCCCCTAGTCTTTCCCCTTCTTTTCCAACCCCTTCTTCTTTCCCTAAGGCAGTAGTTCTCAACCTGTGGATGGTGACTCCTTCAGGGATCACATATCAGCTATCCTGCACATCAGATATTTATATTGTGATTCAGAACAGTAGCAAGATTACAGTTATGAAGAGGCAAAGAAATAATGTTATGGTTGGAGATCACCACAACACAAAGACCTGTATTAAAGAGTCATAGCATTAGCAAGGTTGAGGACCACTGACCAAGGGCACAGTGGAAATGGCAAGCCTCGTGGTTGGAGCATCAATAAGGCAAGAATGCTGAAGCTGACTGCTGCACCTCACTTGTGTCCCCAAGGAGGCAGGACCCCTGAGAGGCTATGGAGTCCTGGGGACCCTCTCCTGTAAAGTTGGTAATGCCAGTATCTCGGGGTGGGAGTGTATGAATTACAAATTCATAGAAACAGAAAGCATGACTTTGGCCCCTTCACTGTTCTCTCCCTTTGCCTCCCAGCTTCCCTCCTGCCAGTATTCCATCATGGGATAACAAAACACAGAGACCGTCTCTAGATGCACTGCTCCCCATCCCCGATACACACACCAGACTTCCCACTTCCTGAACTATGAGAAGTGATTGTTTTTCTTTAGAAATTACTCAGCTAGTGAGAGACTGTTTCAGCAATACGAAGCAGACTAAGACAATGATGTAATCCTAGCAAAAGGTCTTCTCTTCCCTGGAGAAGAGGGGTAGAGGATTTGGGAAGCACAGAGCCCCTGCCCAGTTTCACTCAAGTGGGGCAGAGGAGCCACAGGCAGTGGACATGCAAGCCCTTGCTCTTACATCTCATGCTTGGTTGGCTTCAGAGCCCCCCCCCAACACTCCCATTTGCACTCTCCAAGGCACCCATAGGGAATCATGGAGTGCCAGGCAGGCCAGTGTTCCTATAAAGCAACCGGTGCATCCCGAAGTACTGACTGAAATGCAGGTGCCCATCCTGAGTATTCCACTCAGTAAGTCCAAGGCATGGCCCCACATGTGTGCCTCTAACATCCTCCATGATGCCACAGCTCCAAGTCCAGGGACTCTACTTGGAGGCTGGTGGGGGTAAGCAGATGATGGACAAGAGTAGCCAAGGCAACGTCCTGCTTCTGGGTCCAGGGATGCTGACTTGTTCAGTGACAAAGACTCACTGGCATCTCTCTTCCACTTAGCAAACTTCCTGCCTGGATTCCTCTATGACACAGAGTCTATGGCAAAAACAAGTCAGGGGCCTGAGAATCACTATGCTTGAAAACTAACCAGTGTTCCCAAGGTTGCTAGGGGGATGTCTTTCTGTACACTGTGAATATATGTTGTTCCCATTGGTTAATAAATAAGCTGCTTGGTCTATGGCAAGTGGGAAATCTGAGGAGAGAGACAGGAAGAAGAAAGGCAGAGGTGGAAGAGACGCCAGTCTGCTGCCCAAGGAACAACATGCCAGCAGACTGGTAAGCCACAGAACATGTGGCAAAACGTAGATTAATATAAATGGGTTAATTTAAGATATAAAAGCTAGCTAGCAAGAGGTCTTCCATAAACCATACGGTTTGTAAATAATATTAAGCCTCTGAGTGATTATTTTACAAGTGGCTGTGGGACCACAGGCCGGGCAGAACCGGAGAAACCTTCCAACTACACAGGTCTCAAGCCCCGTGGGGCACTGCAAGCTGACATCCACCCCATCAGTGGATCATTTCATAAGAAATGCCCATAATTAGGGTCACGAGTCTTTTTTGATGGTTGTGAGACTGCCTGAGTTTTGTCCTAAAGGGGGCTGCTCTTTTCACAGATTGTAACTACAACAGAAATCAAATCAAAACAAAAGTAACAAATAAAAAAACCTTCCTTCATTCCAGGGCAGGTATGATCTCCATACATGAAAGCTATTTGCCATCTACACAACTTTAAAAATCAACGTTAGAGGGAATGCATAGGATTCCTCTGATGTCTTGTCAAGGTGATAGCCATTGTGGTCGTAGAGTCACACATCTTTACAAAGGGATCCACATCCTGGAAGCTGGAACCCTCACATGGTACATCCATCCCCCGTGGATGCTATAAGAAACACCACAAACTTGGACTCTTGAAAACAACAAACACTTGGCAACTTGCAGTTCTGGAGGCTGGACGTCTGACATCAAAGTATTGGTGGGCCATGCTTCTGTGAAGGTACCTAAGAGAGTAAAGGTGCCTTCCTGTCTCTTTCTGAGGTCTGATAGCTCCAGGTTTTCCCTGGCTCTTAAAGGCATTGCTCCAGTTTGTTTCTGTTTTTGTAGGGCATTCACCCAGGTGTCTGCATCTCTCCATGACTGTGTGCTAGTGACCTCAGTCAGCTTGGGTCCAGGGTCACTCTGCTCCAGTATGAGATCATCTTGTCTAAAACCCACATGAAATGATTCTAGTAAGGCCACATTCCAAGGTGCTGGGGGTTTGAAGGTCAACTCATTTTCAAGGGAGCTGCAATTGAACACCTGACAAAGATCAATTACAGTTGCTAATCAATAGGCCTTCAAATGAGGAGATTATGCAGGACTAGCTCGCATGTCCTCAGAAGGCCCTGCAAAGCAGGAGGGGGAGGCAGAGAGCGAGCAGATCAGAGTGAGACAATGCCAGGATACCACCCAACATTGCTGGCTTTGAAGAGGAGGAAGGGCCATAAGCCAAGGAATGTGGGCAGCCCCCAGAAAGTGGGAAAAAACAAACACCAGATTTGTGCCTTTGAAAGGGACACACTCTTCTTGGCTTGACTTTAGCCCCATGAGACCTCTGTGGGACTTCTACCCCACAGACACACAAGGTATACTTATATTATCTTAAGCTACTGTGTTAGTTACTTTCCTCAAAGCTGTGACCAAATGCCAGGCAGAAGTGCCTTCATGGGAAAGGTTTGTTATTCATGCTCATGGCTTCAGGTGACATCAGATCCTCATGTTGGACAGGCCTGGTGGCAGGAGCAGGGTCATCCTGTGGCAGGAGGAGCTTGTTGTCCCACCTTGGCAGACCAGAAGAGAGTGCTGGAGCTAAAGCCTGAAGCACATACCACACAAGGCCCATTCCCAGTGACTCACTTCTGCTAGCTAGGCCATGGATAGGAACACCCCACAGCCTCCCCAAAAAGTGCCACCAGCTGGTGACCAAACGTTCTAACACCTGAGCCTGTGGGGGACATTTCACACTGAAACCATAAGTGATACTTGGTAGCAATGAGGAAACACCATTTCATTGCTACAGGTTACCCTTTTAATCGCCCCCAAATGCACAGATTAGTGTATTTCACACAGGCATAGTATGCTGTCCCTAAGTTCAAGGATACTGTTTGTAACTGTTTCTGACTTTCAGAAAAAGAAAAAAAGAGCTCAGGAGGCCAACATCTTTCCATCATCTCTGTCCTATGTCCAAGTGACTGAGCAGGACCTTCACTCTGTGTTAGGTTTGTTTTGCATTTGCTTTTATTTGTGCATGTGTATATGTCTATTTTTCTGTGTGTGTGTGTGTGTGTGTGTGTGTGTGTGTGTGTGTGAGAGAGAGAGAGAGAGAGAGAGAGAGACAGAGACAGACAGACAGACTGCAGAAGCCAGAAGAGGATGTTTATCCCTTGTGGTCAGAGTCAAGGCAGTTGTGAGTCACTTGAAGTAGGATGCTGGGAGCCCAGCTCAGGTCCTCTGCAAGAGTGCTCTTAACTGCTGAGCCATCTCTAGCCCTGTTTGCTTTGTTGTTCAATTAAAGGTTTCTGTTGATAGAAGGTAGAAGGAGTACTTTCTTGCTTAATGCCTGTTTATTTAGCTTGATGATGCCATGTTTATACAGCAGGAGCTCTGGAAATTCATCAATATTTCTGATGAAGCAAGCCTGAGATCCTCGGCACACACGGCGGCTGGAAAAGACTGAGCTGCCTGAACAGGCCCACCAAGAAAGGTAGTGCCAACTTGGGTGGGGACCAAAATACAAACATGGCAGGGAAGTGGGTTCCAGGGCACTTGTGGTTCCCCAGTATATGGAAAAGTTCTGTTTGCAAAGGGCTAGGGACAGAGCTCAGCTCTAGCAATGCCAGAGAACAAAAGTTGTAAGAAGCATCAGGTCAAGAGCCCATTGCGGCAGGGCCAGAGTAGTACATAGAAAAAAACTAAGCTAAGCTTGCTCCACGCAGGGTTTCCTTGAACTCTCAACTGGTAAAAGACGTGCTGTCTGTGAAGGTCACTGATGGCACAGAGATAAAGGTTGTTAAAAAGAAAACAACAACCAAGGTGCAGCTGTGGTTACCCCCATCCATCCGACCACTGAGTTCCACCGGGAGACGGGGTCTGCCTTGCTTTTGAGTACGCCGCGCTGTGGGAACCTGAGAGGCTTTGCGCTCTCACCAGTCACTCATTAACAGAAGAAGGGCAATCGCCTTCTGCTCCTTTTCTGCCTTTCTGGACGTTTCTCGGTCTCCTGGCGTCTTCCCAGTTGCCATTCTGTATCGCTGTTTCCGGAGTGAGAGCAAAGTGCTCCAGGTGTGGTCTTCTTTCTCTCTGAGCTCTGAGGTAATGCTCTCCTTCATAATGAGGCTTTGTTCTTACCTGGCAGCACACACACACACACACACACACACACACACACACACACACACACAGACTGCATTCCAAGAGCTGAGCAAAAGTAGGTTACCTGCTCCTTCACAAAACACAGAACTGCCGATCACAGGCTCCCACATTTTTGCCATGGACCCACCATGCGGCACATGTTTCTGAAGAAGCTTCATATTACCCTGAAATTTTAGAGTGCCTCTCCTCACCCTTCTCAAAGCACAGGTGGAAATCCAAGCTTATCTCACAGCATCCCCATGGGAACAACACTCCTGCCTGCGGGGAATGTGACCTACCTAGTTAGAACACAAGGCAAGAAGCTTTAGGTAAAATTCTCCTCTGAGCCACAGAAGGTCGGCTTTTGAAATAGTGTCCGGGGCACCGTCAGCCAAATAGTGTTCAGGAACGTGGTCACCATACAGAAAGACTGACATACAGCTTATGTGCAGGAGAATGCAATTTTTCCAGAAGAATGTAGTATTCACTAGAAACAAACACGAGGCTCTCCTGATGTTGGAAGCCGTGGAGTCATGTGAAGCCTCCCGCTTGACGTCAGACAGGAATAGGCAATGGAGTAGCTTCAAGGTTAGCCAAAGGAGAGGCAGATTGGGAGCCATAGAGCAGCTTCAAACAAAAGCTAAAAGAGTCTAGGTTCTGCCTAGAGTGGGCTCCACTGAACAGCTGAAGGCAGGGCAGGCAGATAAGCTGTTAAAGCAAATCCTGTCAGAAAACGTAAATTACTACCGTCTTTCATCTGGAGTGGAGGACACTTGGGGTGGGGTAGGGGGACGGGACTGGACTAATCAGCTTTATACAATGCACAAGTTCCTGTCAACGTAAAAACACTAATGATGGGCATGACTTTGTCCAGCCAATCCAGGTATGGATGTTTTAATTCAATCATCTCTTTCAGAAAAGTGCTTATCGTGAGGCCAGAAATCCTCCTCGCTGTGTCCGTCAATGCTGGGAAGTCAATCTCCCACGTTTGAGTCATTTAACATTGTTCAGAGATGCTTCTCTGGCCAGACTAGAGTCCTCACTTCTTAAATATTCAACTAATTTGCATGATAGACAAGTGAGAAGACAATTTTAAACCCTTCAACCTTTGCAGGCTGATGAGGTCATGAAAACCCTAACATCATCAGAAATTCTAGTTGAAGGTAATAGATTGGGCCAGTTTAACTCGGAGCCACACAGAGCCAGAGGAAAGAAAAAAAAATGCAATCACTCACATCTTGTTCTCATTTAAAATTGTGCCATTTTGGTTCCGGATTTTTCTCCAATAAAATGTCGTGTGATATATTATTTGACTTGACGACTGAATTTTTTACTGTCCTCTCAAAATCCGCAGCTTGACTGGACATAGACTTTTAGCTCTATTCTTTTAGACGCTCATTCCACAACAATAATAATAACCGTAGTGGATCCACAGAGACAAGCAGAAGGGGAAGGGGAAGCTGGATTCGGCAGCGTCAGACTGGAAGTATGTTTTCTGAGAGAGCGAACTGAATGTGGAGCACAAAGTGTGGCTGAGGGAGGGGGCGGAGTCGGGAGTGAAAGAGGGGGGCTCCTGGTAAATGCCTGTGAGGATGTGGTTTGAGCATGCCCCTGGGGCTCAGTGCTGGAATCTTGCCATGCAGTAGAGCATTTAAGAGCTGAAACCCAGTAAAAGGCAATTAGCTCATGGGGATCCTTGGACAATCAGAGTTCTCCTATGACCCCAGTTAGTTACCTCAAAAGTGGTTTGTTCTGGAACGCTGTGCCAGCCCAGGAGCCCCTCTCTGGCTCTCTGTCCTGCTCTGTGCTCTCCCCTTCTCATGAGAGCTTTCACTCCCATGCAACCCAGGAAGGGGCCCCCGGAAGTGAGGACATGTTGGCGCCATGTTCTTGAACCTCTAAGCTTTATACATTACCCGTGGCCAGCGTTTTGTTATCGCATTTGAAAACAGACCAATTACGATGATGCTTACTGTAGTCTTCTTCCCGTGTTAGGGTGAGGCCCGTGGGAACTAGCCACATGCCTTCCCAGCAGGAGATGGGAAGAGTTTAATAAGCAAATCTCAATAAAAGATGACATTGGCCTCAGGGCTCCTAAAAAAATGGCCAACTTGATCTTCCTTCAATGAAGCCCACAGGTGTCCAACCATACAGAGTTTCTAATCAGCCCTTAGCAGCCCACTCATATGCACTGACCATTGAGAGCATGTTCAGAAGGGAGGATCTTACGGCGACGATGGACACAGGGCAATCGTATTTTAAAACATGCACCTTGTAGAAACGGAGGCTTCTCACACTAAAGACTAGAACAGCAGTAACTCAGAGGGGCAAGGAATGGCCCTGCAGCCAGAAAGTAAGAAGGGCTGTGTTGCTGGCCATGGTTTGAAATGGGCAGCATTCCCCAAAAGTGTGGTCCCTAGGCTGGTGCTCTTGTGAGATGCTGTGGACCTTTAAGAGCTAGAGCAAAGGGCCAGAGAGATGGATTAGTGGTTAAGAGCATTGACTGCTCTTTCAGAAGATCTGGGTTCAGTTCTCGGCACTCATAGCCATCTGTAACTCCAGTTTCAGGGGATCCAACACCCTTTTCTGGCCTCCTTATCCACAAGACATGCACATGATACACACACACACACACACACACACACACACACACGCACGCACGCACACAAGATCCATATATATATAAAATACATAAAATAATTTTTTTAAAAGATGTGGGGTAAATACAGGTAAGTGAATGCTACATTGGTTAAGGTTTGCACATGCCCCGAAGGTGTTCAAGTGCTTAGGATCTTTACATCACTACTGTGGACTGTGAGCTTCCATCCTCAGCCTGTCTGCCTCTTAGTTCAAGAATGGGGCCACTTGATCTTGCCCTTGACTCTCCAGAACTGGAGCCAAAATATACCTCTTTACAAGCATCCTGGCCAGGACCTTTGTTACAGCGATGCTGAGCTAACAAAGGGAGAGGTAGAAGCAGTGGGGGAAGAAATCACTTTGAAAATAAAGGAGTACTTCTCAGAACTAAGTAACCATTTTCTTCATTTGAAAGGCCTACTGTGTACCCTGAAAACAGTTCACACTAATGCAGACATTGTTATACCCATTTTAAAATGCTGGGACAAAAAGATGACCCTAAACTCCTTGGGAGACAAGCCTAGCCATGGATCATCAGCATCTAGAATGGCATCAGGCCACCACCAGAGATCACAGACGGTGACATTCGTGGTTTCTACCCTAGAATTCTGAGCCCAAATAAATGTGAGGGGAGAATATGGACATGTCAGGGAATGAAGGATTCTAAGAGCTTTTCGTCAAGAGGAGATGCCTTAGACTGTTCTGTTGCTGTGAAAAGACAGCATGACCAAGGCAGCTCTTATAAAGGAACGAGTTTGACTGGGGGCTGGCTTACCGTTTCAGAGGGTTAGTCCATGATCATCATGGCGGGAAGGATGGCAGGCAAGCCCGGTGCTAGAGCAGTAGCTGAGAGCTTTACATCCTGATCTACAGGTAGCAGGCAGAGAGAGAGAGAGAGAGAGAGAGAGAGAGAGAGAGAGAGAGAGCGCCTGGGGTGGGCTTTATGTCAAAGCCCACCCTCAATGCACACCTCCTCTAAGGCCATACCTCCTAATCCTTCTCAACCATACACCAACACTCAAACATACGAACCTATGGGGGCCATTTGCACTCAAACTACCTCAGGAGCAATGATGGATCTCTTTACATGTCTGGAAGACAGACAGGAAAGTGGAACAATGAAGCATGGCTTGAGTGTGAGCTAGTGGTACAAACATGTTCCTGCCCATGCAGACCTACACACACACACACACACACAGCCACACACGACCACGGCACACACACACACACACACACACACACACACACAGGAACTAGGAATAGTCACCCATTGCACAGGACGTCTACAGATGTGAACAAAGACTAAAAACCCCTGCTGTCCTTGGGGCTTGTGAGTCATCTTTGGGGGAGTGGAAAATGGATAGCGAAGTGCTTCTGTGTTTCATAAAAGGCTCCTTGGAACAATCTGACTTTAAGATATGTGCATACATAATTTGATAGGAAAAATAAAGGAATTAGACAATGGGTTGTGGGAGCCGCGCTCCCAGGGCATCGAGACGGTGCAGTGGGGAAGGACGTTCAGAGGAGAGTGTCGGCACACCTGCAGTGACTGGAGGACCCTCGCACACACATACCTCTGTCCTCTCTGCGGAGTGCAGAGACCTCATCACTTCTGCAAGATACTCTGCAGTCATACTGTGCACCATTGCTGTAAGTATGAGAAAGAAGTGGGGAGTATGTTTCGAGGGTGGGCAATAAGAACAATGATTAGAATAATTGAGACCGGAAGATGAGGTCGAGTAGACATGAACTAATTGCACGTCTGATTAAAGAGATGAGAGTTCATTCAAAGCCGAGCGTTTTTATTCCCCCGCTTTTGATCCCAGGGCCTTCAATGAGGGTCACTGTTGTTGAGGGCACCGCTCCTGCTCTGAGAGGAGCGATATGGATCACGTGCATTCTTTCCCTCCCTCTCCAGCCCTACTGAGGAGCTGTGCGTAATTCCACACACGCACGTGCCTGGGGGAGTCTCTTCAACCCTCGCCAGTGTCCCCTTGGGATTGCTGCACACCCGGAATGCTCTGCGTTTTTTAATTAACCCAGAACTGACATATATGCTGCTACGTATTTGTGAAGACGCGGATGGCTCTTTCTGCTCCCAGGTTTCTAAAAAACAGCTTTAAAGAAGGCATTCAGAAAAGTGGAAGTGGGGAAGACTGCTCACTTTGGAAATGAAATCATAGCCAGTATTCACGGGAAGAAGAGATACAGTAACAAACCAATTGTGGCCGGCCTGCTTTCCGCTCCAGTTCCTGAACCACGCCCCCACTTCCTGCTTTCCAGCCCGCTGGAGGATCCATCAGCGGCTTAAATTCAGAGGGGAAGGAAGTCCAGTGTGTATGGCTGAGCTCTCCAGCCTTGCTCATTGCGTCTCCTCCCAAACGTGCTCTGGGCTGTAGTAATAAGCTTCCCTCCCTCTGCTCCTTTACAACCAAGGGTGAGAGTTTAGCCATTTTCCAAACAGAACAAAATACCCGAGGTAAGGTAATGACTAAAGGAAAAAGGTTCGCCGAAAGACCAAACAGTATAGGACTGGCCCTGGGGAGGGTCCCCTGACTGCCTCATATCGTGGCGGTGACCTGGAAGAAGGCGGAATCATGTCTCAAAGACGGCAGCCAGGAGTCAGAGAGATTCAAGGGTGGGCTCATGCATGTATAACAACCAGTGTTATGTGAACTAACTGAGGTCTCATGGGAACTAGCTTAATCCCTTCTGAAAGCACACCAAACTTTCAGCAGGTGAACCCCGGGGACATGGAAACTACATCCAAATCAGAGGACAGCAGCTTCTCCTGGATACAAGTCGCCATACTTCATCATTTCCATTAAGTCATCCAACATCCTCTGGATTTTGTGCCATGGATATTATGCCAAGACTCCAGCTGAGCCCACATATTTACATGTAGAGGGCAGAAGTCTATGTCAGGTATTTCCCTCTGTCATTTCCCACCATAGGATTTGAGACAGGATCTCTCACTGAAATCATTCATTCTAGACCAGCTGTCCAGTGAGTTCCCAGAATCCACCTGTCTCTACTCTCTTCACCACCACCATTGGGGTCAGAGGTGAATGCCTCCACGCCAGGCTTTGAAGTGAGTTCTCGGGAGCTGAACTCAGGTCTTCACACTGTGCAGCAAGCTCTTCACCCAGTGAGCCACCGTCCCAGCCCCCAGAGTCTGTTTTCTAGCTTTGTCTTCTATTTGTCACTTAAGAGCTCCTCTGAAGGCATCAGCATGGCTGACTCATTCATCCCTGCCTCCAGTGTCTGGAATGCAGTAGAGAGTGTTATTGGCATTCCATGTAAGCTGAATAAAAGAAATAATGGGTCAACCAGTGGATTTCTCTATAGTGCTTTATTTCAGAGAAAAACTGAAGTTATTTAAGACATAGGGATCAAGAGACATGAATGAACAGTGTGCAATATGGAATAAGAACATTCACCACTGCCTATGGTTTGCAGTCCAAACATTGTTTAGGAAAAGGTCTCCCCACTTATGCAAAGTCTAGATGGAGGGCTGTAGGCCAACCCTCTTCAGAAGCTGCCTCATTTGTAGGTCCTGGAGGAAGGAAGGAAGGTCACAGAGCCTCAGATACACAGACATGAGGTGGGTCTGGATACCAGGTCTAACATTTGATATGATTTTGGACATTAGCAGTGTGGTGATTTGAATAAGAATGTTCCTTATAGGCTCATGTGTTTGAACACTTAGTATCCAGTTGGTGCTGGTACTTGAGGAGATCATGGAACTTTTAGGATGGAGAGCCGTGCTGGAGCAGCTACATCACTGGGGGTGGGCTTAGAGAGCTTATGGCCTCACCATACTTGTTTCCTCTCTCTAATTCCCAAGTGTGCATGGAAATGTGGTCAGCCAGCCTCCTTTGGTGGCCTCCATGCCTCCTCCACATTGGACCTTTCTACTAGAACCATAAGCCAAAATAAATGCTTTCTTCTATAAATCATTTCTGGTCACGATGTTGTAGCACAGCCATAAAAATAACTGCAAAAGGCAGCATATTGAAATTGCTGAGTCTTGGGGACTGGAGAGGTGGCTCAGTGGTTAAGAGCACTAGCTGCTCTTTCAGAGGACCAAACATTGCCACTCACAACCATCTGTAACTCCAGTCCCAGGGGATCTGGTGTTTTCTTCTGGCCTCTATGGACACCAAGTGTGCAAGTGTGCACAGATATACATGCATGCAAAGCAACCATGCACATTAAAAATTAAAAATAATATTAATAATTTCCAGGGTCCTGAAAGGACAGGACCATATCACTTCACTTAACAAAAATTCTGGATTATCTTGCCAACCAGAAACTTTTCCTTTGTCCCTTTTCACCCTTTCTTGCCCACACCCAAGGCAACAAGATGGCATCTTTTGCTCCAGGCAACATCTTCATAGAAGTCTACCAGGAAACAATAAAGAAGGTTATTTTTATTTTTATTTGCTTTTGTTGTTCCTGGGTTTTGTTGTATGTTTTCTGGTTTTTGTTTGTTTATTTTTGATGTGAACGGCTTACCTACAAAATTGGCTGGAGAAGTAACCAGTGGGTGTTCATAGTCTCTACAATGCAAGACAATATTTCCCTGTGTTGGAGACTCTGTTTCCATTGAAACTCTGGTGCATAAAGTTATGACACGAGGGGTAGGGCCTTGGAAAGGTCTTTTAGCCATGAGGATGGAGCCCTTGTCAAGGAGATTAGTGCCCTTATGAGACACAAAGAGCTTAGTCTGTGGCCTCTACCATGCAAGGATGTGATAGCAAGTGGATCTCACCAAACTTTGAATCTGCCAGAACCTTCAAATTGGGCTTCAGTAAGTGTGAGACACGTTTGTTCTTCTTCTTCTTCTTCTTCTTCTTCTTCTTCTTCTTCTTCTTCTTTTTGTTTTTGTTTTTGTTTTCAAGACAGGGTTTCTCTGTGTAGCTTTGCACCTTTCCTAGAACTCGCTTTGGAGACCAGGCTGGCTTGGAACTCACAAAGATCTTCCTGGCTCTGCCTCCCGAGTGCTGGGATTAAAGGCGTGCTCCACCACCGCCTGGCTGAGACATTTTTGTTCCTTAAGTCACCCAGTCTACGGTATTTTGCCAGAGCAGCCCAAAGTAATAAAGATAACCAGCAAGGAAGTAGGAATGGAGGAGAAGCTGTCTGCTGACTGGCTATCAGTGTCAACAACACGGAAGGATGAGAAGGGAAAAGATGTCAGCAGCCCCCAAGGGTTCCATGAACGCTCAGGTGAGGAAAGATTTGCTGGTGTGTTGAGGACCTTTCTTCACCAGGGTTGATTTATCTCAGTAGAAAAGTCTCTAGAGGCAGAAAGTAGAGGGACTCCTGCCAGCCAGTTCTCTAAGAGGAACGTAATGATACTGACAGCTGTCTTGGAGAGAAATAGAGATAACCAGTGAATATTTATGAGACGCACAGATGAAAGCTGTCACCAGCACTAAAAATAAACACATACCTTCGCGTCTGACACCGCTCCTGCCTTATTGTCGGTGGCATGTTTGTGGTGTACTCAATTCACTCGCTTCTTATGATAATGACATTTGACATGACAACAAAGTTGATGGCAGCAATTCTGCTGTAAGTCTTCTTATGCCCAAGAACTGCCTAAGCAATAAAGTCATCTGCGGGTTAAATCTCATGGCCAGGCTTCATTTTCTATGCCTCTGTATAATTTTATGACACACTCTAACCTTAGGTAAATAACTATCCTTCAATGAAAGGAAGAACATTGTTTTAACTGATTTGAAAGAAGAAAGGGAGAGACTTGTCACCACATCCCATATGGCATGTCACATGCTGGTGTTTGCTGTGCACAGCCATATAACTCCATGGGTCCTCAAAATAGCCTTGAACTCTTATGCTCCTGCCTCGACTTTCTAAATGTTACAATAAAAGGCATGTGCCTCTCTGCTTGGCTGTGGTATGTATGCTCTGAACAGACACAAGGAAAGGAGACATCACCATGGTGAGGAGCCAGCAGAAGATTCCACCAGATGACAAAATCTCAGAACAAATGTCCCCAGCACTGTGTGGCATTCTGGCTTGGCATGGCAGCTGATACAGCAGCTTCCAGGCAGAAATGTGGACATCATTGCCAGAGGGCTGTTCTGCTTTTGGGAGAACAATGAGGAGACTCATGGTTTCTGTGGACACCATGACACCTTCCTACCTCGACAGACTCTCAAGCTGGGTCGGGCACCAGGGGCTGGCTGCATACAGCTAGGGAGGATGCAGGTTATGGGAACCTCTGGGTTCATCAGGACGAGGATTCCAATGTCTTTCCTCAGTCTGGGTGATGAGAGGTGGAGGAGGCTCTTGGAGCTGGTAATTTGGCCCCCAGTGTTTGGAGTTGACTTGTCCTCAATAATGGCTGCTCCTGCTAAGACAGACTCTGGACAGGCAGTTGTGGGGCTGACATGGAAAGGGATCAGTCCTGTTCTCTGCCAGATTCCCTCCATGTTCGAGTCACCCTTCCTCTGGATGTGTGTGCTCTTGCCTTTCTCTCCCAGACAGAGAAGGCTCATTATCAGGCCCTCCATCCCCTCCCCTCCCCTCCTTTCTTTTCCCTTCTAATAAAAAAACAGAAGACAAAAGCTAAACACCAGTATCTCCCTACTGTATAAATGCACAGAAAGTCCTACACTAGTTATTTGCATAGGCTATTTTCTGCTACTAAAACAGAACACCACCAGACTGGGATATATATATGTATATATAAAAGATTATTTGGCATATAGTATGGAGGCTACAAAGTCCATAAACATGGCCCCGACATCTGGCAAGGTTCTCTGTGCTATGTTACAAGATGGCAGAAAGCAAGTCAATATAGGAGGGACAGAAAGAACAAGAGCAAGCAAGGAAGAGCAAGAGGGTAGAGGGACCAGAACTCACCCATGTGTGAAAAACCCACTCTGAGGATAACGGCCTCAAATCATTCATAATGGCCAAACCCCCACAACTTCAAGGACCCATCTCCCAGTGCCGTCATAGTCAATATGAGTTTTAAGGGGACACTCAATCCTTACTTCTTATGAAGCCGTAGAATGGGGTATAAATGTCAGCCCTACACTTGAGAATCTTGTAAGGTAAAACTGTTAACATGAACTTGTAAGGTGTCAGGAATGAGCATCCCAGGAATAGTGAAGTGGCCTTGCCCTCTGGCCCACCAGAGCCACCTTGCATGAATACTCTATGGATGGGCTCTGAAAAGCCTGGAATTGGGGCAGAAGATCCACACCAATGACGTCAGAATGGTCATGTGACTGTGGAAGCATCCATGAGCAATGCCTGCCTAGGGTCAAATGGCAGGAATCTTACTCTTTGGAGTTGTCCAGGTTAGCTTCAGCAGTCACCTTGGCATAAACCTAGAATTACCTGGGAAGAGAGACCCTCACCTCAACAAATGGCTTCATCAGATAGGCCTGTGGGCATGTCTGTCTAGTATCTCCTCAGTTGCTAACTGACATAGGACGGCCCTGCATGTTGGATGGCAGTGCCACCCCTGAGCAGGTGGGCCTGGGTTGTGTAAGAATGAAAGCTGAGGAAGCCAGGAAACAGTACCTCTCCTAGGCCACTGCTCTAATTCCTGCCTCCAGGGTCCTGCCTCCAGGTCCTGTCCCTGATTTCCTGTACAGTGAGCCAAATAAACCCTTTCCTTCCCCAAGCTGGTTTTGGTTAGTGTTTAATCAGCACCAACAGAAGCAAACTAGAACATACATTTTTTTTTTAAAGGAGGAAACAGCCTTTATTTTAGTATCTTTACTGTATTATATTTTATTTATTTTTGAGGATTTCATAAATATGTATATTTTAATCATCTTCATCTCTGCCATCACCCATCACCCTTCCAACTCCTTGTCCACTCCCTCAACATGTCCCCTTCCCAACTCCAGGTCCTTTTTTCTGTTTTTAGGATTTTAAAAGCAAATACAAGGTACAATTAAGTGTCTAAACATCATTTTAAAAACAGGACAGTTTTACAAGTAACTATGCTTTTTTTGTTTTCTTGTGTTTTAACCCAGGTTAAATTTGTTTAGGGCTTCAGTGATGCTTATTATTATACCAAAATTAAATTAGAAGGAATCAAGGTTGTTGTCTAATGAAAGCCTTGAAGGAAATGATTTTACCCTCGGTTTTAGATTTTCTCTTTTCAAATAAATTCTTATTTTTATTGCTCTCTATTGACAAGCTGCAGATCAACTGTGTAAGTCCCCATACAGTAAAGAAACTCCTTTAAGTCAATTTGATAACATTGTTAAACAATGTACCTTTAATTTGAAAATTATAAGGCAAAAATAAATATAATCAGCTGTAAGTATAATTCTCTCTCTCTCTCTCTCTCTCTCTCTCTCTCTATATATATATATATATATATATATATATATATGAATATAATATCATTTTTTTTAAAAGCTACTGAGTCTAGTTAGTGGCCTATGGATATGGGCCATCCACCCAAGCATGGGCAACTTACCAGGGGACACAGCCATAAAGAAAAGTAATGTTCCCTCCCCCAAGGAGCCATCACCTGTCAACAGTTCCTCAAAGTTGGAGGTCTTTTGAGCATATTGGGAACTCTCCTCCACTGCTGGTGGGAATGCAAGCTTGTACAGCCACTTTGGAAATCAATATGGCGCTTCCTTAGAAAATTGGGAATCCATCTCCACCAAGACCCAGCTATAGCACTCTTGGGCATATACCCAAGGAATGCTCAATCATACCACAAGGGCATTTGCTCAGCTATGTTCATAGCAGCTTTGTTTGTAATATCCAGAACCTGGAAACAACCTAGATGCCCTTCAACTGAAGAATGGATAAAGAAAATATGGTACATATACACAATGGAGTACTACTCCGTAGAAAAAAACAATGACATCATGAGGTTTGCAGGCAAATGGATGGATCTAGAAAAAAATCATCCTGAGTGAGGTAACCCAGACTCAGAAGGGCAAACACGGTATGTACTCACTCATAGGAGGATACTAGATGTAAAACAAAGATGACTAGACTGCTACACAACTCCAGGTAGGCTACCTAGAAAACGGGACCCTAGGAAAGACCCAAGGATCACCCAATGGCAGAGAAATGGATGAGATCTACATGAATAACCTGCACAACAGTGGGAGTAATGAAGGGCAAGTTTTGAGGGAAAGAAAGCTTAGGGGAGCAGGAGATCCCAGCTGGATCAAGAACAGAAAGGGAGAATGAGGAATAACAGACCATGATAAATGAAGACCACATGAGAACATGAATAGGCAGAGTGCTGGAGAGGTCCCCAGAAATCCACAATGATACATCCTCTGCAGACTGCTGGCAATGGTCGAGAGAAAGCCTGATCTGACCTAGTCTGGTGATCAGATGGCCAAACACCCTAACAGTCATCTTGGAACTCTCATCCAATAACTGATGGAAGTGGATGCAGAGATCCTCAGCCAGGCCCCAGATGGAGCTCCAGGTACCCAACTGTCGAGAAAGAGGAGGGTCTGCAAGAGCGTGAATTGTTGAATCCAAGACTGCAAAAAGCACAGGGTCAAATAGCCAAACGAATGGAAGCACATGAATTATGAACCAAAGGCTGTGGAGCCCCCAGCTGGATCAGGCCCTCTGGATAAGTGAGGCAATTGAGTAGCTTGAACTGTTTGGGAGGCACCCAGGCTGTGGGACCAGGACCTGTCCTTAGTGCATGAGCTGGCTGTTTGAAACCTTGGGCTTACACAGGGACACTTTGCTCAGCCTGGAAGGAGGGGACTGGACCTGCCTGTACTGAATCCACCAGGTTTAAATGAATCCCCAGGGGTGCCTTGATCCTGGAGGAGATGGGAATGGAGGAGAGGGGCTGGGGGGAAGGTGGAGGTGGGGGCAGGAGGGGGGAGGATAGGGGAACCCATGGCTGATGCATAAAATGTTTCCAAGCTTAGACTGTTAACTGGCTTGATCTTGTGCAGACCATGACGGCTACTTTGAGATTATGCCTGCAGTGGTCTTATCATGTCTAGGAGACACTGATTCACAGCAGTCTTTCACAGCCTCTGGTTCTTAAAGTCTTTACATCACCTCTTCTGAGCTCTTCCCCGAGTCCTGGGTGCAGGCAGGCAGTGTTAGTGACACAGATGTCCATTTAGAGTTGAGACTTGAGAAGTCTTTCTTGCTCACGAGCCACAGTGACATCTCACATGCTTGCTCAATCTCTTGGTCTATAAAATTAAGGTGTGGTGACTTTGAAGATTTTTCTAGCCCCATACTCTAGGATAGTAAAGGGGCACTGCTTTCAGCAGCTTTGAACTATTAGACAATTGTAAGATGCGATTGTCTTATTACTGCCTGAACCAATAAGGATTTCAGAGAGGCTGTGAATCTTTACTTAGGCTTGAAGAAAGAGTAGGCCTTGAGCTGATGGAATACTGTATAAAGGGCACAAACAGAAAAATACAGGAGAGCAAATAGGTCTGGGATTTGATGAGGGCCAATTAGCTTGGCCATGCTTGGGATTCATCTGTGATATCTTCCAGGACTCAGGCAGAGACAAGCTTCCTGGAAATATTGTGGGGACCTTATGAGCAGAACAGGTTTGTCTGTCTGTTGAGATAACACATGGGCCAATGCTAAGCCCTCCACAACCATGCAGTATAAGGCGAGACTAGGAGTCTTTGGTCAACTGTGCTTAAGATCCACCCTTGTACTGAGCATCCATCTGACTATCCCAGGGGCTCTTCTTTCTAGGAGTAGGAATCCCAGGACAGCAGGCTATGGCCTAAATGGATACTTGGCAAAATTCAAGTTCTTGGCACATGCCCTGAAAATTCTGCAGACCTCCTTGGCATTGCAGAAGTCACAGAGTTGGGAGCCAACAATGCACCAGGAGTTTTCTCTACTGGGGGAAGCTGTCCTTGGTGAGGGAGTTAGCCATAGTTAATTACTACTCACAGACACGCCTCTGAACTGTTCCTGGATGCTCCAGCTACTATTATTCTGGTTGCTTCTAAAATAAAGTCTGCTGATGACTTTATGGTGTTTGTAGACTACAAGGACTCCTATCTTGTCTTCATGAAGTCAGTTTTCCTAAAGAAAATTACAGAGCTCAGAAGGAAAGGGACACTTTTTCCAGATGAGCTCAGAGTATACTTGATGGTCAGGAGCAAGGACTATGTCTGGGTGAGTCACGTATAATTCCTGGGGTTACCAGTCAGCTTATAGCAACATCCACGGAGTATACTGTCATCCCTCAGAGGAAGTGGCCCAATTCTCCTTCTTCCCAAGACATCTCAAATGACCTTCTAAACTTGGGCTGTTTTGAGTTGCTGCTAGTATTGTCTTTCTAGGTTATTCTGTTTTATGTTGTTACAACAAAATACTGGAAGCAGCATAATGTATTTTAAAAGAAGGGAGAGGAGGAGGGGGAGAAGGAGGAAGATGAAGAGGAGGACTAGGAGGAGGAGGAGAAAAGGAAGAAGGAGGAGGAGGAGGAGAAAAGGAAGAAGGAGGAGGAGGAGGAAGGAAGAGGAGGAGGAGGAGGAGGAGGAGGAGGAGGAGGAGGAAGGAGGAGGAGGAGGAGAGGAGAAGGAGGAGGAAGGAGGAGGAAGGAAGCGGAGGAGGAGGAGAATTCTAGGGCAAGTAAGATGGCTCAGTAATTAAAGGTCTTTGTTAAACAAGCATGTGGCCTGAGCTCCACATACATACTACAGCACATGCAAGCCCCATAACAAACATCACACACACACACACACACACACACACACACACACACACACACACACACTAAAGATAATAATACAAGGAGTTCATTTAGATCACAGTTCTGAAAGCTTTGGGTATGGACTTAGGTGGCCCCCACTGTTCAGTCTGGTGATGGGCACCCTGGGCTTGGTCACATTTTGGCAGATGGCACCGTGGCAGGAGTGCATTTCAGAGGGAGATGGAGAGACAGAGAAATTCAGGAGTCAAGTTTGCTCCTCCATAACAACTTGAGTTCGAGGGAACCAAGCTCCACGGGAACATGCTTATCCTCTCCAAGGAGCAGCGCCCCCTCTGACCTATCCACCTTCCACTAGGCTCCACTTCTTCACAGCAGCACCACCTCCCATCATTGCCCCACTGGGGCCCAAGCCACCAACACGCGAACCTCTGGGGATGCTCGACATCCAGACTGTTGCATTTGGCCATTGCTCTGGAGCACACATAGATTCCACCAGCTGGGGAGGAGAGAGGCAAGACTTGGTTGGACTCAGCCCACTGAGAACACATTTGACCTCAGCCTCCAGCTGAGACTAGCTATGGGCAAAGATGCCCACCAATCAGGTGACAAGGCAGCAGAGCAGGTCAGCTTGCAGGCAGGAGTGGCATGTAGGGAAGGGAACATTCCCAGGATAGCTGACTAGGGCAGGACAAAAGGCCTATCCAGGGTTAGGCCAGCAGGGTCGGGGGATGACTGGACACCAGCTACAAGAGCCCTCCTCCAGGGGTTATTGCCTTGCAACACAAGTTCTTTTTTTTTTTTTTTTTTTTTGGTTTTTCAAGACAGGGTTCCTCTGTGTAGCTTTGCACCTTTCCTGGAACTCACTTTGGAGACCAGGCTGGCCTCAAACTCACCAAGATCCTCCTGCCTCTGCCTCCTGAGTGCTGGGATTAAAGGCATGCGCCACCACCCGGTGCACCACAAGTTCTTGATGCCATCCTCATTGAAAAGCAGCCTAGACAATGGTTTTGTTTTGTTTTTGAAATGGGTAAAACTAAAAGCAAAACATGACAGTGAAGAAAGAATCTGAGTCTCAGGAACACTGTCTACTCACCCCCAAACTGGGACCAAGCAAAGCAGGGGTCAAAAAGGGGTGTGACCCCCCACAGAACCCCTCTAGGTTAGTATTGTGCAGCTGGCTATGAGAAGGAGTGCTTGCTTGGTCTCTGATCTCCCCTATGATTCCCAGGCCAGACTCCAGGGTGTCCCAGGAGAAAAACCGTGGAGGACGGTGGTGGCTGTGCATTTCCCTGTGGTCCAGTCGACCTCATTGTCAGCACTTATTTGTGCTTGAGGGAATGGAGCTAAGATAAATCTGGGAAGAGTGGAAGTCCTTTCCAGGATGCCACATCTATCCCGTTCTTAGGACTTCAGTCAGAGCTGGAGTGAGTGATGGGTACCAGGCTGCCACTCAGGTCGAAGCTACCACACAGATATATCCATTCTCTGAATAATCCGGCGTCTGTCTGTAGGTAGGCCACACTGAAGTCTGAGCACCCTGCTAGGGAAGTCACTGGCTACCACCAAGGACTCAGCTCAAGTCAGTGTCAGGAGAGCCTTGCTAGTAATGTAGAAGGGACAGGGATGCTCTGGGGCAGCAGGGCCAGGAACCAGGAAGGAAACTGCCCATAAGGCAAGGAGTGTGTGGCCAGCATCGTGGACATGTGATGTCTGGAACCCGGTGACAGTCAACGAAGAATGCTGATAACATGGAAGAGGGGGTGGGGGGATGCACTGGAACCAGACTTACCTAGCCTACAATTTTGCCTAAAGCCAGCCTTGCATTAAGTCCCCCAAATGAACGTGTCAGCAGACCAGGGAAGGACTGGGTGTTATTTGCTGGACTTGCAGAGGCCCAGGTGGGCGGAGCTGAACCTTTGCCCTGCCTGCCACCTGCTCTCAACTGAGTACACGGTGGGTTCAGGTGCCCTCCTGGTTGCGAGTGGGATGGCCAAGGGTGGAGTTGCAAGCCGGAAAAGACAGCTTTGGGTGGGATCCCACCTTCTCGGCCAAAAGCTTAGTAGATGTTCCTTGAGGACTTGCTCATACCCAGCCTTTCCTTCATAGAATTACAATTTACTTCGCTACCTTCTTATCCAGTCTTATTTTGCAGAGGGAGAAGAAACCATTTGTCAGAGCCTCACACATGGCCTCCAGTGAAGCAGCCAGATTCCTTTCTGCCCTGTTGTTCATTCCACTGGAACTTCCAGTCTCTCCTCCCACCCACCCAACCACACCCCCGCCACGACAGGGGTCCTGACTCTGCTCACTGTTAAATTAAAGACTTGCCCTCCAGGAAGGCTCCAGAAGCTAAAACACAACAAAAACAAACCCCCACAAAGGCTGGAGTGGCCTAATTGAGCTCTGGGTCCAATGATGTAATTCTCAGCTCTGCGGTACCCTCCTGTCTGCCTGACTTCTCTGCATTCAGTGTCCTCAAGTATGAAATTAACACCATATATAACAAAATAAAATGAGTTTAAAAAAAAAACAAACAATAGCATGACAAATTTACCCAGGTAACCTGTACATTTAAGAAGAAAACACAATAACTGCTTGATGTAAAACAAGTATACTTATTTATGGAGTAACACGTGAGTTTTCAGTACGGGTAAAGGTGGTGTATGGCACACATCTCTCCCTCACACACATCTCTTTAGGGTGAGAAAATTCAACTCGTCTCTTCTGAGCTAGACTTGGTGGGGCAAAGTTGGGAGGTCAAGGAGGAAGAATGAAAAGTCTCGGCCTGCCTAGGTGACATAATGAACAGTGCACGGACATTGGTTCTTACTCTTTGAATACGCACAGTATATTGTGCTTACCCACTGTCACCCTATTGTGTAATACAACACCAGGACTTGTTTCTTGCATTTAACTATGACTCCATGGCTGTTAGTTAGTCAATCTTTCCCATCCTTCCCCCATACTGGCCCCAACCTTGGGGACCCGCCATTTGAGTCTCAGCTTTTATGAGATCAATGTTCTTAGACTCCACAGAGGAGTAGACAAACTGCATTTATCTTTCTGGGTTTTATTTCTCTTGAGAGAATAAACTTTGTTTTTTGCTATTCCAAATTCTTTAGATTCCATCTGTTGGAGATCACTGGCCATCCTGCACCATTTACAAATGGTTGATGAGGCCAGTTTCAGACAGATCTATCCACAAATCACCAATGAGACCTTCTGGATCCATGCTGCTCCTTCAGTTCAAGGCAGGATAACACCTGGAATATCTCAAACAGTCAGTCCAATGTGAAATCCCTAAATACAATAGCTGCCAAGTGTAGCAGAGTACTCCTTTAATTCTAGCACTTCGGAGGCAGAGGCAGAAGGGTCTCTGTGAGTTCCAGGCCAGCCTGGTCAAGTTCCAGGTCAGTTTGGGCTACATAGTGAGACTCTGCTTCAAAAAAATCAATCAATCAATCAATCAATTAATCAGTCTATCTATCATCTATATCTATCATATATATCTATCTATAAATCATCTATCATCTTTAGCTATCATCTGTCTCTATAAATCTATCATCTATCTATACTCCTGAGTATACTCTTAGAGAGCTGGAACTACAACCTTCCATAAATACCAAGAAAGGAAGGACGAGGAAAAAAAAAAGGAGGGTTAAAAATCTCTCCAGAAGGATGCAGAAAAAAATACCTAAAGAAATTCTTCTAACTCCCCTCTGCAACAGACTTGAACAATGGGAGGTAGCCTTTGCAAGGCTGAGATGTAAAATATTGCCACATCTTTAAAAAAATGCTCCTTCAAAAACCTTTATTGCATTTTATATATTTATTTATATATGTCTATATGATATGTTATGTATATGTATTTATTTAGTGTGTATGTGTTTACTCATATGCCAAGTGTCACAAACAAGGGTCAGACAAGCTGCCAATATGATACTAAAAATACCCTGCACCACACAGTGAAATGTATAGTACCACACTGGAGGCTTATCAGTTGATTCCAGGCAACCTGCACATATATGCTTCTTATCTAGTCACATAACAGGAACACGTTCGGAGAGAGGCATCACTAGGTGATCTCATCACGATGAGTGTGTCCCTATTGGGGACCATGACTTTGACTATAAAGCAAAG
Organism: Onychomys torridus; assembly: GCF_903995425.1. Classification (NCBI taxonomy): domain Eukaryota; kingdom Metazoa; phylum Chordata; class Mammalia; order Rodentia; family Cricetidae; genus Onychomys; species Onychomys torridus. The sequence continues at coordinate 38,336,299 of NC_050460.1, forward strand.
CTCTATTATAATGGCTTCATCACAATCAGTTCTTCTTCCAGAAAGAGTTGACTGAGTCTGAGGGAAACAAAGTGGAGCTCACCTCTCTCTCTCACAACTTCACAGATGAAGTGGAAGTTTGGGGGAGGAATCTAAATGGTTCCATGGGCAACTGTAGCTCCTTTAGCTATGTGATAATTGGCTTTCCTCATCATCATCCCTGGACACGGACATCTCAGAGGCATTTTCTCTCTAAACTCATTTCATATCTTCAGAGTGACTTCTGTTGACTTCCAATAGTGTGGCTGATGAGGTGAGGAGGACAGCATGAGGCCCCTCCGATTCATTCCTTAATATTTTGGGTTTGGAAATTGGTCATGGTTTGAAAATCCTTACAATCAAGGAAATTCCTCAGAGCAAGTCTAATTTGTCAAACAGAAAAGCTGTGAGTAGAGGGGAATAAGGGAATGATTGGTGGTCTGCAGAGCTCCCCTGGGCCACCACTGTAGCCCCTGTGAGTCTTTGGAACTGTTTGGCAACTGCTGTGGGAATGGCTTGCCTTTGTAAGAAAGCTGACAACTTGCTGTCTGTTTTGTTGTTGTTGTTGTTTTGTGTAGTCTTGAAAACATATGCATACAGACATACAAAAGCAACATTTTAAGGGCTATATCAATATTTTAAAAATTCTGATTGGAGGCACTCAAAAGGCAGATTCTGTTTCCATTGCCATTTGAAGGAAAGGCAGGGGGATGACTTTAACATAGCAGTGTGACAAGACTCCTCACAGTGGCTGGTAAGAGCTGTTTGTTACATTTCTAGGCATTTTCCAAGAACATTCTTAACTACATGTTAAATTAAATCACACACTTCAGTATTCAAAGTAGTTGAAAAGTTAAGCCTGTGCAAAAGCCTGCACATGGATGTTTATAGAAGCCTTGTTCATAGGACTCAAAACCTGAAAGCAACCAAGATGGCCTTGCAAGATCAACTAATGGACTTTGGTGCATCCAAACATCAAGATATTATATAACAGCAAGAAAGGAGCTATCACACCATGACAAACATCAAAAGAAATCTTAAAGTCACATCACTAAGTGAAAGAAGCCAGTCATAAAAGGTTCCAAAGTAGATGTTTGCAATCACATTGCATTCTGGAAAAAAGAAAAAAAGAAAAAGAAAGAAAATTACAGAAATGGTGAAATCAGTGGTTGCCAGGGGCAGGGAAGGGGAAGGTGGGAGGGGCAGTAAGCAGAGCACAGGTGATTTTTAGGAATTGAACATACTCTGTCTGATACTCAAATGGTGCAAGTATGTCATTACACCTTTATAAGATGCATGGACTGAGAAAAATCTGTGTAAATTCTAACATAAACTGTGCACTGCATGGTCTGGGTGCATCTTCCAAAGCTCCTGTGCAGGGACCTCCTTTTCTCAATGCGGCATGATGGAAGTGGAGGTCTACTGCATGTGTTAGGGACTTGAGGTTGAGCTCACATGAATAGCAGAATGGGTAAGCTATATTGGGAGCTCAGCCACCTAGTTTCTGACTGCCAAGTGCCCTCTCTCCTTTTTTAAATTGTCCCATCACAAAGCAGCTGGGACACCCTCCCCAGAGGCTGAGTACAGGCTGACAAACATTGTAGACCTTCCATTTTTCAGATCCACGGTTAAAATAAACCTATGATTATACATTACCCAGAATATGGTACTCTGTTGAGAGAATAGAAAACAGACAATGGCGTGCATCCATTCTAATTACCACATGATGTAGGGAATTGGTGATAACTGGCTAGTGGCTGCGTAATGAGCACCAAGAAGGTTTATGAAGACTCTCTCTCTCTGTACTTTCCACCAAGTTGTTCTGTGAACTTAAAACTGTTCTGAAAATTGGGATTTGTTGAAGATTAAACTATATTACTCTAAATTTAATAATCATATTGAAAACAGAAATCATTCATAGTCAAAATTCATTACCCCCTCTTAAAAAAAATTTATTATGTTTAAAGTGTTCTGCTTGCATGCCAGAAGAGGGCACCAGATCTCATTATAGATGGTTGTGAACCACCATGTGGTTGCTGAGAATTAAACTCAGGACCTCTGGAAGAGCAGCCAGTGCTTTTAACCTCTGAGACATCTCTCCAGCCCCCACCATGCCCTCTTATTTTGTTACATTTAATGACTATTCATGCTCTGTGTGCTCATCCAGGAGTTGTGTTGTGGACCTCAGTTTAATTGCTGAAGTCACATCATCTATGGAGATAATGTTGACACTGTACAAGCACCCTGGCTTGAGACTTTTCTCCACAGAGACATGGTTATCAAACATCTATAGGCATCTCTATGTTAGGTGGCTTTTTGCTGCTATGATTGATATATAATGGTCTGGGTGCATCTTCCAAAGCTTGTTATGAGATAAACAGCTTACCAGATGAAAGGCTTATATTGGCTCATAAAGGTTTCAGGGCAAAGTTGCAAGAGTCCATCACTTGGGAAGATACGGCACAGTGCATCATGACCGTGGAGTGAGAGAGAGGAGTCTGTTCACTTCATGGTGCCTGAAAATGAAAGAGAGAATGTTGAGGTAAGCTTCCAACATCCCCTTCAAAGGTACACCCCCCAAGGATCTAATTTCTTTCCACTAGGCTCCACTTCTCAAAGGTTTTACTACCTTCTGATAGTGTCAAAACATGGTGACCAAGCCTGGCACGGCAGTCTTTGGGAGACAGTCCAGATCCCATGGAGATCACTAACAGTGGGTTTTGCTACTGAGTTTAGAAATTAGGATGTGATCAAGGTGCAAAGTCAAGTATTATAGTTGGAGAGCTTCTCTCCAGCCCCTGCCAAGCCCTGTTAGTCCAACAACCCACTTATAAAATAAACACACAGACATTTATATTATTTAAACTGCTTGGCCATTAGGTCAGCCTATCATTGTCTAGCACTTACTCTTATATTTAGCCCATTTCTATGCATCTATACTTTGCCACGTGGCTCGTGGCTTACCAGTACCTTACATCTTCCTTGTCATGATGGTGGCTTGCAGCGTCTCTCTGCCCCAGCCTTCCATCTCCCAGAATTCTCTTCTCTCTTGTCCTGCTTATACTTCCTGCCTGGCTACTGGCCAAACAGCATTTTATTTATACAGAGTGATATCCACAGCAAAGTATGACTTCTGGAAAAAGATTACAGAAACATGGATCTTCGTATATGATTAAACTAATTCACCTGGAATTATCTCAAGACCTCATGAGAATGGTTCCATGCATTCTCTCTTCTGGAAGCCAGGAACCACCAACCAACCTAAAGTATCAAGTTGTTCAAGTTTTGAAGAAGGAAAGTATGCCTCCAAAATAGCTCTCCTGCCATCAGAACTGCCCACATCATGTTCTGGGTGATGGAGTTTAATTGCCAAACAGTTGTAATGAAATCTTTCCCCAGTTTTCTCCTGGCAAGGATAAAGTTTAGCCTAATTACATCACTGCAAAAGAACTCTAGTCTCTCTAAAACTGTAAATCTGGGATCCCGAAAGAGTTCTCCTTGAATGTACCTGCACTCTCAAAGATATAAAGGAATAACATAAATCAATAACAACCCTGAAAGAGAATCTGGTTGTTGATTCCTCACTCCACTCAGACTTACTTTGTCCTTCTCCATCTCATCAAGAATGTGTAAGTGGATCAGAAGACTATCCACTCTTCACCAACATTGACTTCCGGCAATGAACTACATCCATTTGAAGAAGATTCCAGAGAGTCAGTGCATCTTTCTGGTTGGTATGCTGGTGTTGCCATATGAACTGGAGCTGGGGGGAGAGGCTGACGTGGAGGCAATCTCACTTTTACTTCAGGATAGCACAAGTGCCTCCTTTCAGCCCCACGTCCTTCAGCATGGTCTGTCTATAGTGGTGTCATTGTGTGGAGGAGGGAAGCTTCAGAAGATGCCAAAAGTTGTTTTTAAGAGAGTGGATAGCATTGGTATGTTTCGAAAGTGTCACAGGTGATTCTACTATACTGTCAGGATTAAGAATTGCTCTTTCAAGAGATGGAGAGGTGACTCAGTGGTTAAGAGCACTGACTGATGTTCCAGAGGACCTGGGTTCAATTCCCAGGCCATCCGGTGTCTGATCATGCCAGGATTAAAAACAAAAAACAAAAACAAAAAAAAACCCCAAAAAATAAAAAATGAATTGCTCTTTCAATCTATATAAAACCCACTTTTGAAAGTTGATGTAAATGTGTTGTTTGTCCACTTGAGATACAAAGTCTAGTCAAATCAAATATCCTTGGACTGACTAGCCTCAGTGCTTCCATGTCAAAATACTGTGTTTTTTTGGGTCATTTTTAAAGTCAAGAAGGCTCATAAAGCTGTGTCTAATGAGGGTCCATTTGGCAGTCCATAAGCAAGGAGGAAAAGGTGACAGCAGCCCCTCGGCTGTCCCTGACTGTGTTTTGTGCTGCTCAGTCTCCTGGCACTGCCATGCCAGAGCCCTTAGCCTTGTGCCAGTCCCACGCTATCCTGCCTGCTCATTCTGTTGGCCTAAATTGGCTGGAAACAGGATGATTTCTGTTTCCTTAAAAGAAATGGAAGGTACTGATAATAGTGATTAGCTTTCATCAACATTTTTAATTTTATGAACAACAACAACAAAAATTCAAGAAAGAAAGGTTAGGTGACATGTTCTTCAAAAACTATGGTATTTTCGGGTCCAGGAAGACAGCAAAAGACATTTACTTACTGCTTGTAGGAATCCCCAGGAAAAGCAGCCATCTTCTGAGGGGTGTGCTGTCCAAAAGGCCCTGGAATTTCAGTAGCAACTAAAGGAAGACAGTGTTTGAAAAAAGTGTTAACAGTGTTCTAGTGAGCTTTTCTGCTGCCATGATAGACCACTCTGATCAAAGGCAGCATGGTGAGGAAAGGGTTCCTTTTATCTTATAGATTATACAGCCCATCACTGAAGGAAGCCGAGGAAGAGAGTCAAGGCAGGAGCTAGGAGCAGACACTGGGAGGAATGCTGCTCAGTGGCTTGCTCTCAGTCACCCACCCAGCTCTCTTTCTTTTGTGGCCCAAAGAGACCATGACTAAGAATGGTACCACCCTCCATGACATGCACACACTCATGAGGATGGAAACATGTGCACAGTACTTAATGAAGAAACCCAGAGGGAAATTTTTTTTTAAAAAATCTAAAATCAAATGAAAATAAAAACACAAGATATAGAAACCTGCAGGCTATAATAAAAGGAACTCTGAAAGTTCATAGCTACAAATGCCTATGTTTAAAAGAATCAGAGAGAACTTAAATAAATAATGACGCACTTCAAGTTCTTAGAAAAACAAGAGAAAGCCAAACCAAAAATCAATAGATGGAAATAAATAATAAAGATCAGGGCAGAAAGTAATGAAATGAAATGAAAAGTGTAATAGAAGAGTCAATTTAAAAAGGGGGGTGCTCTTTAAGACAATAATAAATGAGGTTAATGAATCCTTAACCAAAAGGATGTCAAGGTGTTCCCTAATTAACAAAAATTGGAGATGAAAATGGAGATATTATAACAGGCATCAATGAAACTCTGAGGGTCATTAGTGTACACTTTGAAAAAAAAAACTATGTTCTAATAAACTGGAAAACCTTAAAAAAATGGGTAGATTTCTACACATACATAATCTATGAAAGTGAAAAGACCTATTTCAAGCAGTGAAATTGGAGCAATAATAAAATGTCTCTCATCTACTAGAAGCCCATTGCCAGAATGAGTTCACCAGTGAACTTTCCAAGACCATTAAAGAAAACTGGTCTGGCCATCCTCAATAAACACACACACACACACACACACACACACACACACACACCCCTCCAAAATCTTCATGGGGTTAGTTTTTGAAGCTTTAGCTAGAGCAATAAGACAAGAGAAATAAATAAAATGGGAAGGGAATATAGATAGAAAAGGAACAAGCCAAATTATCCACATTTACAAATGATATGATCCTATACTTAAGAGATGCTAAAGACTCTGACAGAAAACTCTTAGAACTGATAAAAGTTTCAGCAAATATCAGGATACAAAATCAACACACACACACACACACACACACACACACACACACACACACACATGCGCATGCAGTATTTTTCCTATATACCAACAAAAAAGAGAGGAATCAGGAATAAAATCTCCTTTACAATTGCTTCAAAAATACCTAGAAACCTAACCAAAGTAAAAGACCTCAAGGATGAAAACTTTAAAACACAAAGAAAGAAACTGCAAAGCCCAGAAGCTGGAATGACCTCTCATGCTCATGAAACAGCAAAATTAATATTATGAAAATACTTATATTACCAAAGTAATCTATAGATTTATTGCAATACCCACCAACATTCCAATGCCATGGAACTTGATAGATGGCTCAGCAGTTAACAGTCCATACTTAGCCAGGCAGTGGTGGTATATGCCTTTAATTCCAGTGCTTGGAAGGAGTTCAAGGCCAGCCTGGTCTACAGAGCAAGTTTCAGGGCAACCAAGGCTACACAGAGAAACCTTGCCTCTTAAAAACAAACAAACAAACAAAGAATCCATATTCCACTTACAGAAGATATGAGGGCAGTCCCCAGTACCCACATGAGGCAGCTCCCAACCATCTGTAATTTCTGCTTCAGGAGATCTAATGCGCCTCCAGCTTCCAAGGACATTTGCATTCATGTACGCATGAACACACACACAATTAAAAATAAATCTTTAAAATTACAATGACATTCTTCACAGAGGAAAAATGTAAAATTAATATGGAAACACACTAGACCCTGAATTGTCAAAACTAGTCTGAAAAGAACAATGCTGGCGTTATCAGCATATCTGATTTCAAATTCGATCCCAGAGCCAACATAACAAAAACTCCATTGTACGGGCACAGAAGCAGACATGTAGACTAATGGAATAAGATAGAGGATCCTGATACAAACTCATGCAGCTCCAGTCACCTGAGTTTTGGCAGAGATTTCAAAACGTACAGTGGAGACAGACAAGATAGACTAGCCTCTTCATCAAATGATTCTGGGAAAACTAGATCAACATGTATAGAGGAATGAAATTCCATGCCCAGTACAAAAATCAATTCCAAATGGAACCAGAACTTACTCTGAGACCCCCATACTCTGAAAATGTTAGAGGAAAACACTACAAGGCACATGCCTAGCCATGAACTCCAATAACTCAGGAAATATTAATCATTGGCTAATGAGATCATACCCTATAAAATTAAAAATTCTGCCCCACAGAGGAAACAACCAGCTGAGGAAAGAGACTGGCTATAGGAAGGTAAAGATTACCATCGCTACCTCTACATCTGACAGAAGATTGAGGTGAAGAATTTATTTTACAAACTCAAAAAATGACCACCCCAAACCAAATAATCAAATTAATAAATCGACACATAAAATGAACAGACAGTTCTCCAAAGATGAAGAACGAATAACTAGTAATCATGAAGAGGTGTCCTCCACCCGCAGACATCAGAGAAATGCCCACGAGCACTACAGAGGTTCTATTTCACCCTGTCATGTGACCATCCCCAAAACTCAAGTAACACCAAATGCTGTCGAGGATACAGGAAGAAGAAATCTCTATAGGCTTCTGATGGGCGTGCACACTGGTGCAGCCACTGTGCAAAGCTGGAAAACAGTTTCTCAAGAAACTGAGAAAGGAAATGCCTTCTAACCCAGCTAAGCCACTCTTGATACAACAAAAGGACTCCATGGAAACACACCTCAGAGGTATCTATGTTTATTGCATTAGTCACAAAATCCAAGGTGTGGGATCAGCCGAGGTATCCAAGAACCAAGAAATAGGTAAAGAAAATGTGGTGTAGAACACAATGGCCTTTCAGTCAGCCATAAAGAAAATTTGATGTGAGTTCGAGGCCAGCCTGGGCTACCAAGTGAGTTCCAGGAAAAGCGCAAAGCTACACAGAGAAACCCTGTCTCGAAAAAAACAAAAAGAAAAAGAAAGAAAGAAAAAATTGACACTCAGAAAGACAAATGTGTTCTATCTGATATGTGGAGTGTGTGTGTGTGTGTGTGTGTGTGTGTGTGTGTGTGTGTGTGTGTGTGTGAGAGAGAGAGAGAGAGAGAGAGAGAGAGAGAGAGAGAGAGAGAGGTTATTTGGCACAGAAAAGAAAAGGCAAAAAGAAAAAGGGACCAGTAAAGAAAAAGATGCGTTATTTTGATAGTTGGGGTACTGGCAAAGATAAAAAGAACTGCTTGGGTGGGGACGGCAGGAGGTGGGGGGAGAAAGGGAGGAGGGGGCTATCATTGGCTGATTTTATTATGTAGTTTATTATAGCGATGGAAAACTAACACATCCATAACAAAACATGCATAGCGGTGTCATTTATATTGAAAGGAGGCATCAAATATTTGCTCTTGAGAGTAGAACCAATTCTAGCATGTTTATGCAATGGGATAGACACATACTGTATGGGTGTGAACGTTAACAAACTAAGACAACGTCATGAACTGTGTTTAACGCAAAAACATAACATCGAGCTGCAAAAAGCATCATTTGTATCCATACCGATCATTTTAAACATTTTTATCTGTAAGGAAAAGATGATTAGGATGCCGGTTCACTCCCTCTGCTGTAGTTACCTCTAGTGAGGGAAAGAGTGAATAGAACAGAGTTTCATTACATCCATAGTTTCTGTTTCTTAACAAATATCTGAATCCATTATAGTGAGTTTGGAGCTGGCACAGTGAGATTATGTTTTCTCTGCTCACTTCTCCGAGTGTTAAGCATCTTATTTCTCTTGTTTTATTAACACATGTGAATTGTGCATGTTGGTGGGATTCAGTGTGACAGTTCCAAACATACATACAGTAAGTATCAATCAGTCCGACGCAGGCTTTTCTTCCACCTGGACTATGCTTGAAGGCTTTTTGTCTCACGTCTCATACCCAAACACATCACTGTTTCAGTTAGCTTCTCTGTAGACCTTGGCCCTCATCGTTAGTTTATCACTCAGGTTATGAGGCCCCAGACCACAGGCCATGACAAACTCCAGCCTATATAGCAGGAAGTCAAAGCCAGTTTTAGAATGACTAGCCTGTTCTCCTCTGCTCATTCCGTTAGCCAACTAATATGTGACTCTCTTTGACCTGCAGACCCTGTTGCCTCAACTGCCTGTCTTGTCAGTCTCTTCTGGATGTACTTGCGTGTTGGCCAGCTCATGTTTGTGCGATTTGTGGGCACTCCCTCTTTGTTCTGTTAATCTACAGCTGACCCCACTGTTTCTGAACCTCTTCTGTCCTTTCACTCTCCTGTATACCAGCTTTAGGAACAGTTTTATGCTCTTGGATTACTGATGTGAGTAATAAAGGGGTTTCTATGCAACACTGTCTCATCCCCCAAGTGATGCCCTGTAGGCCAATAGTTACCAAATAGGAGAAGTCCGTGGATCCACTCACCCAGCTCTTAGTGCACTTACCACAGTTGTCCCTCAGCATAGTCACAGAGGACTGGTGAGGACCCCTGAGGACACTAAGCTCCATAAATGCTCACATCTGTAGAGGGTACAGTGTTGACATGAGACCTATGTACATTGTCCCGTACATGTCCAGCATCACTGTACTTTCTGTGGCTAACACGCTCTGTGGCAGCAGTGGCTGCTTTGCTGTACTGTATAGGGAATGACAAGAAAAGAAATGTGTCGTGTTTGGGTCAGACAACATGTTTCTTTCCTAAGGTTTTGGATCCATGGGAGGTAGAACTCATGGACGAAGAGCCTGTGGATATGAGCTCACTGCGCTGCTGTGTTTAGATCTCTACTGTTTATGTTTCTGTGTCTATTTTAGCATAACATTCCAGCAGCAAGAAAAATACCAATTATTGGGGGATTGTATAGACAGTAGAAATAACTTTATAATGGAGAGAACAAAGACCACAGATTGTTGCTGCACACATTTTACAATTTCCCAGTGTTTTTTTTTTTTTCTTAGCCAAAACTGGATTGTGCTGTTCATAGCACTTTTAAAACCTGCCATTTTCCTTTAAAATGTTTTTTTTCTAATTCTTCTCTCATATATTACATCCTGACTGCAGTTTCCCCTCACTCCTCTCCTACCAGTACCCCCTTACCCCCCCTCTACCCCCCCCCATTCATTTCTCCTCCATTTCCCTTCAGAAAAGGTCAGGCCTCCTAAAGATACCAACCAAACATGGCATATCAAGTTGCAATAAGACTAGGTACCTCTCCTCATATCGTGGTTGGACAAGGCAACCCAGTAGGAGGAAAGGGGTCCCAAAAGCAGGTAAAAGAGTCAGAGACAACCCTTGCTCCCACTGTTAGGAGTCCCATAAGAAGACCAAGCTACACAACCAGAACACATATGCCGAGTTCCTAGGTCAGTCCCAGGCAGGCTCCCTAATTGTCATCCCAGTCTCTGTGAGCCACTATGAGCCCAGGCTAGTTGCCTGTGTGGGGTTTTTGGTGGTGTTCTTGACTCCTCTGGCTCCTATAATCCCTCTTCTCTTTAGCAGGACTCCCTGAGCTCCGTCTAATGCTTGACTGTGGGTCTCTGCATCTGCTTTCATCATCTGTTGCTGGATGAAAGCTCTCTGATGGTGAATACACTAGGCTCCTGTCTATGAGTATAGGAGAATATCATTAGGAATCCTTTCATTGACTTTTTTCCAGTCAGTCGTGTTTGGTTCTATCCTAGGTCTTTGGGCTACTCAACCTGTGGGTCCTGGCCTTCCAGGCAGATTCAGGGGTGGACTCCCTCTCCTGGCATGGGTCTCAAGCTGGACCAGTCATTGGTTGGCCACTCCCACACTTTCTGAGCCACCTTTACCCCAGCATATCCTGCAGATAGAACAATTGTAGGTAGAAGATTTTATGACTGGGTTGGTGTCCCAATCCCTCCACTTAAAGTCTTGCCTGGTTACAGGAGATGGCTGGTTCAGGCTCTGCATCCTCCATCTCTTGAAGGTTCCACCACCACATTGGGGACGAAGCTTCCAGGACGACAACCTTTGAGGGACAAACCACACCAAGCTACAACACTGAGTCATTCTCCCATTAACTCCCTGTCTCCATTTAGAAAGGACATAATTGTGCCTCACTTCAAAATTCAGGGATCTAATGGGCTACTTGCTCACACAGATCTAAGACTCTTGGATTGAACTGCTATTTTCTTCAGGATCAACCCTGAAGTCTTCAGTTCATGTCTGACTTCTTTGGTCTAACGTGTATTAAGACTTGTCTGTGTACTGCTCACTTGAGTTTGTTTTCCGTAGACACCATCATTGGAGCATCCTTGGCTACTAGCATCTACATCTTAGCCATGCATCTCTATAGCAGACCAAGCTTGTAGGTGCCAGTCAAGGAAGGCTCCCCTCCACCTCTGCACACTAAAAACCACTTGTTTGGACAGAGACATTTAATGGATATAGACTGGGCCAGTCAGCCAACAAGCCATACCTTCATTTGCCATTTATTGGGTATTATAGGCATGTCCAGCACAGTGAATCAGACAAATGGAATTATAACCCTGAACTTTAAGGAAGTCAGTTCAGAAGTGAAGACCAGAGAACCAATGAATAATAACTGTAAGTTGTATAATTGTCATGTCAGTTTTGGAAGTATTAAAGGGGCTGTTCTCATCTCCACCAATGAGGAAAATGAGAGAAAATGCAAAAGCCCTACACACACTCAAGGGTGACCAGAGGGTCACATCTGTGCCTGTGGTCCTTGAGGTAACTGACCAGGCAGTTGTTAGGACTCCCATCATTGCAGGTGGGCTAAAGAGAAAATATCCTTCTGCCCTGAAGAGTCCCAAGACATGTTCCAGAAGAACAATAGAACCCCTGTATGGTGTGCAGACACCCTCTCAGTGGGCATCCTAGAAAGACCTGATGGGTATTGGATGGCTGCACAGCTTTTCTGAGCATGGATATATAGCCAAGACCCTCTGAGGTAAGGACCTCTCTTTTGAGAAAGGCACAGTCTCCTCCCACAAGGACAGAGACATAGTGCCCCCATCACTGCCCCCACTGCCCACTCCTTCGGCCTGTTCCATCCCCTCCTTGCCCCATCAGCAACTCTTGCAAACAACTGCTTCTGCAAGTGCTTCCTTAAAGAAGCCTGGAAAGAGGATGTTGGAAACATGCAGGGGGTGAAGTTCAGGGGAGGAGAGATCTGGAAAGTGGCCAGAGTTCTGTGTGAGTGGACACTGCTGGCTGCTGAGCCACTTGACCTGTGACCTGAGGCCTGGGAAAGCTTGCTTCCTCTCTTTCATTTTATTTATGGATCCATGCAAGCTTCCTATTTATACAAACATTCTGACAGGAGCAGGCTTTCATTTGGCCACAGCTCAAGGCTGGACAACTTTTCCTTCTGCCCAGGGCCTGCTAATCAGCCTCCATGACAGTCAGGCTTCCATGCTCTTCCCGTGTTAGCTTGCCCTTGTGCTGAGATGTTCCATGCCTGGAACCTTCTGCAGTGCGTTTTGGGAATACTCATGGTTTGCCACATCCATTTGGCTGTTGATAGCTGGGACATTGTTAATTACCAGTTGTTAGATGGAGATACTTGTTCATCAGTGCTAATGGGTGTTTACTCTCTGTTTGGATATTGTATAAAATGAGAAGGTTTTAGTTCATGCTGGTACACAGTTGATTATGTGCCATGTTTGAGTGACCAAACTGTTTCACTTGTGTGTAGATTTTCTGAAGAAGGAAGAGAAACAGGTCAAAGACCAACATGCAGACCAGTGTCTCTCAGGATGCATATCGGCAGCAAGAGACAAAGTTCACCCAGCAAGGGTGATGAGACCCTACACACTAATGAACTCAGCCTGACCTCTCTAGTGAATTCCCATGGGCAGCAAGGTATTGCATAGACCAACCCTAAGCCTTCCAGATGTGAGGACCAATGACAGGCTTTGCTTCCAAGCCACATAAAACAGGGCAACCCTGTAAGACTGTCCTCTGACGAATGTCCAGGGCAACAAAGCAGAGATGTCCATTTTTAATCAGCAAAATGCAACAATAATTGAGCTTTCAGGAGCAGGAATTTGCTAATGTAAGTCCAGCCATTGGAAAAGGGCTGAAATCAGCCCTGGAGACGGAAGGCACCAAAAATAACTTTTGGGTCAGAAAGAGAAGACTCTCCACCACCACAGCAGCCAGCCTCCCCAGGCTGCCTCTTCTCTAGCCAAGGGTTCGAAGGATGGTTTCTTACTCCCAGAAGGAATTGTTCTGAGTTGGTTTGGTTTGTTCGGCTTAAATTCACACAGCCATCTGTGCAGGCTTTGGGGCGGTTTCTGATTATTCGTTTCTGCATCTTTAAGGCTGGTGAGTCCACTTTTCAGAGGAAGTTGGGACCGGGAATGAAGGAGCCTGCCCAAGCATGAGTCACCTGGAATAGTAATTAGAACTACACCACAATAGTCCGCACAGAGAGATCAGGAGGAGGAAGGATTTGCATCTTCGGTGTCCTGGTGTCCTCATGGCTGGGCTTGGCCACTAAGACCTTCCCTGGCCCTCAGCCCGCCCACCCCCACTCAGTCTGTCTCTGCTTTTGTCTCTCTGTCTCTGTCTGTCTGTCTCTGTCTCTGTTTCTCTCCGGGCATTTCTTCCATATATCAGACAAAAATCTGCTGTTTGGAAGCAATCTGGGAATCAAGTCAAGCCTTGGGTCTGAACCCATTGGCCCAGATAAGGAGAAATATGGAAATCCGAAGTGAAGGTGATCAGCGATGAGGAAAAGTATTTTTAAAGATGAAAATGAAGGTAGCAAAATGTTGGCCAATCTAGTTACTCCAAAGGCAGTGTGTCAAAATACTACAGAAAAATCCTATTATTGTAGCCAAGTGGATGGTGTACACAGATATGACAGACAACCATGCAAGAGAAGTCTGTCTACATGTTACCAAAGACCCAAGATATTTTAAATGTTTTCAAAACATTTATTCATTGTTTAAAAATATACAGAGTTTTTGAAAGACTTGTGTAACTCACTAGTGAAAGATATTCAAATTTCCAGCCCCAGTTGATATAATTTGAAATAAAGAATATTCAAGAAGTCCTTTTCAAAGCAAAAGAATGTTGTTCGTTATTTGACCTGTGCAATTTCCATAGATTTTAGTAATAATGTAATACAGAATCTTTTGGAGTCTGGCAAGATTCAAGGTGAACACATTATTCAGAGTTTTAGATAAATATATTGTGGTGATAATGTGTTCCCCAATGTATCATGCACCCTAATAAACTTGTCTGGGGTCAGAGAAAAAAACAGCCACTAGATATAGAGGCCAGAAAATGGTGGCACACCTGCCTTTAATCCTATCACTTGAGAGGCAGAGATCCATTCTGATCTCTGTGAGTTTAAAGACACACTGGAAACAGCCAGGCATGGTGACTCTTGCCTTTAATCCCAAAAAGTGAGCCTTTAATCCCAGGAAGTGATGGCAGAAAGCAGAAAGGTCTATAAGGTGTGAAGACCAGGAACTAGAGCTGGTTAAGCTTTTAGGCTTTTGAGCAGGAGTTCAGCTGAGATCCATTTGGATAAGGACTCAGAAACTTCCAGTCTGAGGAAACATAATCAGATGAGGAACTGACAAGGTGAGGTGGCTTTGGCTTTTTCTGCTTCTCTGATCTTCCAGCATTCACCCCAATAACTGGCTTCAGGTTTGATTTTATTAGTAAGACCTTTTAAAATTCCTGCTACAATATATATTCTGTGTTATGTGTGTGAGTGCCTGTGAGCCCATGATATAGTACATGTGTGGAAGTCAAAAGAAAAATCTCAAATATCAATCTGGCCTTGCACCTTGTTTGAGACAGGTTCTTACATTGCTCAGGTGTACAGCAGGCTAGTCTGAACTGTGAGAATCCTGGGGATTTCCTGATCTCCACCTCCTCTCTAACCATAAGATTTCTGGCTGGGCAGTGGTGGTGCATGCCTTTAATCCCAGCACTTGTGAGGCAGAGACAGGCAGGTCTCAGTGAGTTCAAGGCCAGCCTGGTCCAGGAAAGCTAGGACTGTTACACAGAGAAACCCTGTCTCGAAAAACCAAAACCAAAACCAAAACAAAAACAAAAAACATGCTACCATACCTGGCTTTTATGTGGATTCCAATTTCCCCAGCCCTATAACTGTACATTTTTGAAAGCTATATTTTGGTGATTTGCTTTCTATTTCTAGGTGTACCTGTCAGTTATAAAGTTGAGGACCTCTGCCTGTCAGGTCCTTATGTCTCTAGGAGCTTCCTGAAGGTGAATTCCGGCTTGTCTCACCCCTTGATCTCGAACCCTGATCAAGTCAAGACTTGAAGAGCCTTCAGAACTCATTCATCTATACTTTGTCACTTGAAACCAATGATTTCAGGCTTTAAATTCAAGAGCCAGGGTCCTATAGGAACACAACTCCAAATGAGACTTAAAAGCTGGGTCTCAGGACACGACACATTGCTACCTTGTCTGTATGGCTTGGCATTGCTAGGAAACTTCCCCTTGCAGAAGCAAGAAAAGAAATAAAGAATAAGTAAGCATTTATTTTTAAAGTGGCCAGATCTCCTAATTGTAAAACTCATGATAGAACAGCCATGGGGATAGGGTGAGGATCTCCATTTAGAACATCACCCTCTATGTCATGAATCCCAGGAATCCCAGGCTGTGCTCTATATAAATAGAATGTGTGTGTCTTGTTCTTTACTATGACACCTAACACAGTCCATGGACCAAAACCATGTTCAAGAACTATTTATATGGCCCATTTAGAGAGCCCAGTTGTTTTTAGACTACTGGCCTCAAAATAACTTTCTTATCTAAAAAAATAGTTAATGAGTGGGGCCTAGTGGCTCACTGTTGTAATTCTAGAACTTATGGGGATGGGGGGGCAGGAAGATAAAGAGTCTGAAATCATCCTGAGTTCCAGTGTGAAAGCTTGTCTTAAAAAACTGTCCCCTACACCAAGTTCTGTATCTCCATGTCTGATGTCAAAATGCTCTTCAGATTTCTAACTCCTTTCAACTTTGTTGACTGTAATATACTTCTCTCTCTTGGGCTGGTTCCACTTCCAGTTAGCAGCTTTCCTTGGCAGGTATCTCCAACATATTGGGGTCTCCAAGGCAATCCAGGCTTCACTTTCACATCTTCATGCAATGGCCTTTCTAAGCCTCCATTCAGGGACAATCCTGACAGATGCCTGGTCTCAGCAGCTTTCCTTGGTCATGGAGGAATACTTCATAGCCCTTCCTTCTGTCCTTAAAGCCAGAACCATGTGACAGAAGCTTCCAAGTTCTGCTGCTTACTGGGGCTGGAACATGGTCCCCTTGTTCAATTACATCTTCACCAACTTTCATTTTCGGTGGTTTCCTTCACTGCCCAAGCTTGGCTGTTCTGAAACTTGTTCTGTAAACCAGGCTGACCTCAACTCAAAGATCCACCAGCTTCTGCCGTCTGAGTGCTGGGATTAAAGGCATGCACCACCACACCTTGCTTTAAGCTTTTCTTTAATTCCTCTTCATAAGTTGGAAACTTAGCTGGGTGGGATCCTACCCTGACATAGGTACTCCTTTATTCCATTTCTTAATCTGTTTATCTCCTTGAATGCAGGACTTAGCTCTATTCCACTTCCTGGGTCTCCATTTCTCCTCAAATTGTACATTTTATATTTTTCCTTTCTCAACATTCTCCTTTTCGTTATAAATCTGTATAAGAGGGACCAGTAGTAACCACGCAACAGAGTCAATACTAAACTGTTTTGAGATTACCAAACAAAAACATGGCCCAGCCTATCACAGTAATACCACACTCCCTAGTACCTACTTCTGTCTTAGTTGGAATTTTTATTGTTCTGAGGGGACACCACAGTCACAGCAACTCTTATCTTGAGCATATATGAGACTTCAAAGCCTGCCTCCACAGTGACATGCTTCCTCCAACAAGACCACACCTACTTTAGCAAGGCCATACCTCCTCATAGTGTCACTCCCTTTGGGGGCCTTTTTTTTTTTTTTTCAAACCACTAGAACACATGATGCTTAAGTTAAACACTCCACAAACAAACACAGGACTTGAATAAATCAACAATAGATAATGTCAAAAAGTGGTTCCTGAAAGGAGATGGATGAGAAGGTCCACAAGGTCTGTCTATGTGAGCAGTGCTTTACAGTGGCCTATCTGGATCCATGGACTTCAGATCTGTGGATTCAACCACCCATAGGTTGGAAATAGTTGAGAAGTGTCTATACTAGACACAACTTCCTTCTACCCCTTCTTCATGGTGAGTGTGTTAGGTGCTGCAACATAGAGATAATGGAAAGTGGACAGCAAAGTTTATGGATTCTGTGACATTTACACAATGGACTTGAACATTGTGGTTACTGGTGTCCATGGGGGTCTCAGGACCCGTTATCTAGGGATACTGGGTGATGACTGCTTTGTTTAGATGATTGGGAAGGTCATAGACACATGTCATGTTTGAGTCTCAAATTTTCCCTGAATTTTATTCGAATCCCTAGCCACTCCCCCAGCTACATGACCGCTCATGTGCTGGCAAGATACTTAGTCATCCCAGGGCCTTACCTCCTATGTAATCTGTGTGCTGTGTGATCACGTAATTTGCACCAGAATGATCATGTAATCTATGTACATGTGTGTGATAGTTACTTACACCAATATGCTCGTGGGGGTGGGGGGGGGAGGGGCACCTATAATAGCAGATTCCACTTATTCCTCCTACCTCTTCCTGCACAGCCACTCCATAGGCCTATGCACATCTTTCCTATTCCCTCCCCTTAATAAACTCTTATAGTGGGTTTTGTTGCACCTTGTGTCTTTTCTTAAATGGTAAACAGTGCTGCTTAATGAATAACATAGTACTCCTTAGTAAATAATATATATACTTAAAAAAAAAAAAAAAAGACCTGTTTGCCTTCCAACCCTTCTGAGCTCTCCCTGGTGCTGAGGCCAGGAGTCCGTATGGAGGCTGGGTTGGGCTCTAAAGTTTCTGCTTTGCTGTTTTGTGTTCTCTCTACAAGACTCCCACAAAGGGAAGGACACCACAGATTCAGTGTCTCTATTCTCTACTGACCTTATTTAGAAGGACTGTTTCTGGGCTCATACCTGGTTTCTTAAAAACTATATATTTCAAAAGCATACAGGTACCAAACTATGGAAAACTGCTTCTAAGAAACCAGGTGTTAGGTCCTCTTCCTGCTTGCCTTCACTCATGCTGGCAAGTTCATCTATCCCATTGCTGCTGCATACCCTTCTAGTACTAGAACCATCTTTTTTCAGGGTTGCGATGTAGACTGAAGATCAGGGACTCTCCAGGAATCCTCCAGGACTCACCAGCTGCATTCTGAAACAACAGCTGCATTCTCAGCCTTGTCGGGATGAGAAATCCATGGTTGCATTACCTAGACAGCAGTCTGCAAGCCAATCTAATAAATTCCTTCTGAACAACAATAATAATAAAGACCAGATGCTCAGGGGTGGTGAGGCCTCCAAGGGCCTTCTCCCACTGCTTTATGCAGTGGCCTTGTGTATTTGTTTGCTTTGGGTTTAGAAGGTGGGGAAAGTTGTGCTTGGTTTTTTTTTTTTTAACTCTTTACTCTTTAGGGGGGCCTACCACCCAGCTCCCAAATAATCACACAGGGACTTTTCCTTTCATATAAACGCCCAGTCTTAACTTGGATTATTTCTAGCCAGCTTTTCTTAAATTATCCATCTACCTTTTGCCTCTGGGCTTTTACCTTTCTCTATATATCTTTTCTTTACTTCTTATTCCATGTCTGGCTGTGTGGCTGTCCCCTCAAGTCCTCCTCTCCTTTTCTTGCTCCTCTCTCTTCTCTTTTTAATCCTTCTATTTACTCTTTCTACTTTGCAGCCCTGCCTATCCCTCTTCTGCCTACCTATTGGCCATTCAGCTCTTTGTTAGACCAATCAGATGTTTTAGGCAGGCACAGTAACACAGCTTCACAGAGTTAAACAAATGCAACATAAAAGAATGCAGCACAACTCTGCATCATTAAACAAATGTTTCACAGCATAAACAAATGCAACACATCTTAAAATAATATTCTACAATAGAAGGTGATGGTTATCTGCTCTCCTGCTCATTCCTCGGTTAGCTGATGCAGCAGAGCTACTGAGCAGCAGGGTCGGTGATCCAAGGCAAAGACTATGCAGAGGAGGTGTGGCCCAGCACCTGCATCCCAGAAGCATCATGTGCTTTTTAGCTTGAGCAGCTGACCAGACTGATGCTCTCAAAGATCGGTCTTCAAGGCTTTGTTTTTATGTCTCATGTTCATTATGACCCACCCCTATCCATAGCCGCACACAGAGCAGAAACCATGATCCCATCTGAATTGCTCTTGACCACAGAAGCCTTCACCACAGTAAACTTTCTCTTCTGCTTTACTGGAGAATTGGCCCATATTGATTTCTTCCTTGGAGCTCAGTTTTAGCTCTTTGTTGTGACAGGTCATCCCTTGTTGGGTTTGCAACTATAGGTGCTGAGCCTCACTTACAAATCTATCTAGGGTGAGATGGCTTCCAGGAGTAGGGATCTTGGCATTTCTTCACTTAATAGTGTGTGTGGTATCAGCAGACACTCAGTTGTGCTTACAGGATAAGTGTATTCATGGCCAGAATTCACCCCAAATTTTCCTCATGTATCCTTATTACTTCTGCTGGGTGCCTGGATAGCATTTTCCAAAACGATTTTGGCCACAGGGACATCTGTACAAATGAAATATGTTAAGACTAATCTGGTAAGTGACAAACAGAGTGACTGGTGTTCTCCAGGTCCCAGGGTTCATAATGCAAAGCCTGGCCACTCACTGGCTCCAGCTTCACCATTGTAACTGGCCTGGGAGAGCTCAGGTGTGTCCAACCTGCTGCCAGGAGCTTTCCCAAAAGGGCCTGTCCACTGACCAAGCAGGATCAGGAGACAAGGGGACCGTCCTCAGCTAAGGGCATCCTCTCATTCTGGCTTTTGAAGCCTCTGTTCTGAGTGCTCCATTCAGTTCCCAAACATGGCAGGACTTTACACCTGACACTGGGTCCTCTGCCTGGCATTACGACACAACCTCCCAACCTCAACCTTCCCTGCCTGGGTATCACCACAAGACTCAGACAGCTCTTCTTTGTAAGGTTATCAAATCCAAAAGCATAACTGACTTTGTGTCCTCTCCTAATCCGTAGCGCTCCCCCCACCCCTCCTGCTTCAAAGCGTAGCCCTCTCATCAGTGACCCCAGCATGACCAAGAAAAGGAAGTCATTCACATGTTGACTGGGACACTAGAAAGCCCAATAAGCACAAACAAACCAAGGCCATCTATAGAATTGGAATTGCCTGTAGCTGTAGCTCTTTCTAGAAAACGCCACTCTTTGTTGCTACTGGGAGAGTGCTGCTGTAAACTTGACATCTTGACACAACACAGCGGTGTGGGTTGGGTGTCAGACGTGGAGCTCACCTGGCTAAGACCAAGGTGTTAGCAGTTCTCGCTGGAGACTAGAGGGGGAAACTCCCTTCCTGCCCTTCTGTAGCCACCTACAGTGTGGGGGCCCACAGAGGTCTCCTAGTGAGATCTGAGCTTGCTTTACCCAGCAGGGCTGCATTAGGGGATGGCTGGACCATGTGGAGGGTTACCATGTGTTTGGAATGTTCTGCACTTGGCTGAGCTAGGGGAGGTCTTTTGCGCCAACCCTTGGCATTCCTTTGAAAGTCCTTTAGCAGAGGCAGATGGGGATGGTGGGTTTTGACCCAGGCTCTTCCAAGGCTATTCTGTGTTACTATCTGTCTCTCTCCTTTCTATTTCTATCTAAATATTTCTCACTTCTCCCTGCTCAAGAGTACCCTAGGGGAAAAAGTGGGGGCAGGCCCCTGACGCTACGTCCTTGACTCAGGGCTTTCCAGGGTCTCTAAAGCCAGAACCATCTGTGGAGCTCTTTACACCGCCGTTATCTGGCTCCATTCTTCCCTTGTCCCACTCTTTTCTCAGACTACCTTCCAGCCTCATTGCTACTGATGCAAAGACGCGGTGATAATAGCAAGACCCAAAGCAGAGTCACCTTCCTGTCTGTGTCACTCACTCAGTCACACCTGCGGGCCATATGCCATGCAAACTGCTCTTCAAAAGTCCTCAGTGTTAGCACACAGATATCTTGAGCATGGATGTTTGGACTTACGCTGTGTCTACCCACCATACGCCAAGCTTGAGGCATAAGCATGTGCTTTTGGGGGGGTACACAGAAAGATCCAGCCCAGCTCCTTGGAATCCCTGCCTGGCATTGTGGCCGTGTGGGGAGAGCTACTCTATACTGGGGGGCCATTCTAGTTCCTGAGTAGACAAGTGGGCAGTAGAAACAGAAGGTGGGCCACAGTCACTGTGATAAAAAAACAAAACAAAACAAAACAAAACAAACAAACAAACAAAAAACATGTCATTTTAAGCCAGGCAGTGGTGGCGCACGCCTTTAATCCCAGCACTGGAGAGGCAGAGGCAGGTGGATTTCTGTGAGTTCGAGGTCAGCCTGGGCTACAGGGTGAGTTCCAGGAAAGGCTCCAAAGCTACACAGAGAAACCTCATCTCAAACAAACAAAAACAAAAAGTGTCATTTTAGTTCACATGCTTCTGCCAACAGAACAAGTGACATTTGTCTCAAATTCCATTCCTCTTATGAATCCATCAGCTTGAGCACTCCTCACAGAGTGCCTAGTCCTTAGATCCCGTCTACAGCTCAAACATCACAAAGACTGGAACTCAAGGTAAATCATGACCCATCCCAGATGTCTTAGTTTTTTTTCCTTCTACTGCTGTGAGGAGACACCATGACTGTGGCAACTCTTATAAAAGAAAGTATCTAATTGGGGACTTGTTTACAGTTTCAGAAGGTTAGTCCATTATCATCATGGCAGGAAGCAGGCAGGTATGGCAATGGAGCAGTATCTGAGAGCTTTGCATCCTGATCCTCGGGCAATAGGCTTGGGGTAGGGAGTTGCCATGGCTTTTGAAACCTCAAAACCCACCCCTAATAACACACCTTCTCCAACAGGGCCACACCTCCTAATCTTTTCCAAACAGTTCCAATAACTGAACAAAGCTTTCAAACATATGAGCCTATGTGTGTGTGTGGGGGGGTATTGTCGTTCTTATTCAAACTATCACACTAGGCTTGCAGGTTCGCTAATGAAAACAGTGACAATGTACCCCAGAGCTGAGAAAAGACTTGGTAAGATTGTAGCTGGGAACCCTAAGCCATAGGTATCAGAAATAACTATTTCAGTTAGAAGCATCTGGGAGAATGAGAAGAAACAGAATTTTGTTTTCAAGCTGTTAACTTTTCATTCTGCTGCAATGTGCATATCTCCTAATTTGCTTCATGATACTGTGACCTTACTTTATGAAAATCACCTCCCAAAGGCGCCACCTCTAGACACCATAGTTGATTATATTTCCATCTCTCAGTGCCTCACAATAGGGGTTTAATTACAGCAGGTGAAACTCGGGGCACTGTCAAACCGCATCCAACCACAGCTTCCAGGAGGCCAATGTCACGGGAAATGCACCAGATCCTCCTGAGGGAATGCTGGACTGTGTTCAGCACAGCTTAGGGCCAAAACCTTAGAACCAAATACCCGTGTCAGGAGAGGAAGGACTGAAAGAACAGCAGCAACATTAACATCTGGGCCCTGGGGGCGGCTTGGTGGGTAAAGTTCAGTCCCTGGGATCTACATGATGGAAGGAGAGACTCGATTTCCTCAGACTGTTCTGTAACATCCACATGCATGGGTGGCACAAGCATGCACTCACATAAAAGTAAATAGAGAAATAAATAAAAGATTAACATATGAAAGAAGCCAGTTGACAGAACAGACTAGGTTGGGCTACATGCAACAGAGCATACACTCAAAAAGCCCTTATGTAAGTGACCTATAAAGGGCCATGATGCAAAGAGGGTCCTGGACACTTGCTGAAGGTCCCAGGTCTACTGTTACTGTGCTTTGTGATTCATTAGCCCTTCCAACAGTCTGGAATTATCGGGTGCTGCCACCCATATTTTATAGACAAGCAGTCTGAGGCTCACATGGGCCCCAAGCCTGTTACACTTGGCCTGGTCTACCTGGATTGTAAACCTGAGGATTGGGTTTGCAGAGAGTGCCTATGGTTCCAGAGCTCACAGGACTTTCCAGTTGTCCTCTATGGCCCAAGTGTCTCATTAGCGGAGCAGAGTCCAGCAGAACAGAGGGGTTCTAAGGTTCAAGAGGCCATCCTGAGCAAGTTGACTTGCTTTGGAACCACAGAAAATCCTGTAGTAAGAAAGAGGAAATAAGTCTGGTTCACAGGCACCCTGTAGAGCAAGTTCCTTCTGCTACTTGGGTGTTATTCAAACACAGGATTATAGGCCACCTGGGCAACTTCCAAATGCAAAAGCAAAGAAGTGACCCAGTGTTAAGACAAGGGATTTGATATTTGACCATTAAAAAGAAGTCCTTCTTAATTCAAAACAATGGAAACTTGAGTTGGGAAAGCATTAGAGAGAACATTCTAGACTAATCTTTTTTCTTTGCTTCTCCTCCTACCCACACAAAAAGCACAAATCTCTTCCCAGGTACCTCTGACAAGTGACCTTGCTCCTTCAGCGATGGGAGCAGCTCTTTCTCAGAAGCATTGGTTCCCTTTGGTTTGATGAATGAGCTAGCCTATCATGAATATTTTAGCAATTTAGTTAGCAGTAAAGCTAGTAGATTTGATGCCCTTACGTCCGCTCTGCCCCTCTCCAGGAAAAGACACTTTCATTAATCTCCTGTTGCTCTTGAAACAAATCAGCACACATTTGGCTTTAAAACAATCTTATACTTGAAGTCAGAAGTCTGAAACGGGTGTCAGCTGGCTGAAACTGAGGCATCAGCACAGTCATGGAGCCCTGTGGAGGTCTGAGGGAGAATGTTTCCTGATTGTTTCTAGGTCCTCACAATCTGTTTGCAGTTTATAGTCTTTCTGACACCCTAGATTCTCATTCTACACTCCATCCTAGGACCAGTTCTTGGCCTTGCTCTATAGCATGGATCATCTAACCAGGGAGCCCCTTTCCTTTGTCTCTGCTCCCTATTCTCACATAGAACTCCCTCAGTCCTCCCAACCTGCACCCCTCAGCTCCCAGACCATTCTAACTGCCTTCTGTAAGGGCTGTCTCCAGCTCCTCAAGATGCAAGAGGCCAAGCTCTGCCCTACAAAGAAAAAAAAAGAGCCCAAGATCAGGCCATAGAATCCAGCCAATCCCTGAGCTTGCCCTAAGATCAGGCCACACAAAATCTCACCAATCCCAGGCCACCCTGGAAAGCCTTGCCTACCCCCACAAGAAACCCTATATAAAGCCGGCCTCCTGCTCAGTTCTTTGTTGCTTCTCTCCTGAGCAGAGCCAGCCACCTTCTTGTGTCTTTCCCGATAAATCTCTTGTGTGAGGTTTGTTGTGTGGTGTGACTTTGTGATAATCCTTGGCTCCTAACTGCCAGGTTAACTTTCCCTTCAGAACTGTGACACTTTCACTTGCAACCCCACAACTTTGCATACCACATATTTCCTCAGGGTCATTCAGAACTGCCTTGTAGGGTACACAGCCCCTCTTCCACATGTCAGTAGCCCTAACCAGCATTCTTCCAACCGCTAAGTGAGTCCTGAAAACATCTTGTTACCATCAGATATTTACTCAAGAGGTCAAGAGGTCTGGGACCACTGAGACTGTCTGTTTCTTTTCTGGATTCGATTTATTAATTAATTTATTTATTGGGATGGAGGTACATGCCTCAGCCTCTATGTGGGGTCAGAGGAAAACTACCTGGAGCCCATTATCCCCTTCTACTGTGTAGGTTCCAGGAATTGAACTCAGGTTGTCAACTACCACCATTATCTCCTGCACCACCTCCCAGGTCCCATTCTGCCTTTCTAATGAGCTCTTGGCAGTGCAGTGCTGAAGTTCAAGGTGCACTGTGAATTATCAGCCTCTGCAAACCAAACAGGGGCTTAGGGCTCTTCCCATCATTCATTTCTTTATAAACACATCTGTGGTGATTGATCTTGATGTGCCAACTTGATTGGAGCTGGAATCAGCTATGAAGCACATTTCTGGGGGTTTCCTAGAAGGGTTATGTAGCTGGAGTTTTCTTCAGTCCTGCCTGGCCAATGGTCAGGACAAATCTCTCTCACCTGCCACTCAGACCCAGCCGAGTAAACACACAGAGACTTATATTGCTTACAAACTGTATGGCTGTGGCAGGCTTCTTGTTATCTAGTTCTTCGATCTTAAATTAACCTATTTCTATAAATCTATACCTTGACACATGGCTCATGGCTTACCAGTATCTTGCATGTTGGTACTCAGGGCAGCGTCTGGCAGCGTCTCCTGACTCAGCCTTCCTGTTCCCAGAATTCTCTTCTCTGCTTGTCCCGCCTACACTTCCTGCCTGGCTACTGGCCAATCAGCATTTTATTTATACAGACCTATATCCACAACAGGGATACCTAGAAGAAGACTGTTCCTCAATATGGGCAGCATCTCTAGTAGTAGCCCTGATGTAAAGATGGAAAAGTGGTGCTCCTTGTCCCAGTCATCACTGCTATTGCCATCATTGCTGCCAGTGGAATCCAATGCTTTGGCCTCCAACATGGACTGAAGGCCAGAAGCCCTCCAGGAATCCTCATGACTTCATTGGGTGAGACTTGTAGTCTGAGCAGCTACCAGGTTCTCAGCAGCTCCTGCAGGCATCCAGCCATTGCTGGTGTTGCTAATCTAAAGAAGATCATGTTTTGTAATATATGGTCATTCTATTGACTCTGCTCTTCTACAGAATGCCGACTATACCCTGTTCTACCAGAATGAGAGACTCCATTGATAGAAAGCTGGATTTCCTGAAGTTCTCAATTAAAGTTTGTGAATGAACTTCAGTGCCTGAAACCTGGTAGCTAATCATTCGATATCTATTTAACAGATGAACAAATGGACTCCTTAGGATTTTATAAACAGCTGCCTTAAAAATAGTTGGAATAGGGCTAGCTAGATGGCTCAGTGGGTAAAGGTGACTGACCACAGCCCTCACGACTTAGGTAAGGACAGAATCAACTCCTGCAGATTGTTCCCTCACCTGCAAATATACTCCATGGAATTCATGCCCACACACCTACACACAACAAGTAAATGAATAAAATGTAATTTTAATAAAATGTGTTAAAAATAAAACAGCTGAGTTTCCTTCATCATTGCTTCTCAAACACAAGTGTCTGGGAATACAGTCATATGGAACAACATAAAACCTACTTGTCATTTCAACCACCGCCACTAGCTCAACTAGCTAACTAACTGAAGAAACTCCGGATATGCTGAAGCTCATCATACATTTGCATGAACAGTAAGAACAAAACCATTTTTTTTGTCTAATTGGCTATAGTTAGGGCAGTAAGGAGGAAGAGGAAAGTGCTCCTGCTTTCTGGAATCTTCTATCCTCTGTCAGTTTCTACCAAGTGCTCTTAGTAGTACTGGCAGAAAAACCAGGCGTGGCTCTCCACAACTGTTAGCTGTCAATAACTGAAGCAGTCGATAGCCAGACTTACTTGCATATTTTATACTTACTCCTATCAGTGGGTATTATAGTAGTTTAAACCTCCAAGTGACAGGCATACTGGTAAATGTATGCACATTCCCCACAGTTTCATTTGAATACTACATTCTATGGCCTTGAAGGGTGGGATGATAGGATGCTCCCTTTCTGGGAAGCTTTGCCTGGTGCCCAACAAAGCATGCTACAGTCAGGAAGAAGGCCACCTCTGAGAATGTCACTGCTCAGAATGAGTTCCCTAGTACAGATAGATTTTTCTTTGGGCCGCCAGCTCACAAAAAAATGACACAGAGACTTATTATTAATTATAAAAGCTTGGCCTTAGCTTAGGCTTGTTTCTAGCTAGTTGTTTTTTCTCTAACTTTTAACCCATTTTTATTCATCTATGTGCTGTCATGTGGCTTATGGCTTTTTTTTTTTTCTTTTTTTTCTTTTTTTTTTTTTTGGTTTTTCAAGACAGGGTTTCTCTGTGTAGCTTTGCGCCTTTCTTGGAACTCACTCTGTAGCCCAGGCTGGCCTCGAACTCACAGAGATCTGCCTGGCTCTGTCTCCCCAGTGCTGGGATTAAAGGCGTGTACCACCAATGCCCGGCATTTTTTTTTTTTTTTTTTTGCCAAAGCTGAGGACCAAACCCAGGGCTTTGCACTTGCTAGGTAAGCGCTCTACCACTGAACTGAATCCCCAACCTGATGTGGCTTATGGCTTTTATCTCTCCTCCTACATGTCCTGCTTCTTCTGCATCTGGCTGATAACTCTGCCTTTCTTCCTCTCTGAGTTCTCTCTGTCCCCAGAAGTCCCACCTAACCTCTTCCTGACTAGCTGTTGGCCATTCAGCTTTTTATTAAACCAATCGCAGTGACACACCTTCATGCAGTGTAAAGGAATATTCTGCAATACTTTAGGGCCTATATAGTGCTACTGGAAGGTTGTGGAGTCTCTAAGAGATGGAGTTGAATGAGACTTTTGGGTCACTGGGGGTGTGGCCTTGAAGGACTCTCAGCCTCTGCTTCCCCTCGTTCACTTTCCGGCAATGGGGGTAGGGTGGGGGTGTAACAGTTTTGCTGAGTCATGCTTCCCGACTGGATGCATTGTTCCACCCAAAGTGGTGGGCCAGCCTTCCATCTCCACAAGTTGGTCACCTCAGATAGCCGGAATGGGAGCTGACTAAGCGAGGGGCAATAGGTTCATCCCCCGAATAGGACACATGTTAGTCCAGACCCGCTGGTCCAAGTCAGAAGAAACTCTCTAGCTCACACCTGCAGAGGATTAGGAAGTGCCTGATAATCTGGAAGGAAGGTGAATGGAAGTTGCCCACAGTAGATATGTACCGCAGGACCCTGACCTCATCTGCTACCTACCACTGCTGTTGAAAGTCAGCTTCAACCAGCTTCAACCTGGCATTGCCTGGCTTCATGTGCACATTCTGCAGGCTCTCTGAAGGATCCAGCCTGGGTGAAACAACCATTGGCCAACAGATAGTAGAATCTGTGACTGAAACACAGAATGCCCACTGTGAAGTTTGGGAGTGTCTCAATACATAGACACACAAATCAATCAATCAATCAATCAATCAATCAATCATCAATCTCATCAGAAAATGGAGGGATGAAGGTGAAAGGTTCCCACCGGGAAGGTGTTTTCCAGTACCAAAGTAGGGTATCTAAAATGTGGCTTTTCCTCTTTAGTTGTGGATTCTGTTGCTGTGGATATCGCTCTGTGTAAATAAAGTTCTGATTGGCCAGTGGCCAGGCAGGAAGTATAGGTGGGACAAGAGAGTAGAGAATGCTGGGAAGTAGAATGCTGAAGAGAGACACTGCCACCCGCTGCCATGAAAAACAACATGTAAAGACACTGGTAAGCCACAAGCCATGTGGCAAAGTATAGACTAACAAAAATGGGTTAATTTAAGATAAAAGAAGTAGATAACAAGCAGCCTGCCATGGCCATACAGTTTATAAGCAATATAAGTTTCTGTGTGCTTTCTTGGTTGGGTCTGAGCGACTGTGGGACTGGCGGGTAAGAAAGATTTGTCCTGACTGTAGGCCAGGCAGGAAAACTCTTAACTACAAATGGCGCCCAACGTGGGGCAAGAATTTCCACCTAAAACCTGAGAAAAAAAGATTCTAAGACGGAGCTAAAAACAGCTTCCTAATTGTCTCTCTCAAGTTAGCGGCAGCCTGCCGGTTTGAGCTACTATGGCTCTTAACTACATTCTGTACTTGTGAAATCATCAACTTATTAAAATTTACTTGTAGCCCTCAAGGTAATACTTCTTCAAAATTAAAATTAATATGTGTCCAAGGTCATTTGCACATATAGAATGGTGGGAATTTTAAGTTGCACCTTCCAGGCTAAAAGGGGTGGAATTCTCCCTCTCTCTCTCTCTCTCTCTCTCTGTGTGTGTGTGTGTGTGTGTGTGTGTGTGTGTGTGTGTATGTGTGTTCCCCCCCTCTCTCTTTCTATCTTTCTCTCCTTACTGTGTAGTCCTGACCGACCTAGAACTGACTATGTGTAACAGGCTGGCCTTGAACTCACAGAGATCAACCTGCCTCTGCCTCCCCAGTGCTGAGACTAAAAGTGTGTGCCACTATGCCTTTCACATTTTGTCTTCTTATTACATCTTTCATGCTGTAGAAAATGTTCCTCTTCACTAAATCATTCCTACCATTCACTGTTTTTGTTGTGGAATATTATTTTAACTGGGCAAAGATGTGTTACATTTGTCTATGCTGTGAAATATTAATGTAACTATGTGAAGATGTGTGACATTTGCATCTGCTCCCTTTGTTAATGATATAAAGATGTTACATTTGTTTGTGCTGTATTTGTTTAGTTATGCAAAGTGTTGCTATTTCACCTTGCGTGCCTAAGGCACCTGATTGGTCTCATAAAAAACTGAATGGACAACAGCTAGGTAGGAGAGGGACAGGGAGGGCTGGAGGGCACAGAGAATAAATAGGAGGAGGAATCTAGAGGGGAGAGAAGGAGAGGAGGAGAGAATGAGGAAGAAAGACAGGGACACGTCTGAGAGGGAGGGAGGGAAGGAAGGAGGGAGGAAGGAAGGAAGTTAGGTAAAAAGTCCCAAGACAAAAGATAGGTGAAGAGAAACAAGTAAACTTATAAGAGCTAGCAAGAAATGAGCTTAAGCTAAGGCTGAGCATTCCAAACTAATCATAAGTCTCCATGTCGTGATTTGGGAGCTGGTTGGTGGCCCAAAAGAAAAAGCCTGGTGATACACTGTTTTAAGTGACTTCAAAGTGTGATGCTGAAGTAATATCTCTACACACAAGAAGGGTGCCATGAGCCTTACAAAGAAACTACGTGTTAGATAAGCCTTCTGTAGGCATGAATTATGACATTCTTGGCGATGAATTAACTGTTGATGAATCGATGGCATGTATTAACGTAGATTACTTTATGGAGAAACATTTATAACATGCAGGTATATATTGATCAACTGACAAAGCAATGATCAGAATTTCATAGGAACTTCTCCCTGTATTCCCTCAAGGAGCAGCATTCAGTATTTGCTAATGCAGTGTTGATGGTGGCTTTACAGAATTCAAGTGCTATGAATTATGAAAATCAAATTTACATATGTTTAGATTCTTAGTCTTCTGATTTCTACATGGCATTCCCCCCCCAAAAAAAAAAAAATTCTGAAGTATTTCACTTTAAACCAGCTGTTGACTGTAATTCTTACATGGTTGTGAATTTGTCGCCATTTTATTAAACGTCTTGCCAATATCCTGAATCTTTTCACTGCAGTCTACAGAGGGGAAAGGTTGACTCTGAGCCAGGCATGGTCTTCCTGGGAGAGCACAAGCCTTCCTATCAGACTCAGAAGATGACAATCTTTTTCCCATTTAAGGAAAGCAATCAACTCAGCCTGCGGAGACACTGCATTTCCCTTGCAAATGAGCTTCATTACCAGCTTGTATTATGACTCTTCTCTAGCTAGAATGAGAGGCTCATGGCTCTGCATCATAGTGGAAATTGTCTCAGCCCTGAATTATGTGCTCATCTATAACCAGGTTTAATTATGAACGTCACCGTGAGGTTGTGTTGTGAATACTCTTGTGAGTGCCTAGGAAGCAGCTCTTGGGTACAGAGGGATTTGTCTCTGCTAAATACTTGTTCTGGGTTTGCAGAAAATGTTCTTTTTGCATATTTTATTTATCTTCAGCATTAAATTGATTAATGCCAGTCTTATCACTATTAAGAAACATTATCTAGTGACGACTTGGCTCAAACCAAAATCAAAGCTCAAATGAGTCTGAAACTTTGAATCCATGTAATTATCCCCTAGTGGCACCATGTGACTTGCTTATTAATTCTCAATTGTGGCCTAGGCCTTCATACAGAGAACTTGGTTTGCTTGTGGGGAAATTTTCTTACCGTTCTGTTGACAGAAAATTTACTTAAATAACAATATTTCCAAAGTCAAATTATCTCATTCTACAAACACAACAAAAAGACAACTTAGGTGCATTAATAATTTGCAAAATGAGAAATATGAGTGATCAAAAATCCTACAAATGTGAGTGAACTCTTCAATAAAGAAATAGCATGCAAATTTAAACAAGTTATAATTGTCTGTCTATTAAGTTGATAGATACTATTTATTAAGTCATATTAAACCAGTATCAATGGAAGTCCAAACGAGAAGGCAGACTCTGGAGCTGTCAGGCATGACATGAGAGGAAACATGTTAAAGCATTTTGAGCAATATATATCTTCACACATTTATCCCATAAAAGAGTCATCAGCTATTCTATTAGAGAGTTTCCGTTCAGGTTAGTCAGTGAAGCTTTGTTCATATGTTGAAAGTTTGGAAACATGTATGTATAACAATTAGGGGAGAGTCAATCAGCTGTGGCCTTTCCTTAGGATGGCCTATCCCTATGCCTCCATTTAAGACAGTGCTTTCACACAATGGGTAGACACTAATTAGAACCACAGTAATGTACCATTGAAACCCACCAGACTGGTGAGAGTTTCAACATCCAGCAGGCTCCTGAATTAATAAGGACTCTCAGCAATGTGAACTCTAGGCAATGCCCGTGGGAGTAAAATGGTAGAGTTTAGCACCGTGCAGGAGACGGAAGATGTCTCTGCTCCACAATTCCTCCGCAGATTTCCTCCCCAGAGAAACTCTCAAGTATGTGAAAATAGAAGACATATTCAAGAATGCTAGTAGCAATGGTGTTTGTTAAGGGGGAAAAAAGTTAGAAAAATAAATATGCCTAATTCAGTATATGCAGTACATTCATATAGTGGTGTCTTGTGTACCAGTGGTGATGGCTGGCAGGGGTTGATCTGAATCCACAGGGACCAATCGCCCAAACCAAAGATGTATTGGGGAGACGAAATGCAAATTGAGAGCAAATGTAGGACAACAATACTTAAGGTTTTATTTTGCTTTGAGATGAGATCTCACTATATAGTTCGTGATGGTCTGGAACACATGATCCTCCTGGTACACTCCCCCAAGTAGTGGAATTACAGGGGGGTACCACCATGCCTAACATATTATTTCAGTTAACTTATTTAAGTTTCAAAGTCTTTACTGTATGTGGCTTAAAAGCATACATATGTGAGGGGCCAGTAAGATGGCTCAGTGGCTAAAGGTGCCTGCCAATGAGCCTGATGACCTGAGTTTGACCCCCAGGATCCACATGGGTATAGGACAGATTCACTCCCACAGGTTATCCTCTGACCTCTGTAACATACACATATACATGTAAATAAATGTATGTGTTTTTTTTTAAAAAAAAAACAACAACATGGCTATATGAGATAAATGTACAAATAAGAAGATAAATGTACAAAGAATGTACATCATAGGGATAGGGATAGGAAAGCCACTCAAGTCCAAAAGAAAGTTGACAGCTTGGAGGGCCACATATAGCGTTCAGGCACTAGGACTATTTTCTTCCCAGGAGCAGGGGCAGGTATAAGGAAGTTGTTCTTGTCCTATTTTCAAGTGTGTGTGTGTGTGTGCATGCATACACTTATGTTTGTTTGGGTGTGTGTATCAGTGTGAATGTGTGTATGCAGGGTCAGAGGACAATGCTAGGTGTGAATTCTCAGGTCGTTGTTTAAGATAGAGTCTATCATTGACCTGGAATGTCACCATATAGGTCAGACTAGTTGGCCCGTGTGTGCCCAAGGATCCACCTATCTCTTGTTTTCTATTTTGCTGCAAGTGTGTGCCA
This sequence comes from Onychomys torridus, assembly GCF_903995425.1. Classification (NCBI taxonomy): domain Eukaryota; kingdom Metazoa; phylum Chordata; class Mammalia; order Rodentia; family Cricetidae; genus Onychomys; species Onychomys torridus. Next base: position 38,369,115 of record NC_050460.1, read on the forward strand.
CCATCATCTGCCTCGTCCATGGGTTCTGGGGATCAAACTCAGTGAAAAGCAAGCAGTTTACCAACGGAGACACCTTCCATGTATGTTACAATGGCATGGGAGGTGTCTCTCCTAAGTGTTAGGAATGCATAATATTGTTAAAGGAATAGATGATCTTTTGAAAAGACATAATGTAGAACCAACTGGATAGATACAAGGCAACACAGAACCGTACACAAAGCAGAATTTCACAGTGCTCTCATTGGGTTCCCATAGCTTCTACCACCAGTTTTTCACATAACCGCCCCACAAGACACAGGGGCTGAGTACAAAAAGGAAGGCCTCTGGGTCACTTGCTTCTCAACAAAGTCGGCCTAACCTGCACTCTGACCTTTTCTTATGGGGGCTGAGGTGACTGGGCAGATTCACAGTCAATTCTCCTGGCTTGGCCCAGACCCTTTCCACAGAATTCTGTTTCAGAATATGTAGGTCACACCACCCAGCAGAATAATGGCATTTAGTGAGCTCTGCACACGCACTGCAAAGTGTTTCCAGCAGCTGAAAGGATATCATGCATAATTAAGTGAGCTCTTCTCTGTTCTCAAAGCCAGCCTGGTGACATCTGAGACCCTGAGCCCTGGATAACTGAGAGCATTTTAGTCTCTTTGTCTGGGGTTTTCTCAGCCTTTAACCTGGGGTTTGCTGTCTGCCAGGTGTACCACAGACTGGCAGCCACCTGTTGGTGCTCATCTGGTGCTCCAGCTGTAAGGAGGGCCTAAGAGCCCCAGCCCCCTAGTTCAGGAATGGAGACAGGCTGCTTTATTGCCCTTCACAGCCTCAAGTTTCTAAATGAAGATCAACCAGGGAAGAATGGAGAAGAATTTCACAAACACTGGTGATGTTCTGATGGCAGCCCCATACCCCCCACCCCTATATATTTTAAACAAAGACAATTGCTCAAACCCTACATACGCTCAAAGTATGGGCTCCAAGTAACACTGGGTCTTGCCTGGAAGACAATGGCTCATCTGTACTTTTGTTTTCAAAAGGAAATGCTGACTCCTTAAAATCACTCCCATGGAGCTAACATGTCACAAAGCAAAGTCAAATACCATGACTCCATCCCAGACAGCCCATCACAACCCATGTGAATCTGTAGAAACACAGAGTCTTATCCCTGACTTCTGGGACAGCTGAAGCAGCCACTACCCCTGGACAGATGCATTGGTTCCAGTGTTGCGACCTCCCTCCAAAAAGCCCATATCTCTACTGCTTCCCTTCTTTGTCTCCAGCTCAGAAACCTCAGGGAGATATCAACACTGTAAGTGAAGCCACCTGCCTGCTGTGTAGCTGCCCGGGGGAGTGAGGGGTGACCAACTGTGGGAGGGAACCCATCCATATCCTCCTGAGTCTGCATGCCATCTATAGCTTCCTCAAAGTTGTCTTCCTCCTCCCTAGTGAGGAGGCTTCTGGGCCTATAAAGGAAGTTTGTCGGGGGAGGGAGGGAGCTTGGATGGGGGTGAGGGGTGGTGGTAAGGTGGAAACAATTTCATTTCTCTTTATTACTGAACTCAGATTCAAGTGAATAAAAGTGGGAGGAAGATGGGAAGGTGGGCGAACAGTAGGACTATCGTAAAAGAATGAAGGAAGGAAGGAACTCACAATCTACTAGGTCTCAGAATATCATGGGAGAGAGGTACCTGTGACATGATTTTTTTCATCTTCCATTAGCCCCTGGTGGGTACTGTATGTGTCCCATGCTTATCACTGGAACCCCTGTGCCCCAAAGGCTGCTCAGAAGTGAACACTTCTAGACAACGGCTGGCAGCCCTGAATATGGAAATATGGGAGCTCTTTTACATCCTGGTTACAGCATCCTGGGTCTTTACCATCCCAAGCTCCCTGAGGAGCTCACTATACCGTCCAGTGTTTTCTCTTGGTACAGTGACAATGTTAGGCCATCATCCCTTCCTGCTCCATGAAATTCTTTTGCTGTCTCATCTCCAGGGCTGCTTCCAAGGAATCCAAACTAAGGCACGGCTGTTATGATCCACAGAAGTCAGAAAAAGAGTTCTTAGGGGCCCTTAGAGATGGCTCAGTGTTTAGGAGCACTTGCTACACTAAAGAGGGCTGGAGTTCGGCTCCCACCATCCACATCAGGTGACTCACAGCCATGCGTAACTCTGGCTCCAAGGGATCCAACAACCACTTCTGGACTATGAGGGCATCCCCACTCACATGCACAAATAAACACACACACACACACACACACACACACACACTTTTAAAATTATAAAAATAAGTTAAAAAAATTAATCTGAAATCAACTCCTGTGACTGTTGGGTGACAGTGCTCCCCCAGCTACAGTAGAAATGGTCAACTGTGCATTTTACTTAATGACTTTCACAAAAAAAAAAAAAAAAAAAAAAAAAAAAAAAAAAAGCCTGCTTTGAAGCAAAGCTAGAGAGATGGGTAATATTGAAAAGAAGAAAATCTGTTATGCTTATAGCCCCTTTTCACTAAACTGTCTTTCTTCCCTCGATTTCCAGTAAGAAACTTAAATTCTCTGGAACACTCATGAGCTCACTGAGCAGGAATTCCCATGGAGGCTAGATAGGGTGAGCAGCAATAAGGCTGCTCTCTACAGTGATTCCCTCACTGACAACACAGTGAATTGCTTTTCTGTCTTGTGCCCTTGTGGGACACACCCTTTTTCTTCATATATACATATATTTCTTTTTTCTCTCGAGACTGGGTTTCTTTGTGTAACAGTCCTAGCTGTCCTATGTAGATCAGGCTGACCTCGAACTCCACCTTCCTCTGCCTCCCAAGTGCTGGGATTAAAGGCGCCAGCCACCACGGCCCGGCCACACCCATCTTCTTTACCAGACTGAAAGTGAGGACCAGAGGTAACTGGCCCTTTCATGGATGCTGTCCAACTCTGTGATTTTTTTTTTTACCCATCTCTCAGGCCATCTAGGAGCTCACAATGACTGCTTTTTCATTGGCAGGTGTCTCTTTGGAACAACGGTCCACTCCATTTGTAAGATTCGTGATTTTTTTTTTCTTTAAAACAGAGTTAAATAAGAAAGACTTTACTGAAATCTTTATACCTTAGCAGACATTGCTTTTGGTGTTGCCAAGGAAGCGTAACTTAGGCTTTGTGGTGATCTCTGAGAGTCAGCTTGGGGAAGGTAAAGGCCAGAACCATTCTGCTGCCAATACAAGTAGAAAGCATACCTAGAAAAAGAGTGGCTTAAGCATGTCCCAAGTTTAAGAATAAAGAGAACAGCCCCCCCTCTTGTAAGCTGGAGTTTTTCTAAGAAAGAACATATATAAGCTGGGCGGTGGTGGCACACGCCTTTAATCCCAGCACTCGGGAGGCAGAGGCAGGTGGATCTCTGTGAGTTCATGGCCAGCCTAGTCTATAGACAGAGATCCAGGACAAAACTACACAGAGAACCCCTGTCTTGAAAAAAAGAAGAAGAAGAAGAAGAAGAAGGAGAAGGAGAAGGAGAAGGAGAAGGAGATGAAGAAAAGAAAAAGAAAAGAAAAGAAAAGAAAAGAAAAGAAAGAAAGAAAGAAAGAAAGAAAGAAAGAAAGAAAGAAAGAAAGAAAGAAAGAACATATAAGCTAAAAGAACAGAATAATCCTATCCTTCTCCTGACCCCTTGTCTCATGAGAGAGCAGGGCAAAACATGACCTGTTAACTCTCCTTGGTTCCCCCATACATGGGAAGTCAGTGAACAGAGAATGGCCCCTCAGGTGTCTGATTGATTAGGTTACTCCCCTGTTCCATATGCTATCTTAAGTGACAACCCACTCTGCCAAATGTTTATCACATGACTGATGGCATTTTAGGACTACTTTATCCTATGTGCAGTGGCCAGCCCCACTCAGAATCAGATGATGTTAGGGACGCCAAAGTCCACACTGCAGAGGGCCACAGCTGTATGGCAGTCGAGGACTCAGGAAGTAAGCAAGGATCCTCTATCAAAGTCGGGACAGCAGTGCCTGCCTCGTACTGTGTGGGGCCGTGCTGGGAGGCAGCTGTGCAGCCAGAGAAGGAAAGCGCCTACTTCCTTCACATCTGGAGAGGCTGTGGGACTAGTTCCTCACCAATGGAGTAAGCAGGAGCCAGGCATGTTCTTTCTTTCCTCTACGTGTCCGGGCTGCCTTGTGTTGAAGGTGGCACACCTCTACCAGACTGGGTAGCAGAATAACATCACAGATCCAAACCCCTACCACTGTTGGTTGGACCTTCCTTGTTAAGAAAGACAGGCTTCCTCTACAGTGAGCTAGGAGTGCCTGTTACTGCAGCATGTTTGATCTTGGTACGGAAGCCTCGCACTTCTCAGAAGCTTTTGGCCTTCCCACACTTGATAACCATATTAACAACAGGCAAACATCTGGCCTGTGGTAGTGCTCAGTAACACCGGGGGAAGTTGTGTTCCTGAAGACTTGCTGCTCAAACTATGGTCCATCCACCACCACCACCACCAGCAGCAGCAGCAGCAGCAGCAGCAACCCCTGAGCTTTCAAAGGCACTGTATTTCAGGCCTGCACTTTCAACACTGCTGAATCAAAAGCTGCCTTTCCATAAGGTCCTTGGCCCATCATATTCTTATACACATTAGAGTTGGTGGAATGACCAAGACTAGGTATCCTAACTTACACACCTCTTAGTCATTCATATGCTTTTTAGCACATACCGTCACCTTGAGGTAGCTAGAGAAACTGATTGCAGATGCCACAGTCCATAAATACTCAAGTTCTTTTTAGCAAAATGACATGGCTTTTGCATATATTTTATGTATAGTCTCAATAAAATTAACTTCATCTGTAGGTGCCTTACCAACTTCAATGTAATATGAATGCTGAGCAAAAGTTGTTTTGTTGTGTTATTTTGGAGATGGTGATGGGGAAAAAAAGACATCAATATGTTCTTAAGGGGTGCAGCATTTTCTTACACTGGTACTGGTTGACCCTATAAATGTAGAATCTTTAGCTCTGGGAAACTGTGAATACAGTTCTGTGAACTGTTGGCGTTAGTGGCTGAGGCCTGCGTGGATGTGATTTCATGGGCTTTGGTTTAGAGGTAGGTGGGAGGCAGGATTTTGAGACCAATCAATCATAGTTGATAAGCGAGTTACACCTAATGCCGTGATTTCACGCTTGGGAACTTCCTGCTGAGTTTTACCTTGAGGCTCCATGATTTAAGTACGTAGAGAAATTCTCTATATGTGTTTTGTGTATGTTCATGTGACATCTGCTGAAAAGCTCGCTTTGGGGAAGTGTAAACTTGCTCTGTGACCGACGCAGACTCACTGCCTGGAGGTGTGTATTCTCTCACTTGATTATCAAAATGGGCTGGGACTGGGCTTGAGACAACAGTTGACCCGATGCCCAGGGAGCATTATGGTTTTTGTTTGTTGTCTTCAGACATGTGCCTGTTTTAAAAGGCATTAAAGCACTTTTCTTGGTATGTATAAATTGCTTTATATTTTTAAACTCTATTCTCCCACTTTCTTCCTTTTGGTACCTGCATTATCAAGACTCTTCATCATAATTATCTACTGACTTTACAACTCAACGTACAGCCCCTTGTTCTCTTAGCCACCAAACACCCATGGTAACAGAGCCCTGGTACCCATGCCTTTCCTGTGTCTCAGCTGTTATTCTGTAGGTTCATAAAGAGCCTGGGAGAAAAATGCTTCTCTTACAGAAAGAAGGTCTTCTCGCTGGCATACCCTGAGCTTCAGTCTTTAGGCGGGAACTGCTGTAGGCTTTCTGATGAACACATTCAGCGGCCCATCCGAATTATAATTTGCTGTTGTCTGTGGAGCAGACCTTCATGAGTTTCTTATGTCATTAATAGACTTTACTAATGGCTGTCAAAACCACAAGAAGTCTTACATAAAGAGCCAGTAGGAAAATAAAGAAGGAAGTCGTTTTACCCACACTCGGGGGTGAAGCAGAGAGAAGCGAAAATAGGAAAAAGGAATCTAGATCAAAGTACTCTTCGAATCTAATACACAGGTGCTTGATTCTCTTAGCACATTTCTACTCATCAAGCTGGCTGTTTGGAGATCAGCTTCCCCTCTCCATTGTCCTAAAAATTATTGACTGGAACCCAGTGGTTGAGATTTTTTTTTCTATTAACTAATCATTAATTAAATCTGTGAATGTCTTTAGTCTGCATGTACGTATGTGCACTATCTGTGTACCTGGTGCCTATGAGGACCAGAAGAGGGCATTAAATCCTCTGGAACTGGAAGTAGAGCTGGCTGTTACGTGCCATGTGGGTGCTTGGAATTGAACCCAGGTCTTATGGAAGATCAGCAAGTACTCTTAACTGCTGAGTCGACTTTTCATCCCCCAAGGGCTGAGGGTTTTGCCTTGATAATTTCAATAGCAGACCCAGGCACATCAGGTCCTAGCAGCAGAATCTTTATGTGTCTTAGAAGAAAGTCACGCTTTTCCAACTGGCTTATGTCCCTCCTCACAAGCTAGGAAATTCTCTCTATTACTATGTAACTCACCTATAAGTCATCCAGCTAAGGAAATAGGAATTCTTAAAGGAAGAGCAGAGCTATTTGAAAGGAAATCACTCTCAGTGCTTATGGAGGAATCACTAGCTCTATTTCTCCATTGATTTACCTTTTCACATATAATGCATTACAAATAAACAGAGCACCTTTTAAAGGTCCAGCTGCCAAAATTTGTTAAGGGGGTCTTAGGATAAAGGCTTATAAAATTCACAATGTAGGTGAGCAATGATCGGATGTGGTTTGTAAAAGAAACCTCTCTATATAACACCTAGAGAAGGTATACAGTATAAAAAACTGTATGCATTTACTTTAAAATGCAAATTAAAACCAGAGAGTACTGTGTCGTGCAAATAGGCAAATGATGAATAAATAAGACTCAGTGCTATAAAGGATAATGGGAGTCACTCTCACCGACTCCTGAAATGAGACTGCTGCTTAAGGCAATTAAAAGCTTTAAAAGAAATTGGCCCATATGTGTCAAGAGCCCTAAAAACAATCAATGCCTTTAAAACCAATGATCCGGCTTCTACTAATTTATCTTAAATTAGTAATCAGGTACTTGGCTTGGGAGCATGTGGCTCAGTAGTGTGACACTTGTCTATCACTCATCAGGCTGTGGGTTTCATTCTCTAGATTCCCTGTCTCAAAATACAGCTGATTTTGGACGTGTGGCCAGGTTAGGGAGATAGCCCAGTGATACAGGCCTTGCCTAGCATGCCTGAGGACATGGATTCCATCCCCAGTATGGAAGGGCAGGGGCCGCTAAGACAGTGTCATTGCAGCAAACAATTTTAAATCAAGCAAATATGCTAAGTTAGGACACACACACACACACACACACACACACACACACACACACCCTATATATTGGAGATACATAATGTCGGTGCACTATGTGTGTGACTAGTGCCCAAGGAGATCAGAAGAGGGCATTGGATCAGCTGGAACTGGAATTACAGTTGTTACAGGGGATGGCATTGCACATAAATTCCGTGGAAGAGCAGCAAGTGTTTTTAACTACTGAGCCATCTCTCCATGCCCCAAGGGTTGAATTTTTGGCTTAATGGTCCCAGTGTGTGTGTGTGTGTGTGTGTGTGTGTGTGTGTGTGTGTGTGTGTGTTTATATATGTATGTGCATGTGTTTATATATATATATGTGTGTGTGTGTGTGTGTGTGTGTGTGTGTATGCTGGGACTTGTTTAGATTTCTATCTCTCACACATACCACTCACACATGGATGGTCAGCCTTTCAGATCCATGAATTCCTCATCTGTGGATTTTACCAAGGGCAGACTAAAAGTCCTCCTCCTCCTCCCCACTCCTTGCTTTCTTTGGTACTATGTATTGGATCCAAGGTCTGTATATCACGCAAGGGCTCTACCACTGACCTATAGCCCCATCCCGACTGAAAACATTCTTTAAAAAATTATATCTGTACTGAACTTATGGCAGGAATTCTTTGGTTGCCATTATTCTCGAAAATATGGCACCTATTTATGCAACTCACATTGTACCAGATAGTATAAGCAATCTAGAGAGGATTTAAAGTATATGAGAGGATGTGTGTAGGTTATATGCAAATACTACTCTATTTTGTGTGAAGGACTTTAGCATTCACAGATATTGATATCTATGGGAATCCTAGAATAATTATATGAGAATGCTTAAGGACACACACACACACACACACACACACACACACACACAGAGAGAGAGAGAGAGAGAGAGAGAGAGAGAGAGAGAGAGAGAGAGAAAAGCTACTGTAAAGACTGAACACTTAACAATAGGAAATGATACATGGAGCTTCCCATTCTATATCTGAAGAAAAAAAACCAAAGCTTATGAAATTATATCTATATATAAATGATGCCATTTTGTTTATAAATTATAGGCTCATAGTTATAAATTTAAAACAATAGGGAAATAGATCAGAATGTAGTCAAAGATTTGGGAGTTTATTTTTCTTCTTTTATGTTTTCATTTACCTTTCTCATTTTCTGCAATGAATATAGGAAATACATTTACTAGAAAAATATTCATTTTAAAATGTGCCAACAAGAGGCAAACACACACACACACACACACACACACACACACACACACACACACACACACATACGTACACATACACACACAGCAATGGTTAAAAATGCCGGCTTCTGAAGGCAAGGTTCACTTACATGTTAGGAAAAATGCATGTAGCTGAGTCTCAATGACCACACAATGTCATAAAGATTCCCCAAGGCCTGCCTATCTCTACATTACTTTCACTCTGTATAAAGAACAATATGTCTGAGTTTTCAGATGGCAGACCTGTTGATGCTGGTGCAACCTTATCTTTTGTTAGTGTTCCAGTCTTTAATTCTCCTGGGTTCTCCTAGTAGACTTTGTGAAGCCTCCACTCTACTTCTAATACTGTCATCTAAAAAATCAAAATGAAAAACTAAATCCAGCCTAGTGTTGATAACATATAGTGCCAGGATGGTCTGGAGCAACAAGAAGTTTACCGATGAGTGCAGATGCATTCCAAAATGTCTACAGATCTAATAACTGCCAACCTTCTTCTGTGGATGTCATAATTAATTTTGTTCCCAATTAAATAACATGCCAACAACAGGTGACTGTTCGTCTAGTCAACACCACTTAAACAGTTCCTTTGTTCAACTCCCCTGGTCTTTCCAAACACGTGTGTGATGCAGTTGGAATATTCCACAGAGGGATTGGGACTGGGTGAACAGACCACATTCAAATTTATAAGAAATATATGTTGTTATTACAAATGAAAACATTAGAAAATTGCTCCCTTTGTTAAGCTGAAATAGTATGTTAGGAATATAATAGTGAAAAATATTCAAAAGCTTAAGATCTCACATACAAAAATAACTAACCCTTCTTTTAATTAAAAAAAATCAGTAAAAAGCTGGTAAATGTTATCTAATAAAATTAGATAAAATTAAAGAACAATGTCTGTTCTGAACTGGGGAAACAACTTGGCTTTTTTTTTTTTTTCTAAAAAGAGCATTTGGTCTTTAAATAACCATATGTTTATTTGGATTTTTTTTTTTTTAAAAAAAGGGTTATAGATGCCAAAGAAAGCCTGGGTGCTGTTAGGCTGTATTAAATAAGAGGACAGTGTCCAGGAGGAGGGTGACAATGGGCCCATTGTTCATTCCCTTGTTGGAGTGCAGCCCATCCATAACCAGCTGACAAATGAGGCCTGCCAGGAGCAGGGTCCACTGGAGCATGTCAAGCGAGGAACAGATGCTGCAGGTTGAGTCTAGAATCTTCCTCAGATACCCCAGTCCATGGGTGTGTGTGTGTCCCGGCACAAAATGGTGTAGTGTTTAGATGTGACCCATTTGCATCTCCCCCATAAGCTTTAAGTTGTCTATAGAGCACAGAGATATTTAATCTCATGTGAATTCTGTGTCAGTAGTTAATATGCTGCTGTCCCACTCGGTTAGTCACGAAAAGCCAACTGTCCAGTCGAGATGTGGTTTTCTTTCAGTTGTTTTCATTCTGGGCTTGGTTGAATCTGTGGGTTCAAACCTGTGAAGAAGGAGATCTAATGGTGTGACAGTTTATTAGCAGGAGGTTAGTGATGGTAGGGCTTTGCAAACCTTCTGAGACACCCCCACCCCAAGCTTACCAATCAATGGCTTAGCCCAGAACAAGGCTTTAGGAGTAGGAAGACCATAGACTCTCCTCTCCTGTTTGCTAATGTAACATGAACACACAGCTTTACTGCTTCATTCTCATTGGAAAGAGACATGTCTGCTCCTTGAGTATTGATGTGAGTTGAATTGAGGGATAAAAATGATAAATCTTTTCACCCTGAAGCCCTCTCCGACAACACAAGCCAACAGAACCAGACCAAATTGGAAAAGCCCAGGTTTAATGGATAAAGCACTTCCGGGTGATTCCTGGCCCCTCAGACAGGAGACAGGGATGAGAAACCAGAAGAACCAGGTGTCTGTTTTCTGGGATGCAGCTTATATACTCTATGGGAGGGGTCTTGAGCATCTCTGAGGGAGGAGCTGTGTTTGGTGGGCTTTGAAGGGGTGGGTTTGGGGAAAGAGATGGGGAGGGGAGTTGAGGTGGATCTTCCACCAAATCATTCCAGACTCTTTGGGTATAGGGCTGCCAGGGTGCCAGGGGTTGAGGAGGAACTCCCACCCAAACAAAACATTCTTTTAAGTCCCTATTATTTGAGAAACATATTTGACCGCAACTATGAACAAAAGATAAAATAATACCAACCCCTGGCCCTACAGAGTTTGTCGTGTGGTTAGGAAGAAAACAGACTATATGCAAGTTGCCCCTTTGTCTGTTTTTCAAATCTCTGTGGTTTCAGTTCCCATGTGGTTAGTCATGGATGAAACATACAGTACACAATAAAATGTGAGAGGAACGCCCCATTTGTATAATTTTTATTATACTATGTTATTATAATTGTTGCCATTGATTATTATTGATGTTAATATGTTACTATCCATAACTTATCAAGCAAGTTTTATCACAGGCATGCATACACGGGGAGGCACATGGTATATAGAGGGTTCAGTCCTCTGTGCGGTTTCAGGAATTCACCGGAGTGGAGCATCTTTGAATGTGTTCCTCATGGGAACAAGTGAACAGAATCCCAATGTAAGGTAATTTATAAGAGTCTTTGAGGTGGTTTGAACCCTAAGTGCCTCAGGAATTTTGAGGTGGGGGTGACTGCTGGAGTGATAGGACACTGAAAACTTGAAGCTTGCACAATGTGCAAAGAACAAAAAGAACAAAGAAGAAAAAGATTTGCCAAGCAGAAGACTGGACTAGGCGGGGAAGGCAAGCTATCAATCAGGCTCCATGCCAAATCCTTTGGTCAATGATCCTTACAGGGTCCTGGGTTACTGGGTGATAGATTCATTAGTAAGGAGTTGACTCTCAATATCAATGGTAAAGAAGGACATGAGGCTCGGTGACACCAACATATAATCCTACAACGTGGAGGTTTGAACAGGAAGGTCAATGAATTCAAGGCCAGCCTTCTCTACATAGGGAGATAGCATCTAGGAAGGAAGGAAGGAAGGAAGGAAGGGAGGGAGGGAGGGAGGGAGGGAGGGAGGGAGGGAGGGAGGGAGGAAGGGAGGGAGGAAGGAAGGAAGAAAGAGAGATAGAAAAAGAACAGGGACGGGACATCTCACACTGAACATGGATCCCTCCTCAGGTGTGCTCTGAGGTGACCTTGGCAGAGGATCTCAGGCTTCAAGGAGCTGCTTATGTTCCTCAATGGTTTGACTCTTGTCACCGTGTCATGCTAGGACTCCAGGAAACAAGACCAACTGAAGAAAGGGACTGGTACACAAAGAATACCCAAAGGCCTAGTGACAAGCTGCCTGCTGTGTACATCACTAAGGAGTCGTCTCATCAGTGTGTGAACTCCCTAGACTACAACCCCCACCAGCCCCAGGCCTGGATAGAGCAGTCTACCACACACCCAGGCCCTGCAGGCCATCCATTCTCCTAAGCCACAAACCTACATGGCCTGGTGGCATTTGGGAATGTGGGCCACTGGTACACAATAGTGAGTGTCTATGTATCTGAACATAGGAGGGACCAGTCCTAGGCCATAGGGAGTTTTCAGATCCTTTGCTATCTTGTGAGACGGCTGCCATACATGTGAGCTGATGTTAGCTGGAATGCATAGGTGGGAGATTGTTTTTCCCTCCACATGAGTTCAATCAGCTGAGAGAGAAAGTTTGTAGCTATCTGACAAAAATCTCTGAAGGACTTTTACGGACCTTCAGAAACTGGAATTGGCACCCTTGATTAATTCTAACAACAACAAAAAAGGTAGAATCTTGAGAGCATGGTGTTCAGCTACACCGTGTACTTCACACGGCCACGAGAACATTTTTCTTCCCATCAAGCAGACCTGAAAAGAAAGAATACAGTCTGAAGGTCACAGTCCATCCTGTGACCAACGACAGATCCTCTCTGCACCCCTCATGCCCACAGCCACCTCCCACTCCCACCCCCTGGCTCCCCGACTGTGCGTAAGGGCTGAACAAACTGCGTCTCTTGGATGTTGTGTTTTCTGTTTTCTAAGCTGAGAGAACAAAGGGAACAATGGCCATCCACAACTCTCCATCACCCAGCAGCTGAGCAAGGATGGCGCCATGTAGACATTCAGCACATTTCCAGGCAGAGCCATCTGAACTGTCTGTGAGGTAGCTGTGAACTAGAAGGAAATACTTACTTACTAGTGAATTAACAGCCCTGGCTGTTCAAGAGTGCTCCTCCTTCAGACGCTGCCAAAGCCAAGCTCAGCGACTTTTCCAGACTAAGGTAGTGGGTTTGTTTGTTTGTTTGTTTGTTTGAGCTAAGGATCGAACCCAGCTTGCTGGGCAAGCGCTCTACCACTGAGCTAAATCCCCAACCCAGTGGTTTTGTTTTTTTGTTTTTAAGAAAGTCGCACTTGTCCCCACAGGGCTGTGGGCTGGCTCCTGTGACAGCTGTACCCTTGACATAACACTTTCCTGCCGGTCTCTATTTATCCCCAAACAGCACAGTGGCAGTTTATCCAGTGACAATCAAATTGCAGTTTCTAAACATCCTGACTCCGGGGGAGAGAGAGAGTCTATTGTAGTCCTTGACCACATGCCTGCTGCTCACAAGGAAATTAATGACTTTGGAGACTGACATCTTTGCGACCCTGGAGAGAGAGGCCGCTTCCTGGCTTTCTGCTGGTCAGAAAACTCTGCTGTACGATTTCTGTGTTGTAAACGATGTTGTTCGGCCTCCAGGGATGCTCTTTTACCTCTTAGATAAGCTCAGAGGCAGAAGAAGGCTGAAACTTCTGCTAAGTATTTGCCAGGTGGTACTTCCACCTAAAGTAAAGGGCAAGCCACTCCAGTTATGGTTCCTCAGGTTCTGAAAGACATACGCCACCTGCGTACACTTAAGGACCTGGAGCAACTTTTAAATCAGAGGCGAACTTCATGTCGGGTACTTCCCAGACTGAACTGAGGCATGAGAGAACAATGGGGATGAGAGCCAGACAACTGCTTAAGACAGCTGTGCCCAAACTCAAAAGATATCGTGTGAGAAAACCTGAGTGGGAAACACTGACTAGCACACGGCAGATGTTCAATTCAAACAAAATAATGTCAACAAGAAGGCAAGAAACAACACATTCCTACAGAAAACCAAATAGAATACCCAAGGAGTCTTGACTTAGTTTCCTTCTGATTCAGGGCTTCCCATTTTGAAAACACAGCACTGATCCTCCAGCCTGGCCCCTTCTCTTTTCTGGCTTGTTGGGGGTGGGGGTGAGGGAAGCTTCCAAAGTTAACTGCTTGGTGTTTCAGTTGGTTTCATTAGGAATAACCAGCATTCACACTGGGTCTCTGCCATCTTCCAGCGGTGACTTGGGAATGCTCACTTCCCGTTGCCAAATGGAAAGATCTCCTCAGATCACTGGGCAGAAAACTACTTACTCATGCCTGGAGCTAGAGGACCAACCCCTGCCCCCACCCTGCCCTGCCCTGCCTCGCCCCACCCTGCCCTGCCTGTACCTTCATTCTGACAGCATTCTGTAGCAAGGGCTCATCACTCAACCCACAAAGGCTTGCAGATGTAAGCTGAATTACCCATGAGGCCATGGCAGAAAGATTCCACTATAGTGTGTTCAAGGACTCCCATCCCACGTCCCCTGATACCCCCAGAGAATCTGAGCAAAAGACCCCTGGCTTCCTCCTCTCTTCTCCCAATTCACTCTGCCTCTCCCATCTTTGTTTTCCTCTACACACACACACACACACACACACACACACACACACACACACCTGATCACCACAAAATCCTGACAAGGTCTAATTTGAAAGCCACAAGCCCACCGGGCTTTTAATATGCTGAGCTGCCCACATCGGCAAACATACTTGACACCACTCAGCATCTCCATGAACGTGTTCCCTAGCAGGTTATCGACAGGGGCACAGAGAGAATCTGTTCAGAAAGCAAAGCCCTCACAGTTTCTAAGAGATGCTGGGGAGGTTTCTTTTCCATCGGAGAGCTTTCTGTTTCTCTTCTTTCAAAGCCACATCAAAGTCTTGACTTCCTCATTCACAAGATGTCATGGGTATTAAGTGAGAGGCATGGGTGTGCCTGGAGACGGCAAGGCGCTGAGTAGATGACCCCATTACTCTCCTTGACAGACGCCAGGCTTCCCGGCTGGTCTCCCTCTGTAGATGATCAGTTCCTGGAAGGCAAAGTGGGGGGTGGGAAGATGCTTCTGCATCCTTTGGCTTCCATTTTCTAGTACATGCCTGCTTCCGAGGGACAAAGAAAGGGAGGAAGAAAGAAACAAAGAAAGAAAAGAAAAAAAGAGAGAGAAAGAAAGAACAGGCAAGGGAGAGATGAGTGAAATGGACTGTTATTAGAGAAGCCATACAGCCAGCAAGCTGAACTCCTTATTAGTAAAAAAAAAAAAAAAGAAAGAAAGGAAAAAAAAGAAAAGAAATACAGTCCCTGGGGATTTGGAACTATTAAGCAGGAAGGGCAAAGTATGCTGTGTACCACACAGATTTGTACAACTGATAGAGCAGTGGTCCTGGTAGCAGCAAGGATCCCACACTCCCAAAGGGACAACACATAGATGGACGTGCGGAAATGGGAGGACCTGCCCTACTCTGACTTTCTGATTTAGCAGGTCTTCAGCAGGGCTAACCATCAGTAGTTTCTAGCAAGTTCCATGGGTGAACGAAGCTGTTGATCTGGGACAATGCTTTAGACACCTCAAGTCTAAGGCTGTGAGGTGACAGTGTACCCAGCATGCATACGCTCTGGGTTCGGTCCCAGGCACTGAAAAAACAGCAGTAGTCACAGAAAGTCTGATGTATTGGGCGGTGCTGGACCTGGTCATTGCTGCCTAAAGTCCCAGCTCTTCTTCTGGGGGGGGGGGGTGTTGGCCAGCTCTCTTATCTTCTCCAAGGGTCAGCTTCATCATCTATAAGTTTTCCACATGCCACCCAGAGTGATTATGAAACTTCAGTGAGAAATTCTGAGTCACAGTGTTCAGTACCTATTCAGAGCACAAGGCCATTTTCAGTTTCTGTTCATCATTCCAATGAATAGCTAGAAGGCCAGGGACTTTACTTCTATGCCCTCAGTGAAGTTCAGGCATGACTCTGGACTACTGTGAATGAGGAGTGAAAAGGAACCAAAGTCAGGATCCCCTCATCTGGGATGGTTAGGTTAGCAGGAGAGCAGATGCAGGGTAGGGCGATGCAGAAAATGCACTTCACTATGGTCCCCGGGATGAACCACAAATTAACAAAGGACCATTGCGCCAAAGTTTGGAGGCTGGGCTCTGGTCCCAGATTTGGTCCTGACCAGTGTTGTGACCTCAGCTTCCCATAATGTCTGCAGGACTTAATTTCCTCCTTCGCTAATCACATAGGGATGAGCTCTGAGTCTGTGGAGTCCAAGGAAGCAAATGGAGAGAGTCTCAGGCTCGGGTGCCAAGAGCAAGGTAGGAGGTGACCAATTCCTGAGAGGTGGAAGGAGATGCCAAGTCACTGGGGAGGAGAGAGGATGTTCTGGGGATGGGGGAGTGAATGGAACTCAGGAAGGGAGACATCCGTCCTTGACAATTTGCCCAGGCTCCCTCCAGGGCAAATTCCGGGGAGGAAGAGCATGCTGTCTTGTCTCAAATCTAAATTGGACTGAATTCTACAAATAGCTCCAAAGTTTAGTGGGTAGGTGCTCAGGCCTGTCATGGTTAACCCAGGAAAAGCTGAAGGCTCCAAGTTACTGGAAAATGAGAGGGGTCACCGGGACCACACATCAAGGCCAATTTCAGGGAGAGGCCAATTTTTATGCCAAAACAACTGAGGGAAAGAATCAAGGCCCTGAGAGATAGTCATCAAAGACTGGCTTGATTGCTGTAGAGCTTGATCCAGCTCAAACAGGTCCTGAGAACTCAGTTAACTGCATCCAGAGACTACTAACCATTCAGATACACAGCCTTGAGAGAAATGTTGGGGTTTAGTTGAAAAAGAGTATGGATTCACCCTGGACCTTTCACTAATTTGGAAAAGAGCACAGAGAATGAAGTACTAATGTGTGCCCAGCTCCTGTTTCCAGGGGACTGAGTTCTTGCTAATTTTGCTATCATTGACTCTTTACCCACCCCCTCCAACACTATGGGTAGACATAATAAAGGACCTTTGCGGTGGAAAAGAACTAAAGAAGGGTTCTCATCTATTTCAATGGGAACTAGTCTTAGGACAGGCTGAGTGAGAATGGCTCCCCACTGCTACCCAGAGGAGTGAAAGAATATCTTCTGTGTTGTTGTGATAAAATTGCCTGACAAAAATCAATGCGGGGAAGAAGAGCCTCTTTTCATGTGCAGTTCCAGAGGGACAGAGCCCATTGTGGAAGGGAAGGCAAGAAAGCAGGATTACATTATGAGGAGGCCAGCCTGGCAGTCAGGAGGTAGACAGGTCACATTGCATCCACACACAGGAAGCAGAGAAAGGGTTCAGGAAGTAGGGTCAGGCTATAAAACCTCAAAGCCTGTCCCCAGTGGACAGAACCTCTTAAATGTTCCATAACCTTCACAAGCAGCATCACACACAGGGAAGGGACCAAGAGTTCAAAGGCATGGACCACAGGGAGAGAGGCAATGGCACTGAGGAAGACAGCTGGGGTTGGTGCCAACAAGCAACAGGACACCACCAGGAGGAGAGGACGCCTGAGCTTTAGGTCAAAGACTTCCTATGACCTAACACTAGGGTGAGCAGGAGAAAGGTGGGTGGCCCTAAACCATTGCTCACACAGCTCACCCTAGACCAGTGGTTCTCAACCAATACTGCGACCCTGTAATATAGTTCCTCATGTTGTGGTAACCCCTGGCCACAAAATTGTTTTTGTTGCTACTTCATAACTGTAATTTTGCTACTATTATGAATCATAATGTAAATATGTTTTCCAATAGTCTTAGGTGACCCTGTGAAAGGGCCATTTGAGCGCCTAGAAGGATCACAACCCACAGGTTGAGAACCACTGCCTTAGACTGACGCTACTTTGAGATCAACATCTCGTCTTTTATATGATATTGCACATACATTTTTAGTTCGTTAGATCCTTAGTATGGCTTCCTCTCTATTATCTCATCTTTCTGGGCAAGAAGGATATACATTGGGTACACATTGAATGTCATAGGAACTCTGCCTTAAATCAACAAGCTCAACCCGCGTCCCTTGAGGTAGAACATTGGGATCAGATCAGGGTTTGGAAGTTGCCAAAAGAGAAGAAAGATAATTCCAGCTATGGACTTCTGTCTACCTCCCTTCACCTTTAAAGGAGATGAAGCCCCTAAAAGGAGCCATGGAGATGCATTAAGGTGTATATATCTGGGATCACCCCAACAGTAGCTTTGACTATAGGTCCATTTCTTTACAGATTGATGGAGTACACAGAAGAGGGGTCATCTGAACCGGAGGGTCTACTGTGACTGGATCCTTCCTGTGAGATCTGAATTAGGGCGTGGAGAAGGGTGCAGCAGAGGCAATGTAAATGAGTTATCATGCCCCCAGGGAAGGATGTACTAAGACTGGATATATCACCAAACAGACTAAGCAGAGAGATGTTCCCCTGATGAGTACCAGGGAAGAGGACTCAACTGTTTCAACTGAGCTAGCCTTCACTAGGGGTTGTAAAGAAGGGCACACTAGAAAAGAGTGATAAGAAGTGAAGCTGAACCCAGAGTCCTTTCATTTGTACCTTATGTCCAGTCTGCAGAAGCATAGCACTCACTCTTTCTGGCACTGGAGTTTGAAATCAGCCTGTCTTCCCTTCTGGAAGGACCCAGAATGTGTAGGTATGGACTGTAAACCAACGTGTGTGTGTGTGTGTGTGTGTGTGTGTGTGTGTGTGTGTGTGTTTTCTGTGTATCTATCTTTCTTATTATTACTTGACTATTACTATCATCCCCTCTCTGCCAATATAACAGAAGTTAGGACACTCCCCATCCCTCACTTCCTGCCATATTCCTTCTACAATATTAATTCCTATAGCTATAAATACCTCAGACCAATTTGTCATAATAACTCCACCTCCAAGTCTTTGAAACTGTGGTAGTTTGAAAGAAAATGGCCCCCAAAGGGAGTGGTACTATTAGGAGGTGTGGCCTTGTTGGAGCAGAGGCGGTCTTGTTGGAGGAAGTGTATCACTGTGGGGGCGGGCTTTGGGGTCTTTTTCTCACGCTTCACTCAGTGTGATAGTCAGTTACTTCCTGCCTCTGAGTCAGGATGTAAGACTCTCAGCTCCAGCACCCATCTGCGTGTATACTGCCATGCTCCCCATCCGTGATGATAATAGGTTGAACCTTTGAAACTAAGGGAGCCCCCTCAATTAAATGTTTTCATTCATGAGAGTTGCCATGGTCATGGTGTCTCTTCAGGGCAATAAAATCTTAACTAAGACAGAAATCAGATCCTATTTGTCGCTACCTGCTAAAATCTTCATCCAACTCCACCCTCCATTTAGCTCCCTAAAGTAGTTTTCCTTCTCCCTCTTGGAATGGCCTTTAGCCTCCTCCTCAAGCCTTGGGACCCTCCACCACCACAGCAAGGCCATAACTACCCTCTTTCTCTGTTGCCTCTGTGGTAGCAAGACAGCCCCACCCATCCCTGTCTTTCTCACCCCACACTGCCCACTGCTCCTGAGTGTTTAGTTAGAGGAAATGACTGAGTCTCCCATAGGCTGTGTCAGGAGCCTATTCCTCGGCTCTGACTTGCATCTCTATTACTCTGTCATTGTCCTGCACTCCTCTGTTTCTCTGTCGCCATCTGCCTCACTTCGCATCTCATCTTCTCTGCCCACCTTACCATCTAGGGGCCTAGCAGCCAGCCCCAGTTCTCCCTCCCTACAGTTGTGCTCTCCATAGTAACCGCGTGCTCCTGGTCATATACTGTCCTATATTCTGTGCCTGTCATAGCAGGCTGTCCTAGCTAGCTAGCTAGTCATTTGCATAATAGCACTGAAGAGAATGATTGCCTCCCATCTTACTGCATAGTTATCTCTCCCATCGTGTGTGTGTGTGTGTGTGTGTGTGTGTGTGTGTGTGTGTGTGTTAGCTGATTCCTTCAGGGTCCTCTTTTCTAAGCACTAGCACAACTATGAAAACCAATAACACTAAAAATAATAAAACCAGACAATGGTATATTGTTCAACGTCAAAAAGAAATCAGCCCAGCTCTTAAGCTTTGAAAAGAAATGGAGGAAACTTAAACGTATTCAGTACTCAGTGGAAAGGCTGATCTGAGGAAGTGCCAGGCTGTATTAGCCAATCTATATGACATTCTAGAAAATGCAAACCGCCGCAGACAGTGAAAAGACCAGCAACCAGAGGCAAGGGGCACAAGATATAGGTGCAATGTGGAGGGTTTTATTGTTTGTTTGTTTGTTTTATGGCATAAAGCTTGTGTGATGAAACTGCTATACAGCATTGTAGTGGTAAGTACACATCAATGTACATTTTGCAAGTCCATGGAACGTTGCACCAAAAGTAACTCCTAATGCAAACTGTGGCTTGGGTAGTGACACCAATATGTCCTGTGGGTTCATTGACTATAACAAGTACACCACTGTGGTGGGACCATTGAGAAAGAGGATGGTATGTAGAAGGTGGGCTACCTCAGTACCTGCTACTCAGTTTGCTTTGGGGCTGAACCTGCTCTGAAAAATAATATGCATACAATGGTTACTGTTTCCATAGCAGCTACCTTGTACTGAGAACTTTCTTATATCCGTATCTAAAGGCACAATCCTATCAACTATTTGTACAAAAAAAATACAAAACAAACAACACCGCAAGGCTCGGAAATTTGAAGATCATCCAGACAGCACTAGCTTCACAAGCTAGGGGAAGGCCCTTTACAAATAAGCTATCTGGGCCAGCAGTTTTCAGAAGACTACATGTGAGATAAGCCCCTAACAGCGATGGGACTCAGTTAATTACAGAAGACGGGAAGCCTCTGCTTCTCTCCATCAGCAGACAGTGAGTCACTGGCAGGCTGGGAAGCAAGCGGACCAGGTACTCTGTAAACAAATGCACTCACCCTCTCCACAGGAGAATGATGGACTCAGACAGGGAGCTACAATTTCTATTCCCGCCAGATCTAACCTGTGTTTGACGTCCCTGTCTGTCTGCTCTGTGCCTGTCCTTTCGGGCACACAGCTTCTTGGGTGATTTAAGACTGCACCTAGTGATTACTGAGAGGCGTTTTCTTCAGTACACTGGACTTTCAAGTTTTTCAGGAGAGCTATTTTCCATTGTTCTAGTGATTCAAAAGAAACGGCTCAGCAGTCAGTGTTTACTACTCTTGCAAGAGGACCAGAGTTTGGTTCCTAAGGACCCAAGTCAGAGACTCCAACCACCTGCAACTCCAGCTCCAGGGAAAGTCTAACACCTCTGGCCTCCTTGGGCATCTTCACTCACCTGTACACACACACACACACACACACACACACACACACACACACACACACACTTAAACATAAAATAAATATTTAAAAAGAATGGTCTTTGCAAGTCATAAAGATAAATGGATAAAATGTGGCATGTATAAGAAAAAAGGTATAATATGTGTAAGACTCCAAAGTTCCAAAAGGCAAATATCACAGGTTTTCTTTTGTATGTGAAATCCAGATTTAAAACAGAAAAACCAACCATAGGAGAAAAATCCAGGAATAAGAGGGGATGAGTGTGATCTGAACTCATTATATACACTTGTAAACGTGTCATTAGAAAACCCTTATTTTGGGTAGTTATTATATGCTAATTTTAAAGGAGAAAGAGGAACATAGTCCTGTTGGGTAATCTAGCTGCTCTCATGATAAACACCATGACCAAAAGTAACTTGGGAAAGAAAAGGGTTTACTTGGCTTACACCTTCACATCACAGAGTATCACTGGGGGAAGTCAGGGCAAGAACTCAACCAGGAACTTAAAAATAGGGGCTGAAGTAGAGGCCATGGAGGAACACGGCTTACTGGCTTGTTCTCCATGGCTTTCTCAGCCTGCTGCCTTCCTGGAAGTGACACTGCTCACAGTGGGCTGTGCCCTCCCACTTCAACCATCAATCAAGAAAATACCTCCATGGGCCAATCAGATGCAGGCATTCTCTCCATTGAGATCGTCCCTTCCCAGATGTCCCCAGGTTGTGTCAAACTGACAACAAACTAACCAGCCAGTTGTTTTCTGTTCTGGTTCACCCTCTTGACTCTGGTCAGATGTGAATAGCAAGCCCTGGCTGGAAAGCCATCGGGTGAGCATGTTAGATGAGTTCCTGAGGCCGGGAACCACAGGATGGCCGGGAACCACAGGATGGCCGGGGGTTTGTCTGCTGTGAGCACCTTGTTTCTCAGTGCAATGCCAGAGGTCCAGTGAAACTTTCTAATTTGCACTCACCAACTCATTGAAGGACAGAGGCAAGCTTAAACCTAGACTTCTGACTCCCTGGCCATGTCCTTCCCTCTAAATTATGTCCTGAATCTGTTCTGCTTCCTATCACTCGTGTGGTTAAAATGCCTGCCCTTCCCTCTCATAAACCTGCGACATCCCAGAGAGCTACAGAAAGTCAAGCAGAGCTATTATTTAAAATATCAGCTAAGCAGGTGATACCTGCATGGGAAGGCTTGGAAAGATCCCATATTGGTACGTTTTGTGTTTCTGTAAGAAAATACGCGAAGCTGGGTGTTTTTCATAAGCAAGCAGGTTTATTTGGTTCATCATTCTGGTTGTTGGAAGTTCAAAGCAGCATGGCTTCCTGGTTGTTTCACAGCATGACCGAGAAGCAGAGGGGGAAATGGTCCAATGCAGAAGCAAGCATGTGGGTGCTTTTGCCTTGTAGCAGTCTGCCCGAGGGAGAGCTAACCTACCCGAGCCAGTTAGCCTTGACTGTAAATTTGATTGGATGAAGAAACGCCCAAGAGGCTGGTGGAAAAAAAACCCCTCTGGCTGTGTTTCCAGCATTTCCAGGGCTGACCGGATCATCAGTGCTCTGAACAAGCATAATTTAACCCATGGTATTCAGTGTGCGTGAACTGTGAAGGCAGGGGCTAGATGGTGGGAGTAGATCCTGAGGGAGCTTATCCTTAAGGCTTATGTCTTGCCCTGACTCCTTCCCGTCCCAGGTCGTCTTTGTTTCCTGGCTACCCTGTGAGCTCCTCCACCCTTCTACTTATCTGCTAGAAGGTGAACAACTTCTGCTTCACCTTCTGGATGCCGTGATACACTGTTTCCCTGGGAGCCCGAAACACCGAGTCACGTGACCATGGAGTGACCCAAGTGAAATCCCTGTCAATCGTTTCACATAGTCACACAAAATCAACTGATCCTGCAGGAGCCCACCCACTTTGCACTCCCCAGAGTGACATGGCCACACACTTTCAGCACCTTCCACTAGGCTTTCCCCTCTCATGTCCCCCCCCCCCACCCCAGCTCAGCACTGCATACGGGGGGCCAAGCCTCCTCCATCTCAGCATGTGCTTCCAGCCGCACATCACATCAAACCTCAGCAGATCCTTAGTTGTCAGGAGCAGTTTGGCTTTAGAGTCTCAGCTGTCCCTTAGGACTGGCTAAAAGGACTTGAATTCTCCAGGGTCTCTCACCCCTGCCAGTCCCGAACACTTCAAATGTGGGAGCTCCACAGGTTGGTCCTGCATCAGTGTGACTGTCTCCACAACATAATAAGCCTGGGGAGTTCTTAAAGGCTCCTTGAGCTAGGCCCCCACTCCTTTATCACCAAAGCTTTGCCGTCGGCATGCCATCTGCTTCCCACCCTCCCATGGATATCAGCATCACTATGAATCAGGAGGTCTGGAGAGATGAGGGCTCCACCAATAAAGAACTTCACCACTTCCACAATCTGTGAATTGCAGTTCAGACCCAAACACCTGCATAAAAGCCACCAGGCATGGCAGCTGCCTGTAATTTCAGTACTTGGGAGGGGTTCCCTGGAGCTGGCTGGCTACATAGACTAACCAGAATTGTCAAGCTTCAGGCCCATTGAGAGACCATGCTTCAATTAAAATAAAATGGAGACCAGTTGAGAAAGACCCTGGATATCAACTTTGGGTCTCTACACATGCACACACACGCACACACACACACACACACACACACACACACACACACACACGATACATACATACATATGCACACATGCAAGCATACTCAACACACCCACATACTAAAAAATAAAAATAAATAAGTCGAAAAGTAGGGCTGGCATGTAACTCAGTAGTAGAGCACTTACCTAGCACATGGTGAGCCCTAGGTTCAGCACCCTCTATAGTCAATCAATCAGAAAAAAAAAAAAGGCTCTCCTATGGTTTGTCCATCTTCAGTCATATGTGCATTTGAGAGTGTGGTACCCAAGTTGAGTGGGAGGTGAGGGTATAAGGTCAGTATTCTCAGATCTAAGAAATGGCTCTTAGAAACTAAGAGCAGATTCCAGACAGGAACCTAAGACTTGCATCAGCCCAAAGTTCCAATAACCTAAGGCCTGAAGACATTTGCAGTATACACTATATGCCAACTACAGAGAAGCCCCCATGGTTTATGTAGGTATAGGAGGCAAGATTTTGACAAGATGACCTCCTGGGATAATTGGCCTCAGCGAATGAATTAGCATTGAAAAGCAGCTTCAAAGATATTTGAGAGTTTGAGGCCCCATGGAGGCAATGGTAAATTAGGGAGTTAAGATTTTGCCTTGGGAGTCAACATTTTAAGTAGTAACTCCATCATCCAAAACCATATCATTATCAAAAGCAAGGCCACATTTAAATTGCGAGGACATCTCTGCAAAAATACACAGTCCTACAAGGAGTCATTACTGTAGGCTTGGGGCTTGTTTTCTTTTTCAGAGCATGCTTGTTTACAGAGTCCTGCAGATTTCCACATGGACGACCAATGAGTGCCCAAATCTGCCCTCAGTAACACATGTCTGAGAAATCTAGCTGGCCAAACTAAAATGTTTGTGGAGGAGCCATAGGACTAGGTTCACAGAACAAGCATGTCAAGCCTTGTTTCCATCCAAGGCCTTCCAGCTTCTGAGACAGTCACGTGACACAATGACCATGGGCTGCAAGCTCAATTTTTAGGATATAACCTCTTGTCCATATCTTAGTGTTTAGAGAACATCTTTGTGACTACTCAAGGGAGAGAATCTCCTTGTTTTTATTCTCCTTGTGAATAGGGAGAGAGCTTTGACATAAAAATGTTTATTGCTTTCCATCTAACTTGGTCTTAGGGGAAGGGAAGGGGCTCATTTTAGCCGAACTTTTGGATCCTCTCATTTAATAAAGTGCCTTTGAGCTAAGCTTTTGGGTTTGTTTGTTTGTTTTTGGATTTTGGTTTTTCAAGACAAGGTTTCTCTGTGTAGTGCTGGGATCAAAGGCATGCACCACCACCACCTGGCTGTCCTAAAATCTTGATCCTGTTTAGGTAGATACTTAGGTCACGTTATTACCTGGAAATTGCAGTGTATCCTTTCAAATTTCAATTAAGTATGTATTTTTTGGGCGAATATATAATTAAATATCTGGAAAAGATGTATAACTCACAAAAAATAAAACAATTGTCTTCCTAGATGTCCTCTCACATTCTCCATGTGAGGCCTTCGAAAGAAGTACCCTGTTTTAATTCAACAGGGCGATGAATACAGAAAGCATTTCAACAAAAGAAATCTCTGTGATCTCTAATTTAATATATTTTAAAGGCAACTTCTTCAATCTACTTTATATGAATTTATTTGAATAAAATTTCATGGCAAGAATACTCTAGTACTTTCTCCTCACTTAAGTATGTTTACTCCAACATTGTAATTAAAACTCTATGGAGACAAAAACAAACCAAAAATAAACCCACATAATTACAGAAAATCTTTGTCACAAACAAAATGACTCATGCTTGCAGGACAATAATTGAGTGAACTGATATGTCACATAATGTCATGCACACAGAGGTGGATGGCAACCATGTGTTTATGTTGGTCTGGGAGAGGCACATCATCTGAGTTTACTTAGGGGTTTTGTATTATTATGCCAGAGAGATGGCTCAGTAGTTGTGAGTATATTCTGCTCTTTCAGGGAACCCAAGGTCAATTTCTAGCACTCACATCAGGCAGCTCACAGCTCCAGAGGTTCCACTACCACTGGTCTCCTAGAGTCCTGCACTCAAATGCTCATACCCCCACACAAACACACACACACATCACACAGCATTACAAATATTTTTTAAGACAAATTTTAGTATTGTTAAGGAACACTGGAAAACTGTCTTGTATTGGTTAGTATCCGATGGCATTACCCCAAGTTTCCCTTCCTCTATATGGAGCTTGGAGTTTTTCTGTGGAATGAAGAAGAACCACAGGCAGGTACATAAGGACTGTGAGTTTTCAACCTCATCCCCAGTTAGGGCAAAGAATAAGAGGAAGTGGGGGATAGAGCTGGGAGGGACCCTGGGAGTATAAATGTATGTGGTCTTGGCCAGCTTTTTCCACTACAGAAGGGTGTGTTGTTGAGCTAACACATGGACAGTAGCCATCTGTAAATGGAAGACCAGTAAGAAGCCAGACTACTTCCTGGTGCTTCTTCAGACCTTACAGACACATGACTGGGCAAGAACCTAACTCATTAAGAATGCTGGCTTTTTCATTTGTGAAATGGGATGATAAATCTTGATAGACCTGAGAATCTCTTCTGTTGCACTCTATGTTAAAATAACTAGCATCTAAACCTATGTTATAAAGAAGGCCCTGCAATGTACCAGTCCCCATGTGGTCAATTCTAGGCCATTAATTTATGCCTGCATCAAACTTCTTCAATGATCACTTTCTCAACTGGAAGGGAAGATTGGAAGGCTAAGCGTTAATGAAAGGAGACATTAATTATATACAGAGAAAGTTAAAAGAGACAGCCATTCCAGGTGTTAGTACTGGGGACATAGCTGTGTTTTTGGATATAGTATATGTTTTTATTGTAGAATTAGAGGCTCTGAGTTAAAATAAAAGAGATGTTTTTCTTGTTTCCAGAATCTGGTTTTTTTTTAAGCACTATTTTCAGGAAATTATTTCTTCAAAAAATACGATTTTAAAAGAATTATGCACAATGACTGGGCAAGATTTATTCATTGAATGCAAGAGGAAGTAGAGGATAGAGCTGGGTCCCCAAACTGTAAATGTATGTGGTCGTGGCTATCTTCCACTGCAGAGGGAGAACAATATACAAAACTCCGTTCTGACAGAGCTTTAACAGAATGAAGGGAATCCATGAGGCCAACTTGATCATGCAAAACCAGAAGACCTGACAAAATTTTACAACCATGAATAATTAAAATCAACAAGCTAATAATAGACAGATTAACCCTAACCACCAAACAGCATGATCAATAGAGACTGGCTGGCAGCTTTTCTTCTATGAACAGAGGACAGACAAAGATGACCACTCTCAACACTGCTAGTCACCATCATCACCAATGCCCTGCCAGGATGAAAAGAAAGAACAAGGATTCAAATTGGTCAGGAAGAAGGAAAGACATCCCTTTGGAAGACTACGTGGTCTTATATGAAGAGATTCCCAAAGAATTCTCTCTCTCTCTCTCTCTCACTCTGTTTCTCCTTATCCCTTTTCTCTGTCACACACACACACACACACACACACACACACACACACACACACACACGCCAAATTTAAACCTCAAATTCATCAAAGTCACAGAGTACAAAACAAGCACACAAAACTCAACTGTGTTTTAAATGCTAGCAATGAACAACCAAAAAATAAAAATATAATAAAATTCTGTTTATAGTAGTGTGAAAATTCCAACCCAAGGTGACAAGAGACCTGTGAACACCAGGTGAAAAGAAGTCTAAGGCAACAACAGGAAATCACATGAACTGCACAAAAGGATCAGCAGAGCGAGTGCAAGCCATACCAAACCCAGAGGCAGTTTTGTTAGTTTGTTTTGCAAAGATAGAGACCTTTACCTTAAAACTCATATGGAACTCCAGGGACCAGGCATACAGATAGCCACATAGGCACAGATCACACATGAGAAAATTCAGAGCAGAATTCCGTCAAGGACTGAGGCTGATTTTAACCTCATTGTTAAAACTGCTTTCTTTCTGAAGGACTAATTAGTCTCTGGGTAAATTGTTTTGACACATTTATTAAAATCCAATGGACTACATAATTGTATCTAATTATGTCCCATTGATTTACCTATCTGTCGGCATGCCAATATTACACCGTCTTGGTCAATGTAGCTTTATGGGAGTCTCAAGATCAGATCAGAGCTCCAACATTATTCTTCTTTTGAGGATTTGGTGACTCTGGTTACTGTGTCTGGAATCACCTTTTAAACTCTGGAATGAAGTCTGCAGGTTTTTTACAGAGATTGAGTTGAATTCGCAGATTAAAATGCAGATACTGTTCCAATCCATTTAAGTAATTGATTTAACTCACCTCTCTAAATTGTCACGAAAGTATTTTGATGATATTTCTGTGCAGAGAAGTCTTATATACCTCCTGTTAAATTGCTGAGAGCATTTTCTATTTTGGTGGAATTTAGTAGAGAAATAAAATGGACTATAGATGAGAAAATGAAGAAAATTGGTTTGGGTATATCCACTTCATGTCTTAGCGATTACTGAACTCACTTTCTTGACTAGCAGCTTTTGGAGATTTCATGTGTTTTCTGCATGAACAGTCACATCATCTGTGATTACAGTCAATTTTATACTTCCTCCTCAGCCCCGGCTTCTTATTTCTTATTCTTGGATTCCCACCCTGACAAGGACCTACAGCACAAAGGCTGCCGTTCCCAGCATTCCCTGGCTCACCACTAAGCAGGAATTTTCCTGGAAGCCATTTATAAGTTGAGTGAAGTTCTTTTGCATTCCTACTTTGCTGAGGATTTTTATGATGTGGTGTGTTTTGGTAACTGTTTGCTCAGCCTCTGTTGGAATGAGTCTGATTGTTCTCCTCTGTCTCAGTGTTATGATAAATTATCTTGGTTGAGTTTTTTTAAATGTTAAACACAAATAGGACATGTATCAGTTAAGCATAACATGTTTTTTATTCTTTTTATACATGGCTGGCATTTTTAAAAGACTATATTTTTATTTTATGTGTATGAGGGTTTTGTACCACAGGCATGCAACCTTAATGTCTGTCTGTGGACCACATACATGTAATCCCATGGAGGCCAGAATAGGACACTGGATCTCCCTGGAAATGGAATTACAAATGGATGTGGGCAGTGAGAACCAAACCCCACTCCTCTGTAATAGCAGCAAGTGCCCTGCACTCCAGTGCACTCTCTCCAGCCTTACATTGCTGGCATTTTGTCTATGAGCATTTAAAAAAATGTTTTCATGAAAGGTATAGTCTGTGATTCCTTTTCATGTAATCTATGTGCCCTGTTGGTATCTGCATTATACTAATCCATAACTTTGTAGAAGATTGACCCCACTTCTTCCTCAATGATTTATCTGAGCTTGGAAGGTGTCTTTGAGCATGTGTTTGATTATGAGTTCAAGTTCTTGAGCTGTAAAGCTAGTCAGATTTTGATATTTGGTTATATGCCTCTTCTTTCAAGTTATTTTTTCCAAGGAATTTGGACATTGCACACAAGCTATTAGAATTCATTAGCATTCAGCTACTAACAGTTCACTTATCTCCCTTCAGAGTCAGCAGGATCTGCCATGCTCCTGGAAGTTGGACTCTGTCTCATGACATTTCATCACCATTAGTCTTGCTAGGAGCCAACCATGCTTACAAACCTTTTTTTTTTTCTTATAATTAACTTGTGACTTTCACTACCATATTTATGGGTCCTGTTTCATTGACTTTCACTATTGATTGATTAGTTGATTGATTTACATTCACTATCATGGGATTCATGCATGCTAAACAAGTACTCTTCCACTGGACTACATCCCTTCATTTTAATTTATTTATCTATTTTATTTTTTACCTTGAGACAGGCTGCTCTTGAACTTATGGCCATGGTTGGCCCTGAACTTTTGAACCCCCTGCTGTAACTGGACTTACAGACCTGTCCTGAACTTGTAGGCTTAGCTTAGCTTACTTGCTCTCTTAGTATGGCTCTTGGCACTGGAAACTTAGTCAATGTTAAGCCTTTCCTCTTTTCTTTCTTTCTTTTCTTGCTTTTTTTTTTTTTGGTTTTGTTTTTCGAGACAGGGTTTCTCTGTGTAGTTTTGGTGCCTATCCTGGATCTTGCTCTGTAGACCAGGTTGGCCTCAAACTCCTAAAGATCTGCCTGCCTCTGCCTCCCAAGTGCTGGGACTAGAGGTGTGCACCACCACCAGGCTCGCCTTTCCTGTTTTCTATCACTATCAACATTGAGCCTATTCATTTGCTCTAAAGCACTGTATTAGCTGAATCCCCACAATTTGACACATCAAGGCATTATCAACATTATCAACACCAAGGCAATTTCTAATTTCTCTGACATGTGGGTGGTAGGGAAATGTGTCACATTTAATCTCAAGGTAAGTGTGGATTTTTTGTATTTTCATATTCTATTAATTCTATTATGATTAGGGAAAATAATTCTAATCTTTTGAAGTTTGCTGAGTCCTAATGAATACCCCAGCATACAATGTGTAATGATTGTAAAAAGAAAGTATATCACACAGCCACTGTCAACTCAAGAGAGGTTGATTGATGTTTAAAACTTCTATGTTTGTATTGATTCTTGTCTAGTTCTCTTAGTCTCAGAAAGATGTTCAGGTTTCCAAATAAGATTCTGCATCTTTAGCCAGGCAGTCGCACATGCCTTTAATCCCAGCACTTGGGAGGCAGAGGCAGGCAGATCTAAAAATAAAAAAAATTAAAATAAAAAAAAAAAGATTCTGCATCTTCCAAGTCTCTCTTCAGTCACATCATGTTTTTGATACTTGTCTTAGAGTTTCTATTGGTGTGGTAAAACACGACCAAAAGCTACTTGAGGAAGTAAGGGTTTATTTCATCTTATAGCCTATAGTCCATCATCCAAAGAAATTACAACAGGAAGGCAGGAACCTGGAGGCAGGACCTGAAGGCAAGGCCATGAAGGAGTGCTTTGTAATGGTTTATTCCTTATGGCTTGCTCAGCCAGATTTCATATAACACCCAGGAACACCTCTCCAGGGGAAGCACTGCCCACAATGAGCTGGGTGCTCCAACGTCAATTACTAATTGAGAAAATGAGTCCTAGGCCAATCTGGTGGGGGCATTTTTTTTTCAGTTAGAGATTTCCTCTTCCCTAATGACTCTAGCTAGGTCAAGTTGACAGAAAACGAGCCAGCACTATACTCTATTATCAAAAGCATGCATATTCATCAAATGTGCTCTTTGTCTCTGGAAATACCCTCTGTGATGGCTGCTTCATCTGCTGTCCAATGCTAATGCCACTTCCTCATATTTCTGGTTTGTGGTGGACTGTCTTCCTTATCTTTCAGCCCACTGGTGTCTCCACCACAGTAGAAACTATGTAGATGTATCTGTTTTTGTATTGGAGTCTGTCAATCTCCACATTTAATTGTTCTGTTCACAGCAAATGAGATTAGGTGTATGAGCTGGCTAATTTTATGTCAACTTGATACAAGCTGTATTCATCAGAGATGAGGAAGCCTCAATTGGGAAAACACCTCCACAAGATTGGGCTGTATGCAAGCTTGCAGGGCATTTCCTTAATTAATGGTTGGTGATGGAGTTCCTTGGTGGTCCTGGTTTCTGTAAGAAAGCAGAATGAGTGAGCCATGAAGAGCAAGTCAGTAAGTAGCATTCCTCTACTGCCTTTGCATCAGCTCCTGCCTCCAGGTTCCTGCCCTGCTTGAGTTCCTGTCCTGACTTCCTTGGATGATGAACAGCAAAGTGGAAGTATAACGTCAAATAAACCCTTTCCTCCCCAATT
This sequence comes from Onychomys torridus, assembly GCF_903995425.1. NCBI lineage: Eukaryota > Metazoa > Chordata > Mammalia > Rodentia > Cricetidae > Onychomys > Onychomys torridus. The sequence continues at coordinate 38,400,624 of NC_050460.1, forward strand.
TGATTTTGTCCATGGTGTTTCATCACAGCAATAGAAACCCTAACTAGGACAGTGTATGATAAGATTTAAGCTTATTCTTTTGTTGCTTTCACTTGTTCCTGATGAATTTATTCCCCTTTCCCATTTTTACTGCCTCCTCCTCCTCCTCCTCCTCCTCCTCCTCCTCCTCCCCCTCCCCCTCCTCCTCCTCCACTTCCTCCTCCTCCTCCTGCTCCTCTTCTTCTTTTTTGGTTTTTCAAGACAGGGTTTCTGTATATTTGTGTCTGGCCAGAGCCTGTAGAGATCCAGTGTTGGGCCATGTTCCATTTGCCCCTCCTTCCCAGTGAACTAGTCATGTCGTTCACATCAGTGAGTTATATCTTAAACAGTTGTTGTTGTTGTTATCAGTAGAGGACAAAATGTAGTCTTTTTATTTTACTTATTTGTTTTTTAATGCACCTACACCTTTACATTTTTATTCTTCTCTGTGAATGTGACACCAGCTTCCTGTGGAACCAACTTCCCCTCAGCCCACAGGGTCCTTCTGCTTCTCTTCTGGGCAAATTAATTAGCAGCAAGCTATCTTGGCTTTCAGTTGTCTGAAAATATTTTTTTTTTCATTATGATTTGTAAAACCTGATCTTTGCTGGAACAGATCTGAGTTCATTCACATCTCGCATCTGTTTTCTTTCTCCTGACCACTGAAGCTTGTGGTGACAAGCCCATGACGCGGAACACATTCTAGTCTGATGATCCCAAGGCTTCCTTTTGCCTGTTTTGTTTTCAGCTGATCAACTATGTATGTAGGTTATGTTTTGTTGGAGGGTTTTTTTTGTTTTGTTTTTTGTTTGTTTTTGGCAGGGGTGTGCTACAATAGCTTATCAAAATTCTTTGAACTTCAAGAGGAGTTTTTATGTCAAATTTAAGATTTTCTTCATTATTTCTTAAAGTCTTCTTCCTGTTCCATTTTCTTTCTTTATCCTTTTGAAACCCCAAAGATATGTATGATTAAGTTGCTTGGTTATGCCCCATGGATCATTGTAATTCTGGTCTTTGGCTTCAGCCCTTCATTTTTCTGGATTTTTAGATTGGATACTTATTATTTGTCTATAGAGCTTGTATTTTAGATGTACTTTCAGTCTTAGAATATTTCCTTTTAATTCTACAAGGTTTGAGTAGAGTTTCTCTGCTGAGATGGTCCATCTATTTACTCTCAAAGACCATCCCCTCTTCTAAATTCATGAGCATCTTTAGACTAGCAGGTCCAAAGTCCCGCACTCAGTGTCCAGCTCATCTAAGGTTCATTTCCTGTTGGCTGTTTTTGTTCTTGAAGGTGGTTCATACTTTACTTTTGGTCATGAGCATGGAAAACTTTTCATTTTATACTAAACATTTTTGATAACATATTGTGTCTGTATGTTTTGCTGTGAAGACATGTTTTGTTGTTTTAACAGGCAATTAAGTTACTGGCTGATTGTCCTGAACTTGTTGAAACTTGTTTTCATGCTTTCTTAGAGTAAGTCAGCTATCACGCTCCTCTTGACTTAGAGTGAGTCCTAACATCCCTGGAAAAATGTTTAATTCCAAGGCATGGTCTTTCTAAAGTCTCAGTGGGAAACTCCAGGTATTTAACAAATTCCTCAAATTTTTTATGACTTCTTACTACAGTTTGGATGTTAAGTGTCCACCAAGGTATTGGTCTGCTGAAGTCTTGGTTGTCAGCCAGATCCAAATCCTGGGAGGTAACTTGACCATGGACTGATGATAACTCCTGTCCACACTCATAAGGAGGGGGTGATACAGTTTGTCTGACAAGGGTTGGGAACCTTGGGAAGCATGAAGTACCTCCAGTGGATTATTCCACTGATGAAGGTACAACCTGATGGCATGGCTGGAAGGTGATGGGTAGTGAGGCCTGACTGGAAGGATGCTACTCAAGGTATAGCCTTGAATAATGTGTCTTGTCCCTTGATCTCTCTCTCTCAAACACACACACACACACACACACACACACACACACACACACACACACACACACTATGTGTTCAATGATCAGCCAAGGAGTTTATAGGTAGAACTGGGACCATTCATTTGTGGCTCCTTCTTTTCTGAGTTTCTTCCTTCAGTTTCAGCTACACAGGTGTCTTAGACAACATGTAGGTGAGACTTCATGGCACTACCCTTACAGAAAAGCTTTCTTTACATAGATCTCACACAACATTTTCTTTTTTTAAACTCAAATTCTTTCCCAGTTCTACTATTTGTTGCCCTCCAGTACCTCCAGGTAGACCTTTAACATCCTGTTCATAGTTGTTATCTGCTGAAGGATAAGCCCAACATGAACAACTCTACCACTTTCCAAACTACCAGCTCTCTACAGCACATGAGGGTGCTAACACAACATGAAGTAAATCATCACACAGCAACCAAAAAGCCTACATATAAGGTAGGTATTTCAAAATTTAGCTATACTTATTTATGACTTGACATTAGAGTTTTCTTATAAAATTATTTGAGCATACAGTCAAACAGACAGTGCTAGGAATCTATTTAAAAGGTCAACCTGATGTAACATAGCCATTGATAGATTGGAGGGAGCTGATTTGCTGACATGCTGTATGTTTGCAAACCAACAGCACAGTGAATCCCGTTAATACATACAATTAACATTAGCTAATAAGGACCATATGCAAGGATGATTGTATTAAGTTTTTACTACATGGTAAATCACAATAAATTTGGCATATATATATATATATTTACCTGGAGCCCAGGACTCTTGTCTAGGCTGGATCAGATCATCAGGAGAACTTAGCTCCTTGTGGCACTGAATGGGCACAACTTTCTTCTTAAGGCCAGCAGGAAGGTGATGTGTCACCTCCTCCTCCAAGCTCTGGGTGGGACCAGCTCATCTAGAAAGATGCTGCTTTAGTTAACACAAAGTCAGCTTACTGATGGCCTGACCATGGCTCCTGTTCATACCCAGAGAGAGGAGGAGGATAAAATTTGCCTGCTGGGGGTGGCAGCCTTTGGAACCATCTTGGAATCAACTCTGCCACAGCATTTTTTTTTCTTGTTTTTTTTTTTTTTTTTTTTTCTGTAGACACCTCCAGATTACCAGCCATGGGGAGCTGCTAGCAACAGGAAGCAACAGAAGTTCGCTGAAGCAAAAAGGTTGTCTAAGATATTTTAAGTGAGACATTGCTCGCACAGCTGATGGCAGGTAGTATAATTCCATCTATGTGAAAGGTTAGAGCATCCACGAGATGAGGTGTGCATTTTATGCTGACCCAGAACTGAGCCCAGATTCCCTCACAAAACCTTTGGCCTGACTAACAGCAGATAATGAATCTGCCTATTTTAAATGTGGGAAGTTGAAGTTTAAATTAGTTAAGTCTTGAGTTTCCCCTCTCTTTTATTTATTTTATTTTTATATTTATTTTCTCCTTGCTCTTCCCGGGGTAGGTTACCTTCCAGTACAGAGGTGTCAGGGTACCTACTCTCCTGCCCTGGCTATCATGGCTCTATGGTTCCTCCTGCCTAACCTTTACATTACCCTCCCTGGTCTGCACACCCATGGCCTGCCCTTCTGCCTCCTCAGGTCCAGGAGTATGCTGTTCCTCACTCCCTCCATTGCCTCCACCAGAGGAAACAGGCCCCCAAGAAACTTTCACCAAGACTGAACTTTAGCAGGAGCCATATCAGGCACATTACTACCTCCCAAGACACATCCCCCAAACCAGGTGCTAAACCTCTAACCACACCTGAACATCCACTGCCTCTTTCCACAAGGCTACTGCCTACGCGTGTTGTCCCCATCCTTCTATGTATGTGACCCTGGAGAAACTCTCTTTTTTTTTTTCCTGAGAGGAAATGATCATTGTTCTCTTGGCACTCTTCTCCATCTGTGAGCTTGGCCTTAAACATCATAGTTTCTTCTGTGTAAACTGAAAGGATAATCGGCGCTGGCTGGTCAGCAGAAGACTTGTGGGCCCCGGCAGAACCCAATATTAGTCTTTAGAGCTTCATTGGAGGGGAAGGTGGGGGGTGGGGGCTGGCGGAAGGGAGATGACGTACGGGGCCAGACAAGACCCTTAACAGAAACAAAGGCTGTCCAAATTCGAGGAGCAGAGGCTACCTGCAACATGTAGAATGAGACCGTTGCCACGTCTCCCACATTCTGACAGAGACCCACATGCGGGTTGGGTAGTGGGGGAGCGCCTGAAGTGGGAAAAGGGGAAGTTCTAGGTGAGTTCTGATTGGAAGCTGCCGGGATGGGTGGCTTGCAGTCGGGCTAACTAGAAATGAAGCCTCCATTGTGGTTGGTTAGAGGGACCTGCAGGGCTAGTACTAAGGTGGAAATTAGAAGAGAAGTTGGCATACGCTTCACAAAGGCAGTTTGCTTGGCCAGTTCTTCCAGGGAATATGTTTGGGCTTCCTGGATCACTACCAAAGGCCATGATGTGAATTCCTACGACTCTGGCTCTTGTTCAACAGGTGGACCTCTAGGCTGTGAGTCTACGCAGCAAGTAGGATTCCTTGACCAGCTGTAGGCCACAGTGTGTTTCTGTGCATGGCCACAGCCTGTTGGTGCATGAAATCTCTCACATCACCCAGCTCTCTGTGTCTGAAGCCTTATCTCTCAGAACAAAGCCTGGTTTGTGCACCATCGATCTGTTTTGATCTTACAAAATTGACTTAACTATTGGAACACCTGAGGGAAACCGGTTTAGGTCGTTCAAATCCAGAAAGGCAGGACGGGGAGCTGGCCTCGGCAGGGATAGGAGGATGAGGGCATAAGCAGGGATGCCTCCCCAGCACTGGGATAACAAGCGTGTACCAACACACTCAGTTTTCTGCATGGGTTTTGGAGATGGAAGGCATGTCCTCAGGCTTTCAGGGTAAGCCCCTTTCTGACCCAGCAGCACTTGCTCCAATTCTATGATGCATTTAAAAAAAAAAATAGAGATTATTTAACACACTTTATGCCTAAAATTCAAGTTTCACTGACATATTTAAGTTCATTGAAATAAATCGGTAGGTTGGGAATATAGTCCAGTGGTAGAGCACTTACCTAGCATGCTTGAGGACCTGTGTTCAATCCCAGCATCACTGTGTGTGTGTGTGTGTGACCACACTGGTTTATACTGGCTCATGGTTCTTCTGTGGTGACTTTGTTTTTCCAGGCGTGGTGGCATCAGCTCTACCTGTCAGGTTAAACAGAAATAGAAGTTAATGGCTAGGAGGAGGGCCTTCGTGGAAGCAGGCCTTCCAGAGGTGTCATCCTGAACACAGTGGAGACAGTAGTTTGAATGATAACTACCCTCCACGTTCTCTGGCATTTGAATATATCATCTCCTGTTGGTGGCACTATTTGGATACGTTTAGGAGGTGTGGCCTTGCTGGAGGAAGTACGTCAAAGAGGTGGGCTTTGAGGTTTTTTAATTCTCTCTGCTTTGTGCTAATAGTTCAAGATGTGAGTTCCCAACTCCCTGCTCCAGCTGTCATGCCTGCTGCTTGCTGCCATCATGGACTCTTAGCCCTCCAGAACCGTAAGCCAAATAAATGCTTCCTTCTACACGTTGCTTTGGTCAAGATGATTTATCCCAGGAGAAGTCACTGATACAATGGCCCTTCACGCTGCTCTCCCTCTTGCTGCCTTTTTATGTACCATTCTTCTACATTACAGCCTGTATTCTACAGTTAATTCTTTCTCTCATCTCTAGCGGATACTGCGCCCCTGGAGCTAGTAGCTAAGCATTGTGGCTTTAATGCTGGCTGTCCTTGCAGGCAGGTGCACCCAACTATAAGTTTCCGGGAGGCTGTATGGAGGTACAATGAGGACTTCCCCGAGGCCTGTGGAAAACTATTGTTTAATTCAGTCTGACTGCCTGCAGCGTGGTGAGCTGAAAGGAGACCTGGGGAACCAGCTCATTGCCGAGGAAGTTTCCACTTAGAATGACATTAATGAAAGGAAGAAGAGGAAGAGGAAGAGGAGGAGAGGAGGAGGAGGAGGAGGAGAAGGGGGAGGAGGAGGAAAAGCCTGCTTTAGACCCAAACAGTGGACCCTTGCTCAGCAGCGGGTATACAGGCAATCACATCACTGTGAGAATATCAACATGCGCCCACACAAACTTATAAGGTAAAGGCCAATCTCAGCACAGGCAGCCTCCCAGTGGAATCAAGAGACACCAGAAGGTAGTGACTGCTGCTGGAGTATCACAACACACTGTTGTATAGACACACGAGGAGAAAGAATTCACTGTAAAATGGCAATAAAAACATGGGGAGGAAATGTATGAACAGCAGGCATCGGGTACTAACAACTAAGTGTTATGGCTGTATATAATTGTGTGTGCTGTACTGTCACCTACTCACATGGCTACAGCCAGGACAAGAAATATGACCACACCAGCATCATCAGAAATACGAGGAGTGTGTTCTGCTGTGGTGTTGGATGGCTATGACATAACTAAGAAGCAAACTTCTTAGGCTCGTTACTATCTTCCAGGACTACAGTCATGTACACGGTCCACCACTGAGGGGAAGCATCCTTAGGTGGCACATGAGTGTGTTTTTTAGCTGTGACTCAATTCTGATCATTCTGCTTCTCCTCTGTCCATAGGGAAGCCCAAGACAAGGGTGCATGTTATCACAGAGTGCCTACTCTGTGCTCAAATCTAGCTGAGCCCTTCACTTTTGAGATACATATTCTTAGGCACTGTTTGTCTGCAGAGGCTTCCTCTTCCAGTCTTCTGTCTGTCCATGTAAAACTGAGCTGCTCCTAGGTAGATGAAGCATCACTTAGTTAAGACAGAACAGCATAGTTTGGAGGCCACATGGTGTCAGAATGGAAAGGGGCCTTGTGGACTTGAGAGGGAAGGCTTTAGGGCCACAGAGAAAATTCAAGATGGGAAATAGTGGATGTGGAATCAGAAAATGACAAAGTGTCTACAAGTTGCCTCTGGACCAATTCAGGGAAGGAGCATAAAAGAAGGGACTTGGTGATAGAGGTGTAAATTCAGTTTACATTGAAGTGAGATATTGGGAAAGAGCCTTTGAGAGGCAAAATTGCTTCCTCAACTGACAACCACTTTTAGCCGTAAAAGGAGCTTACACATGACCAGACCACCCAGGTCCAGAACTGCTCCTCAGGACAGTCTCCTTTCCCGCTGTCCTATGATGAGAGCCTGTCCACATTGTCACAAATGGCTACCCAGGCTCCTGCATCACACCAACGGAGCAGAAAGGGAAGCAAAAGAAGGAAGCCAGAGCAAAAGGACATGGCAATGCAGCCGATTTGTTTTTATTTTGAGGAAGCATGGCTTCCTCTGAAGCCCCATCTGTGGTCCTCACCATCAGACCAGAAAAACCAGGGAAAGGGGAGCCATTACTAGGCTGCTCTGAACACTGACAGCTTCATTGGAGAAGGAGGGGATCGTGGGTAGATGGCAAGCTGGCAGAATCAGGATCACAATCATCAAGTACAGGCAGTTGGCCTTCTATCTCTGTGGGTTCTGAATGTGTGGGTTCAACCAAGAACTATTCAAAGCAAAAGTTTATTGTGTTTCTACTGAACATATAAAATTTATTTTTCTATCATTTATTTTCATTAGTCCCCAAATAAGACAGTATGAAAACAATTTACACTGCCCTCATCCTTTTACTATATATTGCAAGTAAGCTAGAGATGGCTGAAAGTACGTGGAGGATGTGTGTGTAGGTTACATGCAAGTACAATGCCATGGTTTATAAGGAACTTGAGCATCTTGGAATTTGGGTGGAATTTGGGTGTTTGTCACAGTCCCAGAACTGGTCCCCTGTGGACACTGGAGGAAAGCTGAATTATTTCTGGCCCTACACTGGGAACTGAGCTAGATAAAATTCTTATTTTAAAAAAATCAGCTGTTCTCTATAGAGCATCTATCAGGATGAGTGCTCAATGTAAACATTCACCTGAAAACGTGCATTATTTACCTTTGTTTACACAGTTATATTTTACTCTTATGGTAAAAAAATTAGATCCAGCCCAATGTTTTCTATACTGTATTGTTAAAATAAGCCAACAACAACAACAAAAAAACCCAATGTCACCAAAACAAATTTTTCAACTTCCAGAAGTCATATATGTGGGAGCAGTTACTGTAATTTATGATAATACTATTATATACTCACAAAGTAACAGGGACAGGGACAGGGAGAGGGAAGCTCTTCCTTTTAAATGAGACATGTAGGAAAACTTCAGGGGCCATTAAGTCTTAAAAGATGAACAATGGAACCTGGATTTGTTCATCTACTTTGTATTACTACAATGAAATGCCTGAGGCTGAGTAATTTTATGAAGAGAAAGGTTTCTTTGGCACACAGTTCCGAAGGGTCAAGTGTTTGCACCTAACAATGTCCTTCTTGCTGACAGAGGCACCACTGGAGAAGAGACAAGTGCCTATGTGTCTCCTTGGAAAGTTACTAGGACTCAACTATTAGGACACCTTAATGACATGCTCTGACTCTAATCAGCTCTCAGTGACCATCCCGCCCCCATGACCATATTAAGTTTCAACCCACCCAGTACCTTGCAGCAGCAAATTTCAACACATGATTCCTTGTGGGAAGGAGTCACATTCAGGATCCACATTAAACTGCAGCACCAGGAGAAGACATCTTCTAGGCAGTGGTGAGTACATAGTGTTAAGATAAGAAATAGTTTTTATTTCTTCTTTTCAAAACTACGTTTTGCATATACTTCAAGCTTACCACATAACCTTGCAGAATTCATGAATGGTTGATCATGAAACAGATGAACATATTAACTCACACAGCCCCTCTTTGTATGGGTGACAAAAGCAGCTAGAATCTACTTCCTTAGTAGAGGTCCCTAACAGATACAGTTTTGCTGACTTTAGTACCTATGCTGTATAACAAGGTCTCCAGACTCTAAGGAGAAACATCTTCCATCCTGCAGGGAAAATGGTTCTCTGCAAACAGGTCAAGAAGTAAACAAGGAAATGTGGCTGGAAATGATTTCAAGAGGGAAGGTGACCTTTCCCCACAATGCCCAGCTCTCTCCTTCCAGACCAGGTAGATGGACACCTGGACCATGGCTGGGGAAGGTAGGACAGCTGTGAGAAAGGGACTTAGTGAGAACACAGGCTCTGCCCCCACATGGTGGAGGCCGTGGGGCAAGCAGAGCTTAAACATATTTCCTGTTTCTAATGCTGGTATAGGAAGAAAAGCATCTGTAAGAAGCCAGGGGAGCTTGTAAATTTTGTGGTAGAGAAGAGATAATAAAATCTGCTTTTCAGTGAGTTGAGATGAGTCACTAAGGTGGTCTGGGAAAGACACACAAGGTTTGTGTGTACACGTGTGTGGCCTATGTTGTCACATTCTTTATTGTCCAGTCTGTTGTTTCTGCCTAACCTTATGTCCCCACGCCACGTCCTTCAGGGGTAACTAATTCTGACAGTATACACTTTCCTGTTTCTGTTGCTACCTCACACCATATGCTCGTCCCATGATAGCCAAGAATGCAGCATCCTTCACTTGGCCAGGAACCCTCACGGCTACACTGCACTGTGTTTACAATGACCACCAATATGTGTGATGCCCAGGACTTGTAGGAACGGCAGCATGAACATTCACTTTCTGGTCATGTCATACTTGCTGCTCAGTGTATTTTAGCATAAACATGGGGCGACATGTTTTTCTAGGACACTGCCCCAGTGATGAGGGGAGATGTTCTTAAATTATCCAGCCTGTACTTTAACCCCAGATACATTTGCAGCTGTGAGATGCTCATTCCTGCTGTGTGAGGAGAGAAATGGTTTAAATTCTTTGATTCGATAAGAACAACTGGCAATAACCTGTTCAATCCTAGGCTTGTTTCCCATGCTCTGAGGCACTTTTGAAAACAGGGTTCAAAGCCGGGCGGTGGTGGCGCATGCCTGTAATCCCAGCAGTCGGGAAGCAAAGGCAGGTGGATCTCTGTGAGTTGGAGGCTAGCCTGGTCTACAGAGCAAGTTCCAGGATAGGCTCCAAAGCTACTCAGAGAAACCCTGTCTCAAAAAACAAAACAACAAAAAAAGGTTTCTTTAAGTATTAGTTTGTTCTTGACTATTCTAAGGCACATACCACTCATATGCCTTTTTTTTTTTCTTTTTTGACAGCATCATCACAGGTACAAGGGCATCGAGCTGTGGAGTCTCTGTCCATTCTTCCATGCTCTGTTTCAGTACAGTCTACTGAAGTCTTTGAGAGAAGGCTCCAGGTGCAGCCTTCTGGGGACACTGCAGCCCTCTGATGATGGGCATCCCCATTCCTTGTGATTTCAACACCACTCCCAGGTGGTACTGGAGGAATGTCTAAGGAAGCTGAGTGGACATCTAGCCTGAGGCACAGGCCTCACCGGAGTGAGGAAGACTTTGTCCATATGCTTACTTGTCTACTTTTCCTAATCTTCGGGGAACTCTCTTGGGGAGACTGTAGATCTCTGGGGCAGTGTCCTGGAAAAACAGGTACCACAGTACTTCCCAGTGAGCCGGGGTTGCCTAGGTAACTTACAACCCTCAGGCACACCTGTTCCTTGAGTGGATCATCCCATCAGGAATCCTGCTTCTTCCCCCAGCAATCAGATAAACACTACTCTGCCTCCTGGGCACTGAGCTTCTCATTGCCCTGTGAGCAGACAGGCAGCAGGTGGGCCCCATCCAATACCTGTGTCACCCTCACCCTCTGTACCCTGGCCTATGATCTCCTGGACATTCAATCCAAGGCCTGCTTTGGCTGTCAGAGTCTATCAGAAGTTTCTGATAGCAAATCCTTCTGGGAGCAGCCTTCAGCTAATGACTAATGAGACAGAATCCATCATATAATAAAACGTTGACTAGTTCATGCAATTTTTGTATACCATACTTAAAGTGAAAATAAAAATGATTATGTATATATACTTTTATACCATCATAAATCCTAAATTAAATAATGGCAGTCTTAGGATATAGACAAGGAATATACAAATATAGATTAGATAGGTAGACAGACAGATAAATAGATAGAAATATACAAACACAATACCACTTTATAACAGGACAAATATGTGGATTTTTACATCCATGAGGCTTTCTAGAACCATCCTTCAAAACGATGACAGGTGACTGTGTTATGTTATGATCACAGGTACTATGCCATGAGCTGAGATCTGAGCTGTGAACACAGCAGGTAAAATTGTGATCTTTGGGGGCTTAAAGGAGGACAAGGCAGCTGAAGTGATTAGGATCATTGGGTAGTTCAAGGCTAAACAGAATGATCAAGGGAAAAATCACCAGGTAAAGAGCATCAAAGTAAAGTTTTACAGGCAGTGGGGGACATGCAGGTACCAGAGGGCAGATCATTCCAATAAGGGGCAGTGTCAGGCACAAAGATCCTAAGTGTAGCTGTCTCATAGATTTGGAACACTGAAAGATATTTAAGCAGATGGAGTCTGATGTGCAGGCCATGAGTCTGGAAAGGGAATTTTTTTCCCCATCAAATTCCCTGGGGGAATTTGTCACTGCTACTGGGATTACTCATGGTGACAGAATAATGCTGTCGCTGGAGCCTTTCCTCATGAAAGCTGGTTCTTCTGTATCCTGTATACATGTTGATGCCTTCATCTCATTCTGATATAATGAGTTAAATGTATATTCATGTTCCTCATGTGAGGAGTAAAATAAGTAGTCTTAGCTAAGCTTAAAAGCATCAGCTTTGGTGGGAGGTAGAGAATGGAAGAGGCTAGGGCTGGAAGGAGGATGCAAACACCCATCTCACAAAGTGAGTGTTACACCTTGACTGTGTCCTCTCCAAAGCCCAGATGCTGATACTTAATGGACAATGTGATAGTAGTAAGAGTTGGATCCTTAAGAGATGCTTAGGTCATAAAGGCTGTGAGGTCATTCATGTCACCTTCAGACCACATCCAGCATTGGGCTTTCTTGTAATGTAAGGCTGTAGTGCTCCTTTGAAGGACTCAGCAATAAGGTGCCATCTTGGAAGCCAGAAGCAATCCTCACTAGAGAGTGGAATCTGCTGGTGCAGTGGGCTTGGACTTCCCAGCCTCCAGCACTATGAGAAATAAGTTTCTGTTCTTTATAAATTACCTGACCTCAGAGATTTTTGTTATAGCAGCACAAATGGGCTGAGAGTAGGAGACAGGTTTGTGATTGTGGTGGATAAAACAAGATACAGGCATTTACAGTTATAACATTTATCAGTGATGGAAAGGAGATAGTCCAGAACCCTCCTGGAAGAAGAGAAGAGGAAGACAGGTATCGTATGAGTGCCCATCATGGCTACCACCAATAATTAAGCCTAAGACAGCAAAGAAAGAAATCTTGATTGAAGTGTTATAATTAAGGGATATATTGGTGGCCACAAGAACAGCCACCAACAAAATAACACAACTGTCTCAGAGAGGGGTTGAGGAGGCAGAGTGTTGCCTCTAAGAAACCCCTGAAGTTCTAAGACCTAGAAAGAATGCTAAGAGAGACATGCCTGGCTCCCTTAGTGAGCTCTGGGACCTCCTCCAGTGTTTCCTATTTTTATCTTCCTCCAGCCCAGGAGGGAGGTGTCATAGGTTCACAATCTCCTATTGGACATTCTTTGGAACAAACCAGGTCTCAAAATGTTTATTCAGAATGTTAATGATTGTTTTTAAATGAAACATGGCACATGAATCACACATTATCTGAGCCCCCAGCAGAAACTGGTGCAAACCTTGGACCCCCCACCCCAATAAAAGGCAGAAAATAACCAAACATACTCCCTGGGATAAACAAGAGAATACAGAGCTTGATGGATCTGGCCAGCTCTGCTTGAAAACTCTGCTTTTAAGCTCTACAGATTTCAGAAATGCAGATGAAGGACTGGCAGTGGTTGTGCCCCCATTTTACAGATAGTGAAATGGAGGTGCAGAGAAATCCTATCAACTGCCCCAGGTCATGACAACACAGAAAGCAGTAATGGGGAGTGTGAGTCCACTAAACCTGTAGCTCTTGTTTGCCAAGCTGTAATTTCAAGCAAAGCAAAAGAAAAGCAGCCAAAATAACATCCACAAACATTCCATTAGATGTTCACAAAACATATTATTATGGCAACTTGTTAGCTGTTCGATTCAATACACGGGAAAAATTTCAACGCACTTGAAAATTATTTATAGAAAACAATTTTAATACACTTGGCAAATCCCCCTCACAGGCACCATGCTAGCTGAATCACTTGACGATACATAATTTCCTAAGCAAGAAAGATTATAAAAAATAATTTTTATAGCCCAATATGTTCATTTAATAGAGCCATGGTTACATTTTAGTAGTTTTGACAACATGTTATCAACAATTCCAAAATGAATTAACTGTACCTTAGATCTGTAAATATCTTAAAACTTCTTTTGTGGGAGGGATTACTATGCATTAAAAGCCTCTACTCTCTTTTGAGACTACGTATGATATTGAGGTTTGGTTTTGCTTTGTTTTTAACATGATAAACTCTGAATCAGAGAAAAGAATCATGGGTGTCTGGGGCTGTGGGTAGGAAACAGGAAGTGTTGATCAAGGGGACGAAGTGCCTGGCAGGTGGGACCTCTAAACTCCAGAGATCTCACAGTGCAGTGTGGTCACCACAGCTGTTCTATGGTCATGAACTGACAGGGATGGATCATCCATGTTCTCTCCATGGGGACAATCACTAAGAAAAATTAGTAAAAGGGGGAGTGATAAAGTGATCGATGTGTGAATGAATTTGAATGCTGGTCATCATTCCTCAGTGCACACCAACATGAGCCCCTGTGCCCCCTAAATTCTTACAATTTTATCGCTATATCTCAAGGCAGGAAGAGGGATGATTGCTAAAGAATTGCAGCTTCAGAAAATGAGAAAGCTCCAACTCTCCTGTCTTTCATGATGATGTAACTACAATTGCAACTAGATAATTATGTATTTTTTCACAAGTACATTTTAATTGCCTTATTGAATACATCACATTAGATATTAATAAAAATTGCCTAACACTTGGTCTATTGAGTGTGTGGAAGATTTCAGTTTGTTTAGTTGGATGTTTTGGTTTTATTTGCTTTGTTTTTCTTTTCCCACAGACACATCCTAGAAACAGCAGCAGAGAGGCAGTGCATCTGGGTACTTACTCATGGTGCTTTCTAATCAGTCTTAATATTGGATGGAGTGCCTTCCAGTAACAGAAGATAAATTAGTACGTTGTTATTAAATTAATTCTATAAATGCTGGAAAGATTAAATTAAACTCTTGTTTCCTGGTAGGACATAGGAACCGCTTCCATGGAAGTGGAACTCACTCTCAGTACCTTACCATCAGCAAGGACAGCAGCGTTGCTCCAAGTGTCTTACATAATCTGAAGTACACACGCAAAAATAAATTGATGCATGACAACATAGAAGTCACTCAAGTGTTCACTGAAGACAGAAATGTGGGGCTTTCCTGAACATCTTCCCAAATTCAGGCCATCAATGACCCAGATGTACCCCAGCACTGGCTGACTCATGCTACCTTCCGGCTTCCCACTGCACCTTCAGTAAAGACAAATCTTTCCATAAGGTCTACAATTGCTCTGCAGAACCTCAGTCCTGACCTCAGCTTTGTCTGTGTGCCAGAATGGACAATGTCATATCATTCCAAAAATCAAACTCCCTACACACCTAAGTTTACCATCACTGACTTCCAGGGGCTGTTCAGACCCCCATCTCCATCAGAGTCAGGTCCCAGCCTAGTGACTCTCTACAGCTTACATTGCCTGTTTTGTGTGTGTGTGTGTGTGTGTGTGTGTGTGTGTGTGTGTGTGTGTCCAAATCTATAGTGTGTATATAGTGGCTCAAACATTTGCATCCAAGCTCATGCTGCAGAACAGCATTATGGTAGGTGATGGACAGCATGTACTACAGTGGCCTCATGAGATCATAATGAATCTACAAAGTTGCTATAGTCTAGAGGCATCTTAGCAGAAGGCATTCCTCCATATCAGTGCTGATGCTGGTGGAAGCAAACTGGCTGTGCTGCCAATCAAAATAGAGCCCCTGCAATTTTGTGCAAAGCATCCTCCCTGAGAGTGGTAGCAGACGACAGCCATTGGCTATGTGCTTTCTCTACTGGACTTCATCTAAGCTCAGTGTGCTCTTTCTAAGCACAAAACAAATAAAGCCAGATGTTGTGTTATGCTAGCAGCTGCCTCACACATGTTTTGTTTACTTTGTCTCTTGATTGCATCATGCTGCATGCAGTGGTAGATTTGCACCGTCTAAGTGTGGTGTGCACGGTACAATGAAACAGCTGAACATTGAGTTTCTCCAAACTTGTTCCTCTGTTATGGGACATGTGGCTAGCTGTACAAGCAGTAACTGTGATGTCATAACTTTTTAACATTTAAATTCAATAAAACAAGTTCAATTTCCACATATTATTTTTTTTGCGAAGAAATAGCACAGCAGCAGGCATGCAGCCATGCAGGCATGCAGCCATGCAGGCATGCAGTCATGGTGCTGGAGCAATAACTGAGAGCTTACATCTGATTCACAAGCAGGAATAAGAGAAAGTTAACTGGGAATGGCACTGGTTCTTGATACCTCTAAGTCCAACCCTAGTGATACACCTCCTCCAACAAAGCCACACCTCCTAATCCTTCCCGAACAGCTCCACCAACCAGGACTGAGCATTCAAATATATAAGCCTATGGGGGCCATTCTATTCAAACCACCACAAAGCCTGAATTTGCTCATGATTTGTACGTGTGTGTCATGTGTGTATGTGAGCAGTCTGTAGATATGTGTATGTGTGTTTGTATATTTATGAGTGTGAATGTTTTGTGTATGGCCTGTATATTTTGTGAATTCATGTCTGCTTGTGTGTGAATGCTGGGTTTGTGTAGTGCGTGTGTGTGTGTGTGTGTGTGTGTGTGTGTGTGTGTGTGTGTGTGTCTGTCTGTCTGTCTGTCTGCCTGTGTGTGTGTGTGTCTGTCTGTCTGTCTGTCTGCCTGTGTGTGTGTGTGTCTGTCTGTCTGTCTGTCTGTCTCTCTTCTCTCTCCTCTCTCTCTCTCTCTCTCTCTGTATGGGGGGTATGTTAAGAAGAACTGGAGGGTCCTCCCTCCCATCATGCTTTAGCTCTTAACCCTTGCTTCTAGCTCTGAGTCAAAACAGCTCACATCTGAAAGAAAGCCTTCACTCTCTTCCTGAAGTAGGAAATTCCCTACCACCAACTTCTTTAGCACATGTCCTCCAGTTTCTTGAAGAGACTGAGAACAATATACCCATTCTATCGACCACCTCATGCACCACCCGTATCTGCACTCCCAACAGAGAATGGCTGGATGGAGGTGAAATGTGGTCTGCAGAGGCCATTGCACACAGACAGCAGTTGCTTTGGTTTATTTTTTAAAATCAGTTATTTTTGAGAAAATAGGTTTTAGTATCATCCTCACCACTAACATGACACTATCATAACATTTAAAGGGATGATTTTGTTGCACCAGCTTTAATGTAAGAGAGAGAGAGACAGAGAGACAGAGAGACAGAGAGACAGAGAGATATGAAAAAGGCCTAGTTATCCTCATTTTCCTTGAGACTTTATACACAATATACCCGAATCAGCATGCTTCTGTAGCGGATGAGAGCTGTGTGCAGTTTGCTGTCAGGTCTTGGGTTCTGCATTTGTTTTTACCATGTATTTTCAAAATAAATTTAGAACCATTCTTTTAACATCACATAGACCATCTGTAGCTCTGCTATGGTGAGTGGTCCCCAGGCCACAATGATTTCCTCAGAGACACTTTTCCTCCTTCAGTCTAGAAGATAATGGGATGAGTCCCGCCAGGATAAAATAGTCTTTTCAGGGGAACTAGACAGATACAAATCATCTATTACATATTTAATTGATTCATGTCCCAGTATATTCACAGCTGTTCTACTTTATTATCAGTCATTATTATTAAACTTTAATAGGTTATAAACTAAATTTCATCATAGGTCTGTATATGTAGGAAAAACCAAAGCATATATTTTCATGTATATACACACACGGTTTGGGTCATATCCATGGTTCAGGTGTTCACTAGAAATCTTGGAATATGCCTCTCTCAAATAAGGAGGTGGGGAGCTGTCACTTTCTCTCTATATTATTTAGCAGGAAACATCTGTGTGGATGCACGAGTCTCAGGAATTTGACTCACTTATTACTGGTTATCTCAGTCACTCCTTGCACCACAATTTGAATCTGACATGGCCTCTGTAGGCTTGTGTTTGTAACACTTGTTCCCCAGCTGATGATGTGATTTGTGGACGCCTTAGAAGGCGGGGCTGGCTAGCAGAAGTAGGTCGCGGAAGGTAGGCTCTTTGAAAGATACAGCCTTGCCCCTCCTTCCAGTCGTATTCACATCCTGATCCATCACAATCCCGCCACCACACGTCCCCATCATGCAATCCACCATGCCTTCCCCACCATCATGGATTGAACCCATGAGCAAAAACGCGTCTTCCATCTTTTCACTGGTTTCTGTCTGGTGGTACATCACAGTGATGCCAAAGGCAGATTGTTTATTCAGTTCATCTCACTGAAATGCTGTTGCCCCTGCTCTGTGTGAGAAAGCAATGCTTTGCAACCGTTACAATTCTTATGCCAGCCCATACCTTTCCAAGTCATTTCAGGCTCAAGGAGACTTGGTCTGAGCCCTCATTTAAAACCATGACATGAAGTATCTCTGTTGAACTTGAGGAGCCCTCCAATCCCGTCTCTATCATCAGTGTTCCTGCTGCTCGGCATGCTCTGTGCTATCAGGTTGAAGCCTTCTGGTGTTCCTTAAATGCTCTACCAGGCTACAAATGAAACTGAGGGTCACTTGTTTTCACATAGTTGGGAATGACGAAGCCAGATATGATCTAAGTTTCTACACTTCCAGGTTGTTGGGGGCTTCATTTGTTTTGCCTTCCTTGGGGACCACAGATTCCAGAGGCCATTTTTATCCATATTTTAAGTTCTCCAAGCTGCAGATCTTACCATCCACTGAGAATCTGTTAGTGTTTTGATAGTATTACAGGAAAAGATTTCCAATTTTTCTGGTTTGGTCTCTAATTTAGACAGTGACAGTTCAGTATCTTCATTGACCATGTTAAATTATCTTCTGCACCCTTGACTTTAAGCCTGAAAAATCATAGGAGGCGACTTGGTAAGCCAGTATGTATCAGTCCCTGGATGGATCCCTGGTCAAATGAATCTTGAACATATCCCTGAGAGAATGGGGGCAGCACAGTCCCTCACTCAGAAAAAGACCAGCACCCTTTCTCCCTTCCTTCCTCCCTTCCTTCCTCCCTCCCTCCCTCCCTCCCTCTCTCCCTCCCTTCCTCCCTCGCTTCCTTCCTCCCTCCCTCCCTCCCTCCCTTCCTTCCTTCCTCCTTTCCTTCCTTCTTCCTTCCTTCCTTCTTCCTTCCTTCCTTCTTCCTTCCTTCCTCCCTCCCTCCCTTCCTCCTTTCCTTCCTCCCTACCTCCCCTCCTTCCTTCTTCCTTCCTTCCTCCCTCCCTCCCTTCCTCCCTCCCTCCCCTCCTTCCTTCCTTCCTTCCTCCCTCCCTCCCTTCCTTCCTTCCTCCTTCCTTCCTTCCTTCTTCCTTCCTTCCTTCTTCCTTCCTTCCTCCCTCCCTCCCTCCCTTCCTCCCTTCCTTCCTCCCTGCCTCCCCTCCTTCCTTCCTTCCTTCCTCCTTTCCTTCCTTCTTCCTCCCTTTCTCCTTCCTTCCTTCTCCCTCCCTCCCTCCCTCCTTCCCTCACTCCTCCTTCCTTCCTCCTTCCTTCCTTCCTTCCTTCCTTCCTCCTCCCTCCCTCCCTCCTTCCCTCACTCCTCCTTCCTTCCTTCCTCCCTCCCTCCCTCACTCCCTCCTTCCCTCACTCCTCCTTCCTTCCTTCCTTCCTTCCTTCCTTCCTTCCTTCCTCCTTTCCTTCCTTCTTCCTCCCTTTCTTCTTCCTTCCTTCTCCCTCCCTCCCTCACTCCTTCCCTCACTCCTCCTTCCTTCCTTCCTTTCTCCTTCCTTCCTTCCTTCCTTCCTCCTCCCTCCCTCCCTCCCTCCTTCCCTCACTCCTCCTTCCTTCCTTCCTCCTTCCTTCCTTCCTTCCTTCCTTCCTTCCTCCTCCCTCCCTCACTCCCTCCTTCCCTCACTCCTCCTTCCTTCCTTTCTTCCTTCCTTCCTCCTTTCCTTCCTTCCTTCCTCCCTTCCTTCCTTCCTTCCTTCCTCCCTCCCTTCTTTCTTTCTTTCTTTCTTTCTTTCTTTCTTTCTTTCTTTCTTTCTCACTCAAGGAGGGTGTCCAGACAAGGATTCTGAGTGAATTTTGACCTTCAAATTTTCAGATCAAACCTTCCAAACACAAAGCTGGAACATTTCCATCATCCATGGGATTGTTAAAGTGTAGAAGGTAATCCTTTTAGCTTATCTGGTCTAAAATGCTATCCATTAAGAAATTGCTTGATTTATAAAAAGGAACTCAAAGTCACACTTTAACTGCAGTTAGAAAAAAAAAAACGTTTTAGCATTGAAAGCAGTTGTTCGTGAAAACCACTCATCTGTATCTTGATTTTCTGTTTTTTTTTTTTTTTTAAGAAAGGGGAAGATTGCTTAGCAGGTTGAGATCACTATCATTTCTCCTGGGTGATTTGTTCAGAGAGAAAAGCTGGTGTTTCACTGGGGATTAAAACAAGACTGTGGCTCAGTGCCTTTACAGGAGATGGAAGGCTTCTACAGCCCCTCTCCAATGGAGTGTGCCTTGTTCTCCCAAAGCCCCTCTGTGTGGACCTTGCCCCTTCCGCTCCTGGAGCTAACATGGACTCCATCTGAGCAGGACCAGTGTCTATAAAGAGGCCATTCCTCTGCTTCCACACTCAAATTTGCCTGAGAACTGAGCTCTCTCCAAGCCAAAACTTCCTGTCTCGGCTCATGGCCCTTCCTTCTGGAAGGTTCTTTCAGAAAGATTGCACCATTAATCTTTACTCTTCACTAGCGACCATACCAGCTCTTCTTTTCTTTCTAATCACTAGTCTACTGAGAAAAAAGAAATAAAAAAGGAGCAGAGCTGAGATCTTAGAGTGGGCAGAACTTCACAGCTGGAGCGAATTTTCTGTGACTTGGAGCCCACTACACCTGCTGCCCACCCAGAACTTGGGGGACACCGTCAGGTCTGGGACTCCAAGATCACAAGCTCTCACAGAACTCTCTACTGCACTATGTTAGGCTCCATTAAGCAGAACTTCCTTTCGGTTTTTTCTCTAGACATTAGCAACAATACAGCCCCAAATACTCAGGTACTCTAGCCTCCACCCCCAAAGATTCTCGGGAGTGTCTTCATTTTACACATTCCCTTGAGACCTGCTGTTTCTATCTGTTTTCAGTTCTACTTGGCCTCCCTCACTGAATACAGGTGCCAACATGTCGGCCACCATCTAACATTCCACTTGGCTGAACATCTTTTCTTCGTATTAGCTGGTGGGTTTGGAGTTTTGGCTTTGCATCTGATTTTGATGAGAGCATCTTGGATACCTGAATACAGCTGACCCAACACTGGAAGAAAACAGTTTTGGAGTCTCACAATTTAGTCCCTCTACAGTTTCTGGAGTTAACTTTCATCAAAATGTCTACCCTTTGATGCTTTGGGGTGCACAGGTTGTCTGGATCTCGGATCCTAGAACCATCAGAACAATAATTTTCTGGCATACTCTTCTGCATTTGTGAGACATTTTGGTGGGGGCTCTGTCTTATAGCATCTTCATGAAAAGGCATGTTGAATCCCTCCCTACCCCTCTTTGACATTCTTTCTTGGCCCTGAGTGATATAAAGTGAAGTGGAGATTTGGCCACTGTCCAGTTGATTTGATTAATACAGATGATCTGAATAATTTAGGCAACAGAGTGGATGTTTTTAGACACTAAGTCGCTCCACCTTGTTGGTAGTATAGACTTAGTAAGCTAAATGGAATGATGCCAATATTTCATTTGTGTTGTGCTGTGTAGCATGAATCTTAAAAGGTCTTATAATAATAATAATAAAAAAAACCCAGAGCCAGATATAGAGGTGAAAGATGAAAGATCAGAACAGCCAGCCACTAGCTTACCTCTAGGAAATCCTCAGCCTCAAGAGAGCGAGTTCCTGTTTCTTCACAGCTTATATACCTTTCTGTGTCCTGCCACATTACTTCCTGGGATTAAAGATGTGTGTCACCCCAGCTTGGTTCTGTTTTTCACATGTAGTCCAGCGTGGCCTTGAACTCACTGAGAATCAGACGGATCTCTGCCTCCTGAGTGGTAGGATTAAAGGTGTGTGCTACCACTGTCTGACCTCTATGTCTAATTTAGTGGCTGGCTCTGTCCTCTGATCCCCAGGTAAGCTTTATTAGGGTGTACATTATGTCACCACAGTGCTGTGATGTCACAGTGTATGGCACTGGCCAAGGCCAGGTTACTTGAGGTTTATAATAAAGACTGATTGAGATTTGGGTTTTTTTTTTTTTTTAATCCCACAATTAAAATAAGGACACAGTTTCCTTTCTGCCAGAATCTCTATGTCCCTATATATGTGTCAGGGGTTCCCAAACTGAGTCTCCCTCATGAAATCCTTCCCGTTGATAGAATTTTAGGAAAAAGCCCAAGGGGTAGAGAGAGCTTGGCTCCTCTTGGTCACACACAAAACAGCATCCCATCTCACTGTGACATGCATTTCGAAGCGAACCAATCTCTAGAGAACTTGTCACTGATCAAGTACCATGATGCACTTGGCCATTGACCCAATCCTCCCATGCAGCTTGTGTGAATCAGGCAGAACAAGAAAGAAAAGGGATGGCACTATCAACTGAGGCCACTCAGGGAGGTGGGTTCATAAAGAGACTCTTTGGATGATGGGGCACCAGGCACAAGAGCCATTGCAATAGTTCAAGGGATTCAGGCTGCAACAGTAACTACCCCAAAGCCTGGGCTTAGCATGAGTGTGGGAAGTGGAATTGACAGAGTAGGCCACTTTGAGAGTATCAGTGCAATCTGTTGAGACATAAGAGAGAACAGGAAGTAAATGCCCTTTCCTCTCTCCTCCGCCCTGCTTCCCATTTCCTGTTGGCTAAGCAAGGCCACATTCCAGGGAGGACAGAAGCCATTGAGTGTGTTCAGACATGTTTCACAGGAAAGCCAGCAGAATGGCTGTGCAGAAAGGATTGAGCATTCCCTGTCTCCACTGTGACTAGTTCTTCCTTTCCTCTCCCCTGATAGCCACACAAAGACCTATAATACTGAGCTATTTCCACGGCGTCCTAATGGGTCTCCCTACACCCATCCCTCTATCACCCTACTGTGAAATTCATTGACCTCCAATATTGTAAAAGGACAAGGTTGGAAAGCTCTTGTTATTGTTTTTCTCATGGCACCTGACCCTGCAGAACATCCCCACCAGTGATGGATGATACACCATTGTTTACAAGTATACTCTCTCTTCATGGAAGACAACTTCCAGTTCTGTAGACCTTGAGAGTTCGACAAGTCCTCGAACGTTGAGCTAAAATCAACTTCAGAATCCTCTGCTCAATAATTTTAGTTACAAGGTTGCAGGGAAGGTCCATTCTTTCCTACATGAGAGCCAATGTCCTCAACATCTTAATACTCAGGTATCTAGTAGCTACCTGCTGGGATGCTCCTGCCTGCCCTTCTGTTGTGTGATGCCAGTGGACAGAGGCAGCAGCTTTTCATTCTGCAAACAGGCCAGTCGACTCCCTGCGGCTTTGATTTGATGCTCTTGGCACACAGAAAGCCCATAACAGGTATCATTAATGAATGAATATATCCTGCCAATGATTTCCCCTCGGTGGTAGCCTCCTATTTCAATTATTGAAGAAGCTAAGTAATATGCAACTGCAGCCCAAGGCTCTGGCTGGGTTATTAAACGCCAAGGTTTGTTATCCTTAGTGTTATCCTGGACTCCAGAGAATGCACCTCTAATTTTTTTTTTCAAATGAAATAGAAATCTCATAAATATTTCAAGATTAAAAAGCCAGACTGGGTGGCTTATACAACAGAAATTTATTGTTGCCGTTCTAGTGGCTTTCCAGGCCTGAGTCATGGTGTCAAAGGGTTGATATTTTGGGGGCTGTACTTGTGGCTGTGACAAAATATCCAGCAAAGCAAGAGAAGAGAGGGTTTGTTTTGTCCCATAGTTTAAGAGTACAGTCCATCATGGTGAGGAAGGTGGGGTGGTTAGAGGATGAGGCAACTAGTCACATTGGGTCACATCAGAAAGCAGAGAGTGATGAATGTGCTGCCCAGTTCTCTTCCTCCTTTGTATTCAGTTCCACACTTTAGTCTATGGACTGGTACCTACCTTCAAGGTGAGGCTTCTCTGCCCAGTTTATATCATAGGGTAAAAGGGGCCAGTGGAAGAACACCCTGGCCCTGAGACCAGAGCTAAGGAAACACACCCTGCCCCTAACCAACTCAGGAATTGAAATCCAACCAATCCTAGACCACAAAAACCAACCAATCCCTGGGCACAAAACCAACCAATCCCCAAGCACAAAATCCAACTAGTCTCTTAGCATGTCCCAAGCTCGGCGAATTGAGATCCTACCAATTCCCACCCTGAAAACCTCCACCTTGGAAAGCTCCACCCCTAAAAAACCCTAGATAAGCCCTGCTGTACCTGTTCAGTTTGGGGAGGCCCTTTTTCCACCCTGGCAGAGGCAGCCACTCTCCTGGATTCCTCCCTCCTAATACATCCCTTGAGTGAGGTGTCTTGCAATGACTTTGTTTCTCTGGCCAGAGCAGAGCAGAGCTGTAACCTCTCTCACTGGAGTGGAGCAGAATTGCTACATTTCTGTGGGGAAACTCCCTTAGCAGAGCAGAACGGTAATACTTTGGCTGGGGAGACTTTCCCTTGCTGGAGAAGAATTGTTACAATCTGAGGAAGCTGAGCAGAGCTGTAACATTTCTCGGAGCAGAGCTATGACAACCTTGCTGGGGGACCTCTGTTGGAGCAAAATTGTTACACTCGCATTAGGGAAACGTTCCTGGATCAAGCATTGTAACACTTTGCTGGGGAAGCCATCCCCCACTAGAACAGAGCTGTAACACTTTTTCTGGGATACCTTTCCCTTCAGAGCAGTAGGTATTCCTTGGCTTCTGACCACCAGGATACCTTTCCTTTCAGAGTTGTTGACACTTACATATACCTTTCTGGAAAGGTCCTCATAGACAAGCCCAGATGTCTATGTTGCAAGTGCCTGGAGACAGTCAAGATTAACCATCCCAGAAGCCTTTCCCCTTAGTATTTGGTGGCCACCCTCTCCCTGTGCAAGTCTGTGTCCCAATTTCCTCTTCTTACAAAGACACTGGTCATATTGTATTGGGACTCACCTTGAAGAACACATCCTAGGCCAGGTATGGTGGTGCATATTTTAATAAAAAAAAACTTTCTTCTTATTTCTTCTTTGTATCTTTCACATCATGTATCTCAATCTCATTCCTTTCCCAGTTCCTTCATATCCACCCTCTGCCCTTACAACTGCCCCTACAAGACAGAAGAAAATTTAAGAGAAAAAAGGAAAAAAAGGAAAATTCAATCTCATCATGAAAGCTGCAGTGTGACACAGTAAGTCACGTAGTAAATCCCTTTATCCATATATTTTTTACTTGCAAGAGTCCATTGAAAAGAGTCATTGGTCTGGTTTCAGGCCTCTGGCATCTGCTACACTATTGATGCTGGGCCCTCACTGGGACTCCTCTTGGATATCCTGTTGTTTCCCCATGTCATGGATATCCTGAAGCTTTGGGTCTGCAAGACTGGCCCCTTCATGCTCCAGCAGATCACAGATGGGGTGGATGTTGGAGTGGGCCTCATAACCCTGGTTCTGCGCCCCGATGGTTGCAGGGTTGGTCAGCCTTCCAGATCTCCCTTGTCCTCACCACCAGGGTGAGCTCTCCAGCATTGCTCTGGCTAGTTCACCCCTTGCAGCTATGAGTAAGGGGCAGGGGCAGTTCTCCCACATTCACATCATCAGGGGAGGCTCTCCCACATATATACCAACAGGATCAGCTCTAATGTGTTGCCCAGGCTAGGTACAGGGGCCACTCTCCCAAATACTGCAGCTGGTGAAGGGCAGGGACAGCTCTCCCACCTGTCAAAGGCAGTGGGGGACATCTCTCCCCAGCACATACCACCATATGGCAGATGAGGGGTGGGGTCAAGTCTCCCATGCTCATGTTCTCAGAGCTGGTTCATCCGCACCCTGTAAGTTGGGTCAGCTCTACTGTGCTGCCCAGGATAGGAGCAGGGCCAGCTTTCTTAAAGCTGGTAAGGGGAAGAGCCAGCTCCCTTGGCTGTCACAGGCTGTGAGGGGTAAGGGAGAGGAACTCTCCACCACCCAAACTTCCACATGACAGAAGAGTAGTGGAGACAGCTCTCTCGCACTCACAACTTGAGAGCTGACTCACCCACACCTCTGTCAACAGAGTAGGTTCTACCTTGCTGCCTGGGCAAGGTGCAGGGCCTGCTCTCCAGAGTGCTGCAGCTGGTGAGGGGTAGGGGCAGCTTTCCTGCTCTTATGACTTCAGGCCAGCTCTCTCACCCACCTCAGGTACAGAGGGGTAGGAGGGCATCTTTCCCCCATCCATGCCACCATATGTCAGATGAGGGGTGGGGCCAGGTCTCCCACAGTCATTTCTTGGGCTGGCTCTTCCCTTGCCCCTATCAACAGGGTCAGTTTTGCTCTGCTGCCCAGATGAGGCACAAAGCCTGATTTCCCAAGTGGTTGGTTCAGCTGGTAAAGGGGAGCTTCAGCACTGGAAAAGTCGGGGTGAGGGATGAGGGGATCTTTCCCTCAACCCCCACCCCTGCTACTAAACTGAAGATGAGGGAGATGGTACCAGCTATGTCCCTCAGGCTGTCAGGGCTAGTTCACCATGACCCTGTTTAGAAGGTCAACTCTACTGTGGTGCCCAGGTGAGTCAGAGTCCATTCTCCAAATGCTTCAGCTGGTGAGGGGTTGGGAGATGCATACTTTAATCCCAGCACTTGAGAGGCAAAGGTAGGCTGAACTCTGTGAGCTGGAGGCCAGCCTGGTCTATCTAATGAGTTTGGGGTCAACCAGAGCTGCATAGTGAGAATTTGTTGCAGCAAAACCAAACAAACAAATTTAAAAATCCCACATTTTATCTTACTGATCCATTACTTCCAAATAAAGTAATATATGGAGGTACTAAAAGTTCTGGAGACTTTGACATAAATTGCAGTTGGGAGGAAGAGACAAGCCACCCTATAACTGAGTCACCAAATCTACCTTCTCTCTTGGTCCCCGTGTGGGAATGCCTTCTAAAACATCAGCCATAGCTGGGCGATGGTGGCACAAACCTTTAATCCCAGCACTCAGGGAGGCAGAGGCAGGCACATCTCTCTGAGTTCGAGGCCAGACTGGTCTACAGAGTGAGTTCCAGGACAGCCAGAGCTACACAGAGAAACGCTGTCTCAAAAAACAAACAAAAAGCAGCCATAAAAAGCAGCCAGCAGATGCCTGCTTGGGCTCATGTAAGGATGGGGAGCTTGCCTTTCACAAGAGCCCATTCCTTTGTCGGGAAATGATGAATAAAAGTTTTTGTTCATGATAAACTGAATAACATGTGCCTATCATCATATTCTCCTTTGCCTGGCCCTTGCTCCAGGTCAGGGTAGAACCAAAACATCTTGCATGTGCTGTTCTATATTTCTCAGCAGAGAAGCTTTGCAAACATCTCCAAGTAAGTGTGCCACATTCTATGACTCTAGGCCTCAACTCACAACCACCCAGCACAGAAAGCAAAACACAAACAAAGCAGCCATTTACTGGAAGAGGAGACTCCCCCACTCCTCTGTTTCTGCCAGGGTGGCTGCTATTAGAAATAGCCCCTTTTCTCCCACACATCCACCACGGAAACATAGTCTCTTCCCAAATCCCACACAGAAATTCAGAATCACCACTGCCCTGTTTGCCAACACTTTAACAGGGCTTTAGCACTGTCCCAGACTGAATCAGTCCCAGAAAGCTGGGAACAAATGACTGACAGGCAAGGCTGTGTTCTGTAGTATGGAGCATTGGTAATAAGTTCATGCAGCAGAAGCCAAGGTGAGGTTTGGAGCATTCTACCTCTTGGGATGTCATGATTAGGGAATCCCTCAACCCCAGTCTTCATGGCTACATGCATGCAGAAAATATGGTTAATCCGGTCTTGATTAACTTCACATCAAGATTCCAAAACTCCACAGACACTAACTCTTTATATCTTGAGAGTTTAGACATTTTTAAGGGTGGACCCAAGCTGGATCTGACTTCAAAGCATTCTCTCTGAGGAATAGTTTTTATGGTACCAGAAGGCACCCTGCAAACTTGAAGGAAGGAAGCAACCAATAGTTCTTCCTGTCTAGGATACCATGGACCACAACAATGACCAGCATGGCAAGATAATCTGATGGGTGCAACAATGGCTCCTATCTTGGATATAACCAATAGCCCTGTACATGAGCTTAAGGCCTACTCAACAGGAGAGAAATTGTGCCTGTACTGGAAATCTAGCCAACGACCCAGGGCCACTGAAGTCGTGGATCTTGGAAGAGAACCTACAACCACCACTTCACTAAATAAAACCAAAAAACTTCCTAACTGCTTTCAAATGTTCATCCTTGTACTACAAATAAGTATAGCTTTACCCTCATAGAAGAAAACTCTCTTTGCAAAAGAAGGCCATTACAGAGAACCACAACCAGTCAAAATGCCGAAAACAAGTGATTGTGGGGTTTCCAGCCCCACTTGATATGCCTACAGCACAACTTTGGCAGTAAGGCTCATGGAACATTTTGGAAGAGGGGGTGGAAAGAGTGTAAGACCCAGGAGACCAGGACATCTGCTCTGAGAGTGTGCCCTCTAGAAGTGACAAGGAAGCTCAACACTATGGCTGTCTAACATGACCTGAGCAAGTACAACACCATAGGCATGCTAACCTGCAGTTGGGGAATCTCATGGGGCCCCATCCAAAGACAAAGAGCTGCAGGTAACTAAAGACCATTGAAAGAGGGGGAAATAGTCTTCCCCAGGGCTGTGTGTGTGCTCCCTAATTGGTTATCCAATACCAAGTGGTCAGCCCTGAAATCATACACATAAAAAAACTAAATAGACTCAGTACATGGTATTTATAAATTTTAGCAAATATTTGGTGTGTGTGTGTGTGTGTGTGTGTGTGTGAATGTGTGTGTATAACAAAGAAAAAGAGGCCATGATTTTCTTTAGAAATCATGGCTAGGAGGGTGGGGTTCATGGGATAGGAGGGATGAAAGAGAAGGGGGAGATTATGTAACTATATTTTAATTTAACAAAAATGAGAAAGTTCCAGAGGCACCCCGTTGCCCACTGAAGCGAGGAGGTACTTCTCACAGGGCCTTTAGCTCTGTTGCTTTTCCATCCAGCTTCCTGTGACATGAAAATATTACATGTGCACTGACCATGTGGAGACTTCTTTCTTGCTGTTATTCTCTAAAATGTGTCCAACAGTGACTTGTATTGTATTGTGGATTATAAACAATCTAGAGTGACTTCAAAACTGCAGGACACTGTGGATAACCATCCACAATTCACAAGGCGCCTCTTATGCTTTGAATCCTAAGGATCGTATGTTAAAGGCTTGGTTGGCAACCTGGCATTCCTGGAACCATGTGCTTGATGAGGACACAATGATCTACTCCTCCCTCCTTTCTTTCTCTTTGCTTCCCAGACAGCATGAAGGGCACAGCTTCCTTGGTCACATGTTTTCCATCAAAACACACAGCCACACCATGGGCCCCAAGGCAACAGACTGAGACCCCTGAAACCATGAAGAAAAGAAACCATTCCTCTCTCCCATTGATGTTCTCACACAGGCATAAAAAACCGAGAGCACAGGACTAGAGCATAAATCTCCGTGGTTATCTGTGGCTGCATCCATTTACGCACCACCCCACTGCCATTTCCCAGTGTTCCTTCTCCGTCTCATTCCCAGCTCTGCTTTCTGGGAAGCTGATCATGTCAGACTTAGACTTCCTCGTACTGTGATGTGGGCTACGTGAACAGCAAGAAGAAACACAATGAGATGTGCAGGTGGGGACACAGAGTGGGTTTGTCCTTGATGGGGAGCCTTGTGTTTTTTAACCTTTCCCTGCTTAGAGCTGTGTTTCTGTCGGTGTTTATATTGCTCCAAGATGGTCCCAGTCCCCCTCCAAGTCCAGGGTACTTTTCCTGGGCTCCTCTGTGTCTCTTTTTCCTTTGCTTCTTCCTTTCATAGACCTAGCATGAAAAGCATCCCTCTGTTCATAGTCTCGATGCCTTAGTGCCCCCTGTTGAGGTCCCCAGTGCCACAATCAGCCTCTGAATCATCAGGGGCCCTAAGCTGGCTGACTGGGATTCTGTTTCCCTCCAGGACAAGACAGATATGAATGCTTTCCAGGAAATGATCCCATCTTCTAATTCCTCTCTCTGCCCTTGAACTTCAGTGAAAACACAGAGGTAGGTCTTCGTTCTGACTGCCCATCGGAACCACTGAACAAAAGCTTACACATCATTGTGTGGGCCCCACCCTCTGAGACCCTGTGTGAGAGACATAATGCTGTGCCCACGTTGAGTTTCTAGCTAGGTAGGAAGCCTGAGCCTAGGCACAGCTGTGTCTGAAGTTCCCAGGTAATATTCGGCCACAACGAAATGCCACTGTCCTAAATGCCACCTTCCCTGCCACTTTGCCTTAGGCATGTGAAAGCCCTATTCTGTGGACTATGTCATTGCTCACTTTTATCGCCATGTCATGAAGCCTCACCTTAGAGTTCATGGACCTCCCAACCTTTCCCTTCCCCAGGCCAACCAGGGCTGGAGGCAGTCCCTTGAAGATCCCTGTCACTTACTCTCCCTTGTGACATCTTCCCTCCTCACCTGAGTGAAGTCAGGTGCTGTTAACTGCACACTGGCCATGCCAGACTCCATCTGCTTCTCCTGTATCTTTGCAAATCACAGAGGAGGGCATGCGTGACATTGGCTGAATCTTCTGTCACTTTTCAGAATTAAAACCCCTGGCATCTATTCTGCTTCAAATTCCAAAGCTTCTCACCTTACATCTCTCTAGCTGTAATGCCCACATCCCTTTTAAGTGCTTGGTAGAAAATCAATCCTAGAATCATGTTGTAGGACAGAAGTATTCTGTTTGGCTCTTCCATCTGAGAATTCATTAATTGTTACAAATCACAATCGATAGATACAAATGTTTTGTGCAAAACAATCCAATATTTTCCATCAAAGCCCTGATTTCAGGCTGTAAGGCAAATGACCAGGAATATGCACGTCAAAAAATAAATAAACTGTCTCATTGATTCTGAGAAAGCAAATATCATGACAATGTCGTGGCTGTCACTCTCTTAAATTCAGTCATGAGTCAAGCAGTCCCACTCTCCTTCTCTTCCCTGGCAGTTAGCATCTGGATAGACTAGCACCTCAGTTGGTGTGTGGGGCCCTCATCCTTTAACCAAAAGGAACTGGCAGCTGTGGGAGCGAATGATGCTGTCTCCTCTCCCGTGACAGCCTCTGTGCTTTGCTCAAATGTCACACATATTCACCCTCCATTGCACTGGGCTCCAGCAATCGAAAGGCATTCTATTACTTTCTGCACCGTTAAGAAAGAAAAGAACAAAAGAAAAGACCCGTGATAACCTGCGGCCAGCTGTCCTGTGGAAGGTGGCATCCATTGTAATGTGCGTTATTGTGCCAGCATCGTCCGTACACAAAACCCGGTGTCCTTTGGTTCTGTGAAATGTGTGACTTACCAATCCTCTCTGGCCACCAGGCCTGTCCCATGGGAACCAGGGCCATGTCCTCACTAGCAGTGGCTGCCATCGTTTCTTTGCATCTGTAGCAGTTACTTGATTGGATGACTGCACTGAAGAGCGTTCCCACTCTTCCAGATGCTGGTTTTCATCACCACTGGAGCCTTTATGCTGAATGGTTGCAGCACAGAAAAGAGCCCGGAAGGTGCTGCGCTTGAAATGGTCAGGCTCGCGGGCAACACCTGAAACCATCAATGGCTTCTGAGACGGAGGCTGAAGTAATTGACAGTGAAAGACAAGTTCATGGCGATACAGCATTTCCAGACGCCACATCATCTCTCGGTTAAAGGGAAGTAATAAATAATAATAGATTTACTCTCGTGTTACTCATAAGCTCAAAGTATTTAGACTCTGTCATTCTCATCTAGACTCTCTTGCTATGTAGAATATAGACTTTGTTTTCAATGCCTGTAATTATTTTTATATCAGATTTCCCACCAGTTCTAAAATTCCCAGAGATTAAAAAAAAACAAAACAAAACAAAAAACAAAACAAAACTCGAAGAGATGGGAATGTATTTTCTGTGGTCTAACACAGAGGGCTCACCCCCTGCAATTCTGTGGTCTAACACAGAGGGCTCACCCCCTGCAAACAGAGCTGGCTGGCTGCCTGTTCTCAGCAACATGCTGGCCTGAGTGCATCAGCGGCTGTGACAGCCTTCAACCTGTTTCCTTGCCCTGGCTTGGACCATGCTTTCTTTTGATATTACTTTACCACAAACTGCTTAATTTGATCTCTGCAAGGCTGTTTGCTTGCAGAAGAAGAGTATAGGATTTTGCGAATGGAGTTTTATCTTTTATTTATTTATTTATTTATTTATTTATTTATTTATTTATTTTTTATTCATGCAGTGTGAACTGTAAGCCATGCCCCATGTAAGCCTTGGCTTCCTTGTCTATGCAAAGGTGACAGCAGGACCTGTGTCACTGCACTGTGGCAAGCTGAAAACTATATCTATCAACACATACAGTTAGTAACAACTAGCATTGTGTTTTATGGTTAATGTTTTAATTAGCATGCAAAATAATGAGTTTCATTATGACAGTATCATATATGCATTCCACTCTACCTTTCCCATATAGGTTACAAAGAATTCATATATTAGTATTCACATGTAATACATAATTATAGTCATGTATACTTCATACATAATTCCCACTAACTACAGTTAAATAGGAATATCCACGCACATCTTAAGTGAAGCTACTCTTTGATCTAGTAATTCTGTTTGCAGAACTTTGCACGGCATATGTGCAGGTACAGTCACACATGTATGTAGAAAGATTCAGTGGATGTTCATCTGTATACAGGTGGGGAAAGGAACACTGGAAAAATGCAAAGGTCATCGGTGAAAAGTTTCGAAAAGACAGATGCCTTTCACATGAACTTCCCACACAAGAAAAACGTGCTTTATCAGAAAATGTGCACTGAGCAGGATATTTGGATGGCTAGAGAAGAAATATGGGTGATTGCTACATGTGGTGATGTATCAACATGCCCAAGCTACTTCAAAGGCACAGTGGAATAGCAGAGAAATATATTACTTGGAAATTACACCTTATCAACATTAGTGAGACTTGGAAAGATATTAATAGTGTTGGACACAAGGGATGCTATTTGGATGGAAATATAAACTGTACAAAGACTCTAGATCCCATTTTAACAAGAAGTATTAAACACACTCACTTTTGAGTTCCCTCTAACATGACACTTCAGTTTTAAGAAGGTGTCCTGAGGAAACAAGTCAAAATGTATTCAGAGATGTGCGCCTCGGCAGTGCTCTTAAGAGAAAGAACGTACCAATTTCAATGTGCAAGAAAAAATTGGTTCAGTGAATTATGAGGAACACATCCCCCTCTTAAAATGATGCTAAAAATAGTATTTACCAGCAGGAGGAAAGCAATCATTTATTAACTCTACAAAAAAGGAGTTTAAAACTCTCTCAGTGTGGCATGGCTCTCCCCACCTCAGGGTCTTTGTGCAGGCTGTCCCTCCCATCTCCTTTTCCCTCCCCCATCCTAACCCTGTCACTTGTGAGACTGAGCTTGCGCCCAAGAATCCCCCTGTGAAATCTCTTCCTCCACACCCCTGTCCTTCCACTATGAGTTCTGGGCATCAAAGTCTGGTTGTCTCGCATGGGTGGTAAGCACTGTGAATGGCTGAGTCATCTTGTCAGCTCTAAAACATTTTCCTTCACTTGAAAACAATTCCCTTTATGCTAATGTGTATGTGTGTGTGCCTGTGTGAGTGTATGTGCACCACATGTGTGCAGAAGTACTTAGAGAGCAGGAGAAGAGCATCAGGCTCCAGAGCTCTACTTACAGATAGCTGTGAACCACCATGTGGGTACTGCAAACAGAACCATGTCCTCCACAAGAGCAGTAAGTGCTCTTAACTGCTGAGCTAGCCCTCCAGCCCCCTTTACATCTTTTGGAACAGTCTTGCTGTGTAGCCTTAGCTCACTTTGTAGACCAGGATGGCCTTAACCTTGTGACCATCCTCCTGCCTCTACCTCTCAAGTACTGCACTCCTAGGCTTGTGCCATCATACCCAGCTTTATATAGGTTTTTGATAACTATGCCCTATCACTTTTGCTAAGAGTGTGTGTGTGTGTGTGTATATATATGTGTGTGTGTGTGTGTGTGTGTGTGTGTGTGTGTGTCAGGAGTAGTAAGTATTGAATTGTAATCTATGCTTTTGTATTTGCATATTAAAACAATACTTTTTCTTAGCCTATGAATATAGTAAAATAATACCTGTGTTAATGAACATGTTTTATCTATATATAACTCCTTTCTTGTACTGTCCCTGTCCATTTTTAATGGACTATATGCTAGAACTGATTTGTCAAACCATAATCAACTTCTATTATAGGGCATCTCATGTCTGTTTCTTCTTTTATTATACTTCATATATTAATTGTAGGCAATTCTTGAGAAACAGAGAACACAGGGATCTGGAGCAGTAAAGAAGTATACAATCAAAATGAATGCCTGTTGCATACATGCTGCACGTGTGTGCATGAGTGTGTATGAGAAAGAGAGAGAGGAAGACCTAAGAGAAAGAAAGACTTTTTCAGTTGGCTACCCAAATCAACAGCTCTGAGGTTGGAAACCGAGTTAGCTGAGCTAGCTGCCATCTATACTCTGAGTTGTTTTCCAGCCTTACAGGCTGTGCCCCACAAAGATGGCAACTTTGCACATTCTCTCTGCTCCCTCTTCCACTTGAGGAAGACAACACATGTGAGAAGAATGAGCTCTCTCCTTTCTTCCTAGGATTTCTCTGTAGACTCCCCTGAAGACAGAGCCCTAAGGCTCATGCTTGTGTGTCTTGACCTGCTTTTGATTTATCTTCCATGCACTCTGTAGCACTGATTCATACATTTTAAATGAGGTGCACTGATGTTTCTACTTTCCTTTCAAAAGTTCTTTGAGCCAGGTATGGTGACACATGCTTATCATCCCAACCCTGGGGAGGGAGATCTAGGTAAAAGGATTGCCACAATTTGGAGGATAGCATGGACTGACTACACAGCAAATTCTCACCTCAAATAAGGAGTCCTTTTCCTATCTGTTCCTTGTTTTCTCTTTGTTCTGAGACCAAATCTCAGCCCAAAATAAACCGTTGTCTTTTTCAAGTAGCCTGACTCAGGTGTTTCCTTATTCTAACACAAAGTTGATGGATACGATGCCTTTCCGTGTTCTTCAAAGAAAAATACTGTGTATCTAAAGGGCAAGTTGGTTACTACTTCTACTTTTGTGCCACACTCATCCTGAGCACGGCGGGGGACACTTTGGTTCCCATTTGCTCTTTTGCAATTGCATATTTTTTCCAGGACACACTATATCATACAATAAACCCCTTTCACTTTTCCTAGTCACCTTGTTACAAAGCCATGATGAAAACATCTTTGTCAATCAGTCAGACACTCAAAGATGCTCAAAAGAAACAAGAGAAGCAAACAAACCAGAGGTTTCCCCACTAGCGGCAAGAAGAAATGCATAAATTTGATCCTAAGCATCTGCTGAAGATTCTGCTTCTTCTTGCAGGTTGTGGAATTCTACTTGAAAATTCCCTGAACTTTAATTTTCTCCATTGTCAAATACAGAAAGCAGCAAGATAGTAAAGGCCAAGTGATTGAAATCTGCACCCAGCATCCGGAGCACAGGTGCCCATCTCTACTCATAGATGCTCCTCTTTTCTATATCATCACACCCCTGCCGCCTTTGAAGAGTGAATTTGATCTCTTCCCAACTGTGGAGTTCAGCATCTCCCTACACCCTCAAATGCACATGGGTTTCAGTAAGTCAGAAGAAGTTCTCGAGGGAAGGGAAGTATGTCCGTCAGCCATGTGCCAATGAGAAAGTAAGGCCGGGACACTGGGGAGATTCTGAAGGCCTCACTGCCTTTGCCATAGAGCTCACTCCACCTGAATGGGAAAGCTGGGAGAAGACCCTTCTGGCACAGCTTCTACAAACAGAATATGTCAGGAAAAGACATTTTATGGACCAGCCAGCCCACCTTAGATTCTACGGTATGGAATAGAATCTGCCGCTGAATGCGTGAAAATTGTTGACTAAACAGCGTGGGGGAAACAAATGGTTAAATTCCCGCTACCTTTCAACAGTGTCTTTGGGTTTCAGAGACACTGGGAAGATGTCTGGGGCTTTTATTTGATGTGCCCACGTCTATTCTCCCCTCCCCCAAGCTATTTCCTTCTGTTATCTGCTTTCAGTGTGGATTTAATGGAGCAGCTGGGCAGACGCCAAGACATTGCAATGGGTTAATTCTCATGTCACTCAGGAACATGGAAGCAGGTAAATAGGTAGCCTCTCTAGTCTCCACATTTAGTTAGCAAACCCTCTGAGGTGAATTCACTGGAGTTTTGCCTTTCATTTCCCCTCTCAGTAAAATTTATGTTAAAAATTTTCCCATCTTGGGGTTGGGGATTTAGCTCAGTGGCAGAGTACTTGCCTAGCAAGCGCAAGGCCCTGGGTTCGATCCTCAGCTCCAGGAAAAAAAAAAAAGAAGAGAAAAATTTTCCCATCTTAGTCATCTCAAGCATGCAGTTCAGTGACATTAAGAACAGCTAGTATTGTACGGCCTCCACCATTGTCCACCTCCAGAAACTCTAGGACCATTAAACACTAACAAAGCTTGCCCCTAACTAACCACCAACTCTCTATACCCTAACTGCCCTCTCTCCCAGCTCCAGCAACCATGTCACTTCCTGTCTCTGTGGATTTGACTATTCTAGGTACTACATGTAAGTGACATCACATACTATGTGTCATCGTGTGACTGGGTTATTTCACTTAAGTAATAATGAAGTCATCTGTAAGGGAAAACACCTTCCTTCCTTTCCATCCTTCATGGTATAGATGTGCCATGTTTTCTTATCTGTGTATCTATCACTGGACACTTGGTGTTTTAGTTAGGGTTACTACTGCTGTGATGAAACACCATGACCAAAAACAGCTTGGGGAGGAAAGGGTTTATTTGGCTTATGCTTCCACATCAGTCCATCATCAAAGAAAGTCATGACAGGAACTCAAACAGGGCAGGAACTGGGAGGCATAGGCCATGGAAGGGTGCTGCTTACTGACCTGCTCCCCATGGCTTGCTTAGCCTGCTTTCTTCTAGAAGCCAAGACCATTGGCTCAGGGATGGTACCACCCACAGTAGACTGGGCTCTCCCCATCAATCACTAATTAAGAAAATGACCTGGACTGCAACCCACAGCTCCATAGAGGCTAGCTAACAGGGAAAGACCCTAGGAGGGATTCGTGGATGACCCAGTGAAGGAGAAGTGGATGATATCTACATGAGCAGACTGGGGGTAGGGGGTTGCGGAGGGTGAGGAGTGGGGGATGAGAACATAGGGAAATAGGAGGGTTGCACTAGAACAGGGACAGAGTGGGAGGGAGGGAGATACCATGATAGATGAGGACACCATGGGAATAGGAAGAGGCAGGGTGCTGGGGAGACTCTCAGGAATCCACAAGGATGACCCCAACTTGGTCTTCTGGCAGTGGTCTAAAGGGTGCCTAGACCAGTCTACTCTGGTGACTGGACTAGTGAATAACCTAGTGGTCATCATAGACCCTTTGTCCAGTGACTGATGGAGGCAGATGCAGAGATCCATGGCCAGGCACTAGGCTGAACTCCAGGAATCCAATCAATGAGAGAGAAGAGGGATTCTGCAGACGAGAGATGTTGAGATCATGATGGGAGAACATGC
This sequence comes from Onychomys torridus, assembly GCF_903995425.1. Lineage (NCBI taxonomy): Eukaryota > Metazoa > Chordata > Mammalia > Rodentia > Cricetidae > Onychomys > Onychomys torridus. The sequence goes on from NC_050460.1 coordinate 38,437,758, forward strand.
AGAGATGACCCGCCACACTAGTGGAAGCCCATGAACTGTGGACTGGTGGCTGTGGAGCCCCCATGGGACTGGACTAGGCCCTCTGGATACAGAAGATGGTGGTTTGGCTCAAACTGTATGGGGGTCACCCAGACAGGGGGATCGGGATCCATCCCTGGTGCATGGGCAGGCTTTTGGGAATCTGGTGCCTGTGGTGTGACACTTTGCTCAGCCTTGGTGCAGTGGGAAGGGACTTGGACCTGCCTAGGCTCAGTGTGCCAGGTTCTGCTGACTCCCCATGGGAGACCTTGATTTGGGGAATGCAGGGATGTGGGGTGGCTTGGGAGAGAGGGCTGGGGCTGGGTGGTATGTAGAGTGAGTAGAACATTTCTTAATAAAGAAAAATGAAAAAAAGAAAGAAAGAAAATGGCCTGCAGGCTTGACTACAGACCAGTATTATGGAAATATTTTCTTAAATGAGGTTCCCTCCTGTCAGATGACTTTAGCTTGTGTCAAGTTGACATAAAACTATCCAGCATACTTGAGTTGCTTCCATTCTGTGGCTATTAAGAGGACAACTTGCTATAGAGTGGCAGGAGGGGCTTTAGAGGAGATAGGTAACAATTTTAATGGCATCTACAAATCTCCTTGGAGTAATTGGTGTTTAAACAATGGGACATGGAAATGACATTGCTCCCAGGCCTGCAGAGAAGGACACAGGCACACTCCCAAGCATCTGTTCCCAGTCACTGTTTGACTCATCCTTGGCCTGGTTCCCAACTTGGTTAGAAGTTATCACAGGAAGGGATTATCCGGAGAAGGATTCAAGGCACTTTTGTCCCTGGGTTGCCTACACCGCTTTGTGCAACAGGAACAAAGACCAGATTCTGTTGGAAACAAATCACAGTGGGATCAATGTCTGCTACTCCAAGACACCGAACCTCCAGACAGTGGTCATTGGTGATATATTTAATTCCAAGTCCTTTGTGTGCTTAATGCCCCAATCCTAGGCCAAATGCCATTGTGGTTTAGATGGGCATTCTCTTTTAAAAGGCACTATCAATCTAGAATCACAGACTTCCACACTGTGGTCTTGTCAAATAGCAATCCACAACAAAACTCTGAATCCAAATCTTCCTAAAACACACTCTTATTTGTTGGGATATGGATTATCCTCAGAATGTCAGCTCTTCAGCAGAGCTCAACATTAGTAAATAAGCAAAGCTTATGCTGAGACCAAGGTCTGGGGCAGCAGAGATCCCACCGGCTCATTTCTGGACAAGCTACACTGTTTTTATAGTCACTCAACAAAGGTTGCCAGAGAGTTTTTAGTATCCTACAGGTAAGGAAACTAACTGATGGTTTTAGAGGGCACAAAATTCCTCCATCCACACAGCTGCTAAATGACAGAGTTGGAATCTGACCCAGGAGTATCTTCTAAATTCAGTCTCCTTTCCTGCCGAATCCTCTACTGGACTTACAGAAAAAGCAAGAAAAATTCAATCTTTTGATTTTTTTTAAATGGTTTTTCAAGACAGGGTTTCTGTGTCTAACTCTGTGTTTCTGTGTACAACCCTGGCTATCCTGGCATTTGCTCCATGGACCACACTGGCCTTGAACTCAGAGGTCTGCCTGCCTCTGCTTCTGAGTGCAGGGACTAAGGGCATGCGCCACCACTGCCTGACAAAGAATTCAGTCTCACTGGTGTGGCCCGGAAGTCTTCTATCTGTGGTCATGGACCCAGCAAGCTCCAGCATTGCTTGGAATTGAAAGAAATGCAGATTCGTGGGAAGCACAGCAGGATTTTGACTCCCAGGCTCTGAGGTGTGGACTAAGCACCTGTCTCTAATAGGTTTCCCTAGGAAGTCCGATGTCCACCTAAAGGGGAAGACCCTGGGTGAATGAGTCCCTGCTATAGAGAACATCTACTGTTGCATTGTTTCCAGGTTACAGAATGGGGACAGGGTGGAAATCTCAGCATCTGAACCCTCCTGCTATAAGGTGAGTACCTCAAGGACTGAACACCCCTGCTCTAGCACTACCACTACAAAGACCAAACAATCAGCATTATAAGCAAACGTGAGCCAGGCTGTCGTACCCTGATTTCCAAGAATTTCAGCTGTGTCAAAACTGCATTGAGAGTTTCACAAAGGCAAAGTTGTTAACGCTGATCTCAATTTTAATTTAGGCAATTACCTCCCCCTCCTTCCCTAGTGGGCTGTCACTTCCTGCAGCAGATGACCCTGACCTCTGGTATTTGTTGAATGGGGGCTCCTTTCCATCTCCAAGGAAGCCCACAGTCTTTTCCTGTTCTGAGCTAGGCTGGAGTTCTCTGGACAAAGACTTCGGTTCTGTCCATGCATGGAGCTTCAGGCAGATAGATCCGTGGGCAAAAGAAACAATGCTCAGGGACTCCTGATCTGTGCTACTTATTGATGGTCTCTTGAGCATGAGAAACAACAAGATAGACGACTTCAAATATTTAAACACAATTCGGTGACAATTTTCCATGGGTTAGAGGTCAGGAGTGGGAAAAGAAATGAATCTAGGGCCTTGCCCTAGATTTCCAAGCCTTACAGGCCTGACTGAAGTCCTTAAGGAAACACACTGAAACTTGATGCCTTCCCAAAGAAAATGCTGGCTTTGACATGCCCACTCTTGGACAGAATGACTTAAGATGTTGACTTGCCCAGGCTGTTGGTGTCACCATGGCATGACATGACTTTAACTAGGTGGTTGGCAGAGAGTGTGGAAATGGAATTAAGGCTCGTACCTCTTGGGGTTACTCTAGGGGCAAAGGGGTACAGAAGAGCAGAGAAGAACTCTTCTGGATATTCTATCTATACCGATGGTCCTGCTACCACTGTCATTTCTAGGAATGCTTAGTGTCTTCCAGGCTCCATGTTTACTGATGTCACTGTGAGTGTGATCATCTCACCAGAAGGGTGATAACTGATGCACTGAAGTCACAGTGAGTTGAGACTTTTGCCTGGGCTTCCTCCACAAGGATGACTCGGCTATAGCTACTCGTGCAGTTATATTGGGGTGCCTGTTATTAGGGGTGCTCTGAGCCCCAAGGAGACAGTGCTCTGAGCAGATTAAACACAAAGGCAGGCCCAGGCAGCTAAAGCTCAGAACTCTCCTATTTCCAGGGTGGTAACTTCCCCTCTGTGTCTTCTGCTTCTGGTAATAGAAGAGAAGTGGTTCTTGCTGTCCCCACCCCCAAAGACTGTTGTGTAAAGACATACTGTGTGCAGACTAAGTCTCTGTAATGTTTCAATGTTGTCGCATAAATATTGGGAGAACCTTATCAAATATGTCAAGGCATATTTGATACACAATGTTTTACAGTCCACTTCTATGCAGGTGCTCATACCAGTAACACATTACTTCTATCAATAACAATTTACTGAGAATATTGTCTCTCCTCTGTCACACACACACACACACACACACACACACACACACACACACACACTCCAAATGTCAAAGGGGAGAGGGAGACACAGAGAAAGAGAACAGAACATGTATGTTTTTTATTGTCTCTGGGTTTATAAATACAGAGATGTGAACATTAAAAAAAGGCACTACCTTCCTGGGCTGGGAGATGTGTGCCTTGTTGGGCCACCAGAACTTCCATAGGCAATTATGTAATAAGGAAAGAGGACACAGCATTTGGAGGGTCCTGAGCAATCTGAGCACAGGTTATCCAAATGTCAGACACCAGGTTATTCAGGGAAATAGGAGATGGGGCTGTTCTGTAGTCTGACTGTATGCCCCAAATCAGATGGGCTGGAACCTTAACTCCACATGAATCAGTGTTAAGAGGTGGAAACTGGTGGGAGGTGTTTGGGTCATGGAGACCAATCCTCGTGAATGGATGGATGCCAATGCCTGTTTTTATGCGTGAGCTCCCATTCCAAAAGGTTGGGTTGATAGAAAACAAGGTTCTCTCTCTCTCTCTCTCTCTCTCTCTCTCTCTCTCTCTCTCTCTCTCACACACACACACACACACACACACACACACACACACACACACACTATCCTACTTTCTTTCAGGAATCCAAAAACCATGAAGTCTTTACCAGAAACCTAATACAGGCTAGTGCCATGTTCCTGGACATCCCAGCTTCTAAAACATGTCACAAAAATAAACCTCTTTCTTTATTAGTTATCTAGGTTCTGATATCCTGTCACCAGAATAAAAAAAAACACAATCTGTACCATTTTAGATGAATTATGGAAGTTGTGTGGTGGGTAGATGGGAGCAATGGTAGGAGATGAAGTTAAATTGTAGCTAAGGTCTCAAAGATGAGAGCACTACCTACTTTCCTGGCTCACAGAACATGTCACCCAGGGTGGGCAGATTCTGGAGAGCCTTTGAGACCTGGGAGCCAGTGTCTGGCTCTAAAACAAGGAGGAAATGCAGTGGTGGTAAAGGATATGACACAATGCTAACTAGCCAATAGCAAGACAGCCCTTCAAAAGTTCTACCATGGGCTGGGCATGATGGTACATGCCTACAATGTCTACACTCAGGAGGCTGAGGCAGGAGGATAACTACTCAGAGGCCAGCCTGTGATATACAGGACCTTTTGTCAAACTTAAACCCAAACAAAACAGACCAGATGTATCTTCTGGCTGAAGTCTTTATGCTTCTGGCTTCAGCGTGGAGACTGAGAGTTCAAGCACTTGTATCAGTAATCTCGAGTCTCCACAGCTGGTGACAATTACAGCCTTCTAGTGGCTTCAGCTAAATAGCTTGGGGTCACCCTGGAGTTCTCCTATTTCCTCATATACCTCATTAGGAAAATCTGTAGCTCTGTACCAAAAGAGACTCCGAATCCTCACGCTTCTTCCTCTCCTGATGCCTGGAAGTGGCCCATACCCTTCCTCCCTTTATTCCACCCAGCCCAGGATAGGAACTCTTCCAAATGCCATGTCAGAGCCACGCTCCTGCTCAGACCCACATGACTGTTCCATTCCCACACATTAGAGCCCTGCTCTTGCTGCATGAATGAGCTGGGTTGTCCTCACCCTCCCCTCCAGTAACAAAAGTTTCTTCAGCCCTTCAACAAAGCAGAACAACCCCACTTGGACTGCTTCTGCCCCTGAGCCTGGATGCTTTTTCCTCAAATAAGCACTCAGCCAACCCCGTGCTCCAGTCAAGGGTTTGCGCCTACTGGACTATCCTATTTCCTATTTGGCTCCCCCCCCCCCCCCCCCCCCCCCCCCGCCATCCCTCACAAAGCCATTACAGTGCTCCGATATACAGCAGGTCTCACCTGTGGATGGGCATTCTTAGGAAACTCAAGCTCCCTGGAGATTTAGAGGTTTTCCTTCGATCAACGAAGCCGCCTGCCCAGGCTGCTTTGGGAACTATTCTGCATCATGATTAGCACTCAATAAATATTTGTCCAATACACAGGGAAGGAATTAATTTCTCAGTGTAGGGAAGATTTATTGGAAAGGGCAAGGTAAATAAAGGTGGAGATAGGGATCTGAAAGCCATAATTAGGTTGGAAAAAAAAAAAAAAACAGAATGGAGCTGAAGTTTCAGAGTGGGTGATGTAGAGAGGGTTGGTGTGAAAACAAAACCCATGTGGGCACAGGCTCAAAAGCTTGTTGCTTCCAACAAAATAGCATCCATCTTCCTGTCACTGGGCTGCAGTTTTAGAAGCCTCATTTGAAAGGACAGCTGTATGTTCGGCTGAGCTGATATATAACCCATTTCTTTTTGTTGGGCATCTTGATTCCGACTCTTACTAAGAAAATGGTGCTGCTGTGAATATCTTCATGAATATGGCTTTACTGTACTGGGGGCCATTGTACCAAAATAGATTGACAAGTGCTACAAGAGGCATGCCTTCGGTCTCTAAAGGCTTGCCCTGATTTCATGAGATCAATATGTTTTTTTAAAAAAGTGTATATTTTGCCATAATATTGGCAGCATCAACGGCCAGTTCATGGAAATATCAGCATGCCTTTCCTTTTCTTTACCCTTGTTTGGGGATCCTTTTTCTCATCAACTCCCTTGATGTTCACTGTTATTTTTATCAGTTTGTATTTCTGTATACCAATCTGAGAGGTTAAAAATCCTACTTTAAATTGCTTTCTCCTGATAAGAGTGAATTAAGCCTGGGTAGATGGGTCAGTGAATGAGAAAGCTTGCTCTCCAAGCACAAGGACCACAATGCCTATGTAGAAATCAAGAAGAATAAGAGGGTTTTTCTGAAGGAAACCACCAGTTGTTTCCTACATGGCCTAAGTGGGCATTACTCCAAACTGTTAAATATTCAATGCACTGTTTATGAAGAAAGACCCCACCTTCTCAGTGATTACAAAGAACTTTCTCTAGCCATCATGTCAGCCCCCACAAAAAGTCTTGTTTTCTTGGACAACATCCTTATTACACTACTGGATGGATTTAGAGTTTCAGTTTTCCAGTTTATTAAAGTTTTCATTAGCATAGTACCACTAAATCACCCAAATTAAATCACTAGGGTTTCAAGGAGAGAATATTTACTTTTCACAGATGCATGAGCAAAAGTAAAACATTGTAAAACCTCACCTGCCCTGTCAGGAAAGGAACCCTATTCATAAAATAAATGTAGGGTCATGTTCAGCATAGGCATTAATTCCTCTCCTCGGGTGCTGGTGAAAAACTCAATGTGTTGGTTAAACCAGTGTGAGGGGAAAAATAGAGGTGTCATTTCCCTCTCTGCAGAAAATGGTATCAAGTAAGTGATGACAGACAAAATCTGGAATTTGTATAGCAAAGGTGGTAAGTAATATTTTTTTAAAAGACTAGAAAGTGTAATTGTTGTGGAGGAGATAAAGGAGCCGTGGGGTCCAGCTGGAGGGAAGAAATTACTTCTGCTGCTCTGTCAATGATGCTGGATAACAATCACGTTTTTCAAAATACAAGATAGGGCTGGAATACTCCCCATAGCAAGAAATGATCACCCTCCACAGTGATGGAGAAGCTGAACGTTCTTATCTTGCATCATTTATTGTACACAATGATTGAAATATCCACTAAGCCCTGTAAATACTCACCATGGCCATGTTGCAGCTAAAATAAGAATAATGAAGTTGTGTTTCTTCTAAGATCCTGGGTCTCAGGTCTGTCTCTAAAGGGAACTCCTTCTGTGGCTCACCAAGAACTGCCCCCTAGTTGATTCTTGCCTTCTTGGTCCTGGGAGTAAGGGAGGAGACATCACAGGTGGGAACTCATGAAATACTCATCTGTGCACTAACATGGCTGCTGGACTCTGAGCTTTGAAAAGAAAGAGGAAAATTTCCTGGACTAAGTTTTTTTAAAAATATTGAATGTAACTTTATGACCTTCTCTCCACACTTAGCCCATCATTATCATCTTCCTTTTCTCCAGGGTATACGGGGATGGCTTCAGATGCCCTAGAGTCAATCCTTTAGAATGTCTTGAGATGTCATCTAGTTCATCTTGCTGTCCTGGGGCAGGATAGTAATTAAACTCTCAGAGAAATGAGAATCTACACTTTTTTTTTTTAAAGTTCCTCAGAGGGCTGGAGAGATGGCTCAGCAATTAAAAGCACTGGCTGTTCTTCCAGAAGACCTGGGTTCAATTCCCAGCACCCACACAGCAGCCCACAACTGTCTGTAACACGGGATCTGACTCCTTCACAAAGACATGCAGGTCAAACACCAATGCATATAAAAAAAGAAAGAAAATACGTTTTTAAAAAAAGTTCCAGGAGATGCAGAGATCTACATTCAACCACCAGGCAGAGCTCTAGGAGCCCAGTCAAAAAGAGAAAAGAGGGATTCTATGAGTAAAGCACATCAGAATCATGATGGGAAAACATGCATGGGACAACCAAACCAAAGTAGAGGGAACTCATGAAAGTTGGATGGATAGCTGTGGAGCCTACATGGGACTGGTGTAGGCCGTCTGCATGGCCAGACAGTTGTGTAGCTTGATCTGCTTGGGAACATCCCCCCCCCCCCCCCCGCAGTGGTAGGATCAGAATCCATCTCTGGTGCACGAGTGGGCTTTTTGGAGCCCATTGCCCATGAAGGGACACCTCCTGCAGCCTTGAGGCATGGAGAAGGGCTTGGACTTGCCTCTACTGGATGTGTCTCCCCATGGGAGGCCTTGCCTTCTTGTGGGTAGGAGTGGGTTGGGGGAGAGAGGCTGGGGGGGGGGGTAACAGGAGGAGGGAAGAGGGGGATCTTTGATTGGTATGTACAATGAATGAAAAAAATCTTAATTAAAAAAAGGGGGGGAGGAAGTTCCTCAGAAAGGAACCGTTTCTGAGCTCACTTAGAGACATGTGGAGTTCCAGACAGAATGGGAGGCAGCTGGGAAACAGGGCTAGAGGGAAAGTTCTCCCCAACCTAGAGGGGCCCAGGAAGACTCCCCATCGACACCTATCCCTTCCTCAGCAGATGGAATGATCTTCTCAACTGTAGAATGGGAAGGCAAGCTCCAGACATGATGATTAACAGCTGCTGCAGCCCCAGCACCCGTCCCTTCCTAAGTCATAAAGGTGTCCAGTGCTGTCCCACTGTCTAGGGGTGACTATGCCAGGTTGTTCTGGTATTTTCTGGTATAACTAGACCAACATGAGTAACTCTTTAAGAAAGCTGAAAGAAAGGCAGAGGGTGGCCAAGGGCTGGTTCTTCCACAAGCCTTTCTCTTTCTTTACTGGCCAGAAAAATAAAAACTGTCTAGCCTCTGCTCAAAGCAGCCAATGGAGTGCAGAGAGAGGAACATGGCTGAGGGATGCCTGGCAGATGGCAGGGGCTGGGGGGGGGGTGGGGCTTTATCCAAATAAATTAGAGTCTGAGAAAGAAGAATCTACTTTCATTCAGATCTGACTTGGAATTCTAGAGAATGGAAACATCTACACACAAGAGAACTTTAAATAGCAAATGTAATAACCAAATTTGGAGGGAAGAATAGTTTCCTCAGCACAGAAAATTTCAAAAAAAAGAACTTTTATATGAACACAGCCCCATTGGGAAAAAGACAAGAACAGACTGAGGTGGATTTGATAGGCAAATGCTCGATGCATTCGTGAGATCAAGTGGTCATAGAAGCAATAATATTGTAACCTGCAGAGACTACATGTAAAGAACCGCAAATAGAATCACCCATGGATAGCATGTAGGTCTGCTCTTTGCCACTGTGACAAATGCAGAGAAGACCAACTTGAAAGAAGAAAGGCTTGCTTGGCTCACGGCTTCAGAGGTTTTAGTCTATGGTCACTTATACTGTTACTTGGCCCAGAAGAGACAAATGGTGGGGAACACCAGGCTAGGAAATGGCTTTCCTCCTGCCAGCTGGGAAGTGGGAAGGGGTATTTAGATCCAAATTAGAACAGAAATCCGAATTCATAACAAAATGTGAGAAAAGGCAGTCATATGGCTTGTCATCAAAGCCAGATGAATAGAAGCAGCAAAGTGACCGTTTTCTATTTGCATATTTAACTAAGGCACAGGCAGTGGTGGCGCACGCCAGTAATCCCAGCACTAGGGAGGCAGAGGCAGGTGGATCTCCGTGAGTTCGAGGCCAACCTGGTCTACAGAGTGATTTCCAGTACAGGCTCCAAAGCTACAGAGAAACTGTGTTTCAGAAAAACAACTACAACAACAACAAAAATAAATTCACATTTAACTAAGGCATTTAACCATTACACCGTTGTACTCAGTCTCAAAGCCCAGGGAAATAAACACAGCCATTTTATTTTAAACTTCAAAGATATGTTTATTAGGATTTAAAAAGAAAAAAACCCAAAGTGAGATTAACCTGCGCAGCTGCCCAGAGTAGGGCCAGGAGGAAAACACAGGTGGTGCTAACGAAGCCAGTGTGGAAGTCAGCTACTTCCACATAGTAGATAAGCAGCCCCAGGAAAAGGAGCTTCCGAGAGAGAGGAACGAAGCCCAGAGAAGCAGAAAAGGCACACCTGGGCTCTGGCAGCACCCAAAAGAAAAAGACAAACGAAAGAGAAGGGAAGGGACAAGTTACGCAGAGCCAGGCAGATCTCTGTGAGTTCGAGGCCAGCCTGGTCTACAGAGCCAGTTCCAGGACAGGCTCCAAAGCTACACAGAGAAACCCTGTCTGGAAAACAAAACAAACAAAAACAAAACAAAACAAAACAAAAAAAGGACAAGTTACACCTTAGAGTCAGGACAAGAAGCTCGTGGTGGTTCTGTAGCGAGCGCTCTAGGGAAGGGGAATCCTGGGGGGTGGGGGTTAAATACATTCTTTCACTAAAGGGATAATTACTCTTCCTATCTCTTTAGCAAGGCCTAAGGTGATCATGCCTTCCTTGGGGGTGGTCCCCTAGCCAGGTAATTGACTTGCCCAACTGGAATGTTTGGTCTACATCCAGAGCCAATGCTATACTGTTTAGACTTTCAGCTTCTACCAGAGTGAGCTACACCTCTTTACTGACGAGTTAGCCAGCCTTTGGTGTTTTGATAGAGCAGCACAAAATGAACTGAGACATGTACTAATTTGGCTCAAGAGATCTTCTTAATCTCCTCTTGAAGGACCCGCCTCTGCATAGTTGTTCTAGTGTGCTTTTCTGTTACTGTGATAAAACACTGACCTAGCCAGGGATGCTGGCTCACACCTTCAATCCCAGCATTCAGGAGGCAGAGGTAGGTGGATCTCTGTGAGTGCCATGCCAGGCAGAATTACATAAAAGATCCTGTCTGAACAAAACAGAAAGAAAGAAAAGGAAGAAAGGAAGGGGGGAGGGAAGGAGGAAGGAAGGTTAGGAGGAAGGGAGGGAGGGAGGGAGGAAGGAAGGTTGGGAGGAAGGGAGGGAGGGGGGGAGGAAGGAAGGTTGGGAGGAAGGGAGGGAGGGAGGGAGGAGGGAAGGTTGGGAGGGAGGAAGGGAGGGAGGGAGGGAGGAAGGGAGGAAGGAAGGAAGGAAGGAAGGCAGGGGAAATCTTTAGGCAGGAACTAAAGTGGAGGCTATGGAGGAACACTGCTTACTGGCTTGATTCCTCTGGCTTACTCAGCCTGCTTTCTTATACAACTGAGGAACACCAGCCCAGAGATGGCACTGCCCACAGTGGGTAGGGCCCTCATACATCTGTTCGAAAAATCTTAAATGCCCCATAGACATGCCCACGTGCCAATTTGATGGAGGCAATTCCTCAGTTGAGGTTCCCACTACCCAGATGTGTCATGTTGGCAACTCAAGTGAACTATGACAGTAACATCATGAAGGTGAGTTTGTAGGGTGTACATTCAGACCACGGAGTATCACCAAACGCCAAGGTAATCATTTGAAGGGAAATATAGCAGAAGGAAAAGAATCCAGGATGGTACTGATACTTGGGCCAATTTGGGGTCATTTCTTTCTTTTTTTTTTTTTTTAATTTTAGTGTAAGGCTTATAAAACATAATTTAAAACTCAAATTCATGGAGTTAATTCCTTAGAAGATGGGAATTGGGAAATGTTGGTTTTCCAGCTAGTGGCAGTGTATTGGGTTGAAAGGAACCATCCAGATTTGGTTGAATGTCTCAAGGGACCCTAATCCATATCTTTGGTCCAGTCTGGTTTTGGATCCTATCTAATGAGTATTAAGTATTGTTTCATATGAGTCAAAAGTTATCTTCGTTGACTTCCTCTGGATGCTGAAACAAGAAGCTTTGAATATAAACAGTGCTGTCATTGAGAGGGAGGGACATGGAAGGCTTCTGTGACAACCCCTACCCACTCACCACTACCCCCCAAAAATAACAGCCCAGCCAGGAAGCCATCTAAGAGAACTCTTAAAGAGTGTGATGGTGATGCTGAAATATAGTCTTCACAATTGATGGCTTTGGGCAGGGGTTTGGAAGGGGAAGGACTCAGTTCTATTTAAGGGGCAGCCCACTGAGAGTTTGATCATGCTCCAGTGAATATACAGATAACACAAATTGAACTTTTTTTTGTTACCTTTATTTGAGTGGTGGTAGGGAGAGGTCTCAAGGGAGGGGCAGACATGGAAGGACTGGGAAGTGTGTGAGATGGGAGTGCATGATGTGAAATTCCCAGAGAATCAATAAAAATGTTACATTAAAAAAAAAGAGTGCTGTGTGTATCCTCACAGTTCTAGGAAAGGCCAAAAGTGGAAGAGACTCTTGCAGGCTAGCTATGATGGGAAACACATTTAATCTTGGCACTCAAGAGGCAGAGGAAGGAGGATCTCTGTGTCTGAGGCCAAACTAGTCTACTTAAACAGTTCCAGGCTAGCAATGGCTACTTAGTGAGACCCTGTCTTCACAAATAAAACAAAACAAACAGAAACTCCAAACAAACAAGGAACAACAACATAAAAACCATTCTGTGAGCGGGCTCAGTTCCCTCTGCAGGCTCTAGAGAAGAGGCCATTACTTTGATTTTTCTGTAGACTTTTCCCAACTTTCCTGGGTCCCTAGTTCCTACTGCTACCCCCACCGTGTCCCTACCTTTGGCTTCCCTCTATCTCCAAGGGTCTTATGCCTTCTCTTCTGCCTGGAGTCAAATCCCCCTCCTTTAAAGACACATGTGGCCACACTTGGGGTTCATAACGGTAATCCAAGGTAATCGCCCATCTCTGGGCCCTGAATTACAGCTGTACACTTCTTCTCCATGAGGCGACAGTCACAGGTTCCAGGCAGGGGTCAGGTCATTCACCTCTCTGGAGGCTATTCCCCATCCCATCACCCTGCCTTTCTCTGCTCCTTGATTGTGGATGTGATGTGACCAGCTGCTTCTGGCCCCCAACTCCTTGTTTTCCTTTGACATGATGGAGCACCCCCAGAAACTGTGCATGGAAATAAACCTTTTCTCCCTTAAGTTCTGTCAGGACATTTTATCCTATCATTTAGCAACAGGAAGAGAAACCAAGACATTTGTCTCCTTGCTGGGAACAGGAAGCTACTTTAGAGAATTCTACATATATTGGAATTACCCAGAATTCCCCCAGATTTCTTCACTTTTGCCCTGTGTTCTGCTTTACAATCCTTCCCACAAGTTGTGAACATGGGGTATTCTGTCTTACACAATTTGGGGTACAAGGTAAAGTGGAGAGAGGGAGATTCTGGTTTGTGCCTCTTCCCATGCTATGGAACAGACCAATTTTACCCCAGTGGCTTATAAAGTGCATGCCCATCGACTGTAATACCCCTTGATCTCCATCCTAGGGCTTTCCTTTGAAAGACCATCCTCATCATACTATGTAGAGAATTTAGTGGAAGAATATCATAGAGTGCAGCCCAGGAAGGACTTCAATTATAAGAAAATAACAAACACACTTCATTTTCTCTTTTGTCAGTACTAAAACTTGGAACTTCTGTCTTATCACATTGACTTAAAGAAAGTACATCTCATTAAGTGAAAAGTATTTGTTATAAAATTTTGTGGTTGAAAACCAGAACATGGAGATGCTTAGGAATTCTTAGAGGAATATGAGGAGTAGAGCCCAAGCTCTGTGTCGGCCACAGAATGTCTGACCTCTGTCACCATGGATCTACCCTTCAGAGTTCTCCTTCATTTAACCTCTGAGCTCATTCCTTGAGATTGGATCTTCCAGACTACATACAAAGTGAAATGATACATCCCTGGAGCTGAACAGCGACATACCAGGAGCCTCGCTCGGTCTTGCCTACATCCTGGAACCTCTGAGAAGTCAGAAAAAGAACACGTGTAAGGAGCTGCTTGGAGAAGGCTTCTTAGATCTCTTTGGCTTAATATTGAGGATCTGATTGCAGATTCACTGTGAACTGTTTGCACGATAAACAGCTATTTACCATATCTCAGAATTCAGCTTGTGCTATGTCAAGGGTGATTTCTAAAGCCCCCAAGGGAACACTCAGATGGAAGCGAAGGACCCAATATCTGACACTCATCTTCAGCCTTTGGTTTAGGATAAAAGAAGCTTGTACACTTGAGCTAAGAATAGTCCTGTTTCTTTACTTAATGTGCATAGCCTCAAAATAGCTTGGCAGAACACCCCCCCACACACACACACACACACTGCACCCCAGCATCCACAGGAGGAGAGACTTAGGCTCAATCAGTCACTCCTGCCACTACAGTCACCAAATTTTACTTCGGTCTCAGGAGGGCTGGCTGAAATCCCAATTTCACTTATAGAGGGGAAAAAAGGCTTTCATTTGTAATGGGTCTGGGAGCACCATACATGTTCCGGGTGATAATGTTCAGCATCCCTGTGTGGGTAGTTCTTAAAAGCAGGGAGATCCATCATGTCCCTAAATAGTGACTGTGACTTCCTGCTGTTCACTCTGCACACTGGCACAGTTCACATGTGAGACTCACTTTTTCCTGTCCATGAACATCTTGACACATGTAGTTAGCCAGTGCTTTGTTGGATCCCAACATGCGGCTGATACTTTGTATCAGCCGCCCTGACAGCTGATCAAGCCTCCCCGGGACCATGTGGCTTTTCATGAAGCTTTTGCTTATCGCAAAGTGGAGACTTGGGCCTTCTGGAGATCTGGTGGGTATTTCCAGGGGCAGCTGAGGCCACAGGCCTGAAAGCCACAGTGTCGCAGTTAGTCATCTGGGGAGACAACTCAGGCAGAGAGGCAAGTAAGGAAAAGCCCGGCTGCTGCTGACCTGCCCTAGCCGACTTCACTGTGGGGGAGGCATTCTCTTGCCCTGACAAGGTCATTTTATGGGCAGTGTGCCCTGGAAAGAAACTCCTCTGATTATAGAGGAGTTCAGTACCTCTTGTATATTTTACTGAGTAAAGTAGAGCTTATTGTTTCCAGGTGCGGTGAGGCGTGCTGTTAGCTCCCTGCCCCTCACCCCAGGAAGCCCTGGAGTTTCCATCACTGTTGTTACTACCCATTCTTGACTTGGATGGGCTTTTTTTTTTTTTTTTTGTAATAGGTGAGATCCACCATCCACACATGTGTTTTAGTCTTTTTCTGTTGTAACCAAACACCACAGTCTGGATAATTTATAAAGAATAGTTTATTTAATCTCATGATCTGGGCACTGAGAGATCCAGAGTCTGGCACTAACTCAGCATCTGGTGAGGAACCTCTGCGGGGTCACGGCAGACGGTGAGACAAAGCACTTTGTCCAAGAAGAGCTACTGTAATGATGCTCATCATCTGTCCGTTCGTCCGTCCATCCATCCATCCATGCACTAGTGCAGAGCCCTTCTGATCCAATCACCTCCCAAAAGCCCTGAGTGTTTCTAACTCTTTACACTGTCAGCAGGAGTCTGGGAGAGCATCTCAGACCACAGCAGCCCATTCCTAGGCAGGAAGTTGTATGGATCAGGAAAATTTGGATTACAGAAGCAAGAATGTTCTTCATAATCCTCTCTGGTAAGTGGTTTCCCAGGTGACATCAGTGGCACACACCTCCCAGGGTCAGGGTCGAGGCCCCTTATGTGATATCCTTCCCCTGCTCAGGAGTTATGACATTGTGACTTGCATCTTACAAACAGAACATGGCAAAGGTTAAGTTATAGGAAGTCTGTGGTTTCAGTCTGGAAACTCTAACTTAGACTGCCTTTTCTTGAAGGAGCTCAGCTGCCGTCTTAAGCTGACCCACTTAGGAACAACTGAGGGCCACTGCTGGGTGACAGACTTCCTGGGGAAATGCAATACAACCATCTACTCATCCCTGCTAGGTAGTCCGTGACAGATAGAAGTACGGATACCACCAAAGTCCAACATGGTGAACCAATGAGTTTTATTGGGGTTACTTACAGGAGTATGGGCGAGGGGCAACTTACAGAAGCCAAAAATGATGGAAAGACAGCTGCATCACCAAATTCCACCACAGCAGGAGTGATAGCTCATAAAAGCTGGAAACCTGGAGCACACTGCACAGCCTGCAGTCAGCTCAGCAGATTGGAGAATTTTCTTTCCTGATGGCTCAGCTGCTCTCTGCGTCTTCTAGGCATCTGGGCATGTCTGAGAGTGACCTCAGTGGTCCCTATTGTTTATTCTTGGTGAGGGAGGGAACTAGTGAATCTAGTCAGTTTCAGGGACTTCATGAAGCTATTGTGTTTGAAGTGTTTACTTCCTGTCTCAGTGAGCTTTTCTGGAGGATGGAAAGTTTCAACCTCAGAGGAAACTGTTAGACAACAGTAACCTCTAATGAATCCCTAACCACCCACCCAATGCCCAAAAGAGCTACAGTCCTAAAAACAAGTCCATGGTTAGGATAGAGACAGGTCTAAAACTCCTGGGAGGGCCTTCAGTGAAGGTCATACCCTTAGCCAGGAACGCAGCTGTACTCATGGAGAGTTGTACCTAGAGGCCCCAGCAAGACTGTGTTTGATAGTATGACCCATAGGAACTGAGGAGTAATGCACGTGTCTTGCTTTCAGAACTAAATTCTGGAGTCATTTATTACACAGCAATTAGTACATATGTGGAGGTCTAGACCATGATCAGGAACATAGAACACTGTAATTGTATGAAATACGAATTCTTCAGAATCTTTTTATCTTGCAGATACTTTCCCATAGCATCAAAAAGACTAAAATATTATTCAGGTCAGTAATTCTAGATGTTTACATCACTGAAAACATTTTGGTAGATGTTCTAATTAGCTCTACCTTTCAACTGGACACAGATTAGAGGTATCAGAGAAGAGATTCTTCAATTGAAGGATTGCCAGATCAGATTACCCTGTCCGCAGACATGCCCGTGGGGATTGTCTTGATTGTAAAGTGATGGAGGAGAGCCTAGCATACTACGGGTCATACAGTTTCCTGGACAAGCAGTCTTAGGCTGTGTAAGCAAGCTAGCTAACTACGAGTTTGAGAGGGAGCTGCAAGCAGCCTTCCTCCATGGTTGCTGCTTCAAGTTCCCCACTGACTCTGTGCCATATCTTCCCTCAACAATGAACAACCACACATACGTTGAAATAAGCTCTTCCTCCCCTCAGTTGCTTTTATGGTCAGAGCGTTTATCACAGCAACAGGGATAGAGTGCACAAAACGCCACACTTTCTAGGTCTCTGGGAATCTTTTGGCTTCCATATTCGGTTGTTCTATGGTAAGTAGTCTGTTCATCTACAAAGTAGAGCACCGAGCAGTGAAGCAAGGTCACAGGCTCCCGGCCACAAGGGAAGAGAAAGGGGAATTATAAACTGGACCCTCAGGAAAGTTGCAGCCACTGCTTTGTGCTGTGACTAAAGAGTGCCGATGGATTGTACCAGAGAAAGCAGAGCTGGGACAAGACCTGTGTGTGCATGCCTGTGAAGATTGAGAGAGGAAGCGAGGGAGGGAAGGAGGGAGGGAGGGAAAGAGATTGAATATATTCAAAATACTTGGGGGCAGAGGAGTTGGGGTTGGGGTTTGTGGAATCTTTGCATTGCATAATATATTTTTGTTTGTTTGTTTGTTGTTTTGGTTTTTGGAGACAGGGTTTCTCTGTGTAGTTTTGGTGCCTGTCCTAGATCTCACTCTGTAGACCAGGCCAGCCTCAAACTCACAGAGATCCACCTGGTTCTGCCTCCCAGGTGCTGGGATTAAAGGCATGAACCACTGCCACCCGGCACATAATATCTTGGGAGGGAAGCTCAGTCTGATATAGGATCCATTTATTTCCTATGCACTCATCCACTAAATCTGAAGGTGATTTAATCCGGTCTTTCATGACCCTGTGTTTTTGACTGTGTTTCCACAAAGCAACAGTTATAGAATTTTCTATATGTAATGTAATGTTGCTCTCAGATTTAGAGAATTTGGGCATTAGAGATATTTAACCTGCATGTTTGATTAGAATACTGCTCCAGTATCTGGGGAAACATACAAGTTTGGTTCAGGTTCAAATTAAAAGAGAGTCAAGTCTCTAAAAATGAAAATGCTTTTATGATCCATTGCCTCATGGATTTTTTTTTAAGCTGAGGATTGAACCCAGGGCCTTGCGCTTGCTAGGCAAGTGCTCTACCCCTGAGCTAAATCCCCAACCCTCAAAATGTTTTTTTACACACAGAAGTTTTTTTTTTTTTTTTAATAACACTAGAATCTTAGAGCCTTAATATGTGCAATAGAATATATGGATAAATGTATTTTATACCTTATGATCCACCTTTACTCATAATGAAATTCACTGAAAGGATTAATAGGAATACACACGGTGAGGATTAGAACATGTGGACATCAGATGTCATCTCATGTCCCCTTCAGTAGAGATGCGTAGTATCGAAACGAAGCAGTCACCAAAATCAAGTTTAAGTGGTGAAAGTATAAAAAAGATCTGTTCTCAAATGCTTGCTACTGAAACTGATTCATACATACACACACAAATACATTTGAGGCAAATTCTTATTATCTCAAGCTGGCCCTGAACTTGCTTTATAGCTCACACTGGCCTCAAACTCCTGATCCTCCTGCCTCAGCCTCTCCTGTGCTGGGTGGGATTACAACTATGTAGCACCATACCTATCGTAAATCAGAAACTTAATAGAAAAAGAGGGAGGCACGTTTTATTTGACAGTATCATGAAAATGATATTATGTCTTACCTGATGACTGTTAATTAAATACCTTAGCTTTTAATTACCACCTGGAAGAAGTTGCTTTCCAAACATGTCTTTGAACAATACAAACTATAAGAGCAGATTAGTTTTTAGCAGTCAGATAGGGTCACATGCAGTGTATGGCCAGAGCACATGAGTTTTGAAACAGTCTGATTGATAGAAAATTACAACATGTCCACATGGTTGGGCTTGCCTGGAGGACCGCTTAATTATTTCCAGTTCAAAATAGCTATTTCCAGGTCAGAACATCTCTCGTGGCTAGGACTCCGTGGCTTTACATGGTTGCGTAAAGCGCGTGTGGCCATGTAATCCATGTAATCTACGTGCATGCGTGGAGTAGCCACATGTGGTCCTGTAGGCATACGTGGGTCACTCTTTAAAAAGCCAGCGCCATTTTGCACAGGTCTCTCTCCTCTCTCTTCTCTTCTCTCTCTCTCCTCTCTCTCGTGTCTCCTCACCCACATGTGTGCTTCACACAGGCCTGTCACCTCTATCCTCTATCCTATATTAATAAACAGCTCTTCTGTGGATTTGTCGTGTTTGGGACGTATTCTTCGTGGGGTAAGAGCGCCGCCTAAATAACTAACATCGATTTCCTTGGCTTTGCATGTTGACATCAGATCTTCCATACGTTCCATAGCTGACATTTCAGCTGTAGTTTTAGTCCTAGTAACCCAAGAACCTTACATTGCCAAGCTTAGTTCTTTAAAACTCTCTCTAGGACTTGAAAACTCATGTAGCCATGCTACACTTGTGAGTTTTGCTTAAAAAAAAAAAAAATTCTAGCACACAATAACAATCATTTCATCCTGTCTGAAGTAGCCATGTGGATTCATGACCTCTGTCTAACCTCCTTCAATATTGAAAGTACAGTCTGTAATCTACCTTTACTGTGAGCCGTTGAAGCCTTACCGTGTGAAGCTGGCCCTCATAAAGTTAGTTTGTATGACATCACCTAACACTTGAAAAAGAATTTGCAGTTTTTTTCAGCACAGAAGCCCGTTTGTTTTTTTTTTTTTTATACAAATATATTGCTTGTGCACATACCGGCCATCAGTTTTATGCGAATGGTAGTTTTTGTTGTTATGGCAGTTGTGTTTTAGAAATCACTGCGTCGTTCACTGTATAGACATTGCTACATTTCAGTACAATTGTTTGTGGTAGATTATATCCTGAGCATTGACATTCTTCTGCTTCTGACAGGTCTACCGTGAGTGCTTCACACAATGATAAGTTTCTTTTTTCCCCTAGGACATACATAAAAGCAGAGGCTGGGTGTGGTGGGGAAAGCCTGTAATCCCAGCAATAGGGAGCCCAAGGCAAGATTGTGCAGTTAAACGTTAACTTGGTTTCCCAGTGAAACTCTGTCTCAAAAAAAAAAAAAAAAGGAAAGGAAAGAAAGAATAATGAATAACAGCAAAAAGCAATATCTATATCCCTCAAATAATCTCAAGGCTTGCAGCCAATGGCTTCAGAGACTTGGATCTGGGTCTTTAGATTCTCCTGTAGCTCCTGTTCTTGGCCAGTAGTAAACACTGTCTTATCCAGGCTTTTCTCACAGTACGTATTTTGGCATTACCAATGGCACAAGATCCAGTAACCATTTCTCAACCTTAAATACTAAGGTCCCGCCTGGCTGGTTGGCTACAAAGGGGACTTCCCACAGCTTCATGCGTGTTCGGGGAAAGACACAGATGACAGCCTTTAGGACTCACAGTGAGGGTGTCGCTGACGTTTGTCTTCGACTGCCTGGCCACCTGAGTCCCACAGGTAATGTAGAATGACCCAGGTAGGTGCTGTGCACCCACAGTCTCCATCTCTGCTGAGGAATCCAGAGCTCCGGGAACTCGAATCTCACAATAAGCTGAAGCTAATAAGCTTGTGCAACCACAGCCCTGGAAAGAAACCTCATCATTATTACTTTAGATAGTGAACAAAGCCACCATTGGTCCTCTGGGAGACACCATTTCAGTTTTCCAAGACTGTCTGCTATACAGCATTTTTAGAAGACAGCCAAGGAAGGAAGGCTGCAGATGTACAGGACCTCAGCTTTCTATAGAGAGCCATCTCTCTCAGGAACGGCGTCTTCTCCTCCGCCTGCCACCTCATAATGTGAATGAGTTTATAAATGCCTCTCTCCTCCCCCCTCCCCACCTTTGTCTGGGAGAATCCTTCAAGGAATACATATCATGAAAATTTGCTCTAACACAAACCCTTCTTTTACATAGAGAAAGAGACTAGTGGTTCTCAACCTTTTTTTTTTTTTTTCTTTTTCTTTTTTTTCCAGAGACAGGGTTTCTTTGTGTAGCTTTGTGCCTTTCCTGGAACTCACTTGGTAGCCCAGGCTGGCCTCGAACTCACAGAGATCCCCCTGGCTCCGCCTCCCGAGTGCTGGGATTACAGGCGTGTGCCACCACTGCCCGGCTGGTTCTTAACCTTCTTAATGCTACAAACCATTTAATACAGTTCCCCCTGTTGTGGTAACAACTCCCAACCCCCCGCCAGCCATAAAATTATTTTCATTGCTATTTCATAACTTAATTTTGCTACTGTTTTGAATCATGTAAATGTTTGTGTTTTCCAGTGTTCTTAGGTGACCCCTGGGGAAGGGTCATTTGCTCCCCAAGGGGTGGAGATCTATAGTTTGAAAACCACCAAAATGGAGACATAAAGACGTGGTCTACTAGGACTATGCTATTTCAGTGTCAAATTCAAATCATGGAATTTCAAATCCAAGTGGTCCTGTACAACTGCTGAATTGTCCTTTCCAGTTCAGATGATTTCAACTGTGTAAGAGCAACAGCAGTCTTTGCAAAGCTTCTCCCAGGTTCCTCCATAAGCATCTGATCCAGAGCTTAGAGGTCATTTGATCCCAGGAAATGTGGGCAGTGGGGAAGAGGGGAGAAATGGAGAGGATACGAGGCAATCCAAGTGTGTTATCAAGTTGGTAACTACTGGGAACACATGAACCTCTTAACCCCTTGGAGAAATCTGGAGTTCCCTGTAGGTAGAAGGAGCTGGAATATTTATCAAACATCAGATCTCATCCTCCCTAGCTCAAGGCAACTCTGGGTAACACTTGTGTCCTACACTTAGACCTGTCCTCAGGCAGACTGCATTAGCCAGAGGCACTTCAGGTAGGGCTTCCAGGAAGGTAAACCTGTGTTAGGAAAGGGCTGGGTACCAGCTGCATCTGCTTCCTAGGCCCAGTGCCCAGGGTCAAGGATCATCACGCCTCTGGAACTTTCTAGACTCTGACACACCTCTGCATCAAGGGGAGGCCTGCAAGGCTTCCAAGAATACACACCAAGGTAATTTACATAGTTTTTTTGTTTGTTTGTTTCTGTTTTAATTTGGTTTAGTTTAATTAGGTTTCTTTTGTGAGTGTGGTGTATGTGCAAAGGTGCGGGTGTATGTGCCTGTGTTCACACATCTAGAGGCCACAGGAGGACTGCAGGCATCCTGCTTTCTAACTCTCAGTCTATTCCCCTAGAGCTAGGGTCTCTTACTGAACCATCAGCAAGGCTGGCAGCCAGCAAGCTGCAGAGATCCACCTGTCTCTGCCCCTGGCCCATACAGTGCTCTGGTTACAGGTTATAGGTTACAGGTTACAGGCATGCATACGAGCACGCCCAGAATTTTATGTGGGTGCTGCTATCTGAATCCAGGTCCTTATGTTTACACAAGTGCTCTTGCCCATCTAGATGTTTCTCCAAGTCCTCAGATAGTTTTTCGACGAAATAACATTACCCAAGGGGGTAAAAAATGTAGAAAGAGCAGAGAAGGAAGCTGAGAAGGGAAAGCTACCTGAATATAATGGGGGGAAAGTGGTGGAGAAAGAGCAAACGAGAGAGAGGAGGGACCAGGGAAAGAGCTGGACTAACAGAGCCGTGGGCAGTGGGGGACACCATAAGGTCTCATAGGAGACAGCTTACAGATTCTGGGCTGAGGTCAAAGGAGAGTAAACTGAGGCAGACACGGCTCTTGGCTACAGCATAAAACCGTGACTTCAAAGCTTTGTAGGGAGACCCCTTCTTGCATAAACAATACTTTTTTTTTTCTTTTTAAGATCTCAGTCTATTAGTGGTTGTAATTTCATTTTAAACAAAGGGCTGTATCCATTCAGCAGCCTGGCAGGCTGAAACATTTCATTTTAGTTACCACGGTGCCATTGCATATAGTTTTAAAACAGAACCAGGCGATGGTGGTGCACACCTTTAATCCCAGCACTTGGGAGGCAGAGACAGGCAAATCTCTCTGAGTTGGAGACCAGCCTGTTCTACACAGCGAGTTCCAGGACAGCCAGGACTACACAGAGAAACTCTGACTCAGAAAAACCAAAACCAACCAACCAACAAACAAAAACAAAAAGCAGTTTAGGCATGTATAAGTCATGTGATTTGATGCAGCCCCTTTGCGGGAGATGCACTGGATTAGGGACCCACCACAAGGATGAAGGTGCTCACAATGGAAGGAACCTAAGAGTGTTTGTCTGAACTACTTTGGACTCAGGCTACAAAATCATGACAGGAGGCCTTCCCAGAGGCCACTCCCTTAGGCCATCTGTCTCCCCAACTTCCTCCTACCATTCATGAATAGTCTCACGTCCCCACTTCCTTTGTGTAGAGCAAGGTATCAGGCAAGCAGAAAGGAGTGGACACAAAGAAAGTGAAGTCCAGACTCCTTTCTTTGCTTCTTTCAAGGAGCAAGCTCCACCAACTCTTCCACATTTTTGTTCTTGTGTGGTATTCCTAGAAGCTGCCCAGAACGTGACTTGGCAGGCTCAGCAGTGTTTTGGGGTGTGCTGAATCCCTGCTCTGCCAAACCAGGTGAGTGTGACTGTGTACATGTGAACATGTTCTTTATATAAACTTTGGATTGCGGTCTAGCTGTCTTCGCCTGAGTTCTAACGCTGAGATAAGGATTTGATCGCAAATAATTCATGTGGTAGGTGTTACAGAATAGAACTGTGTCCCCTGTGGTACACAGTCACTTTTCTCAACTCTGGCACAGAAACAACTTAGAAGAAGGGTTTGTTTAGACTCATGGTTCTGGGGATGCAGTCCACCAATAAATAGGAAGGCATAGCAGCTGGGGGTCAGTCTAGAACAGCAGGAACCTATAGCTTGGCTTGTTCACATTTTGGCACATATAGGAAATGGAGTTCTGGCAGGAACCAGAAGAGGTATCATGTTCAAGGCCTGCCCCAGCACTCTGCTAGCTAGGTCACAGTTCCTACCATCCTATAACTTCCTGGAGCTCTGCTGGCCAGGCACTAAAGTTCACACACGTAGTTCCATGGGAGACGCTTCATACTCAGCTGTGACTCTCAACACATAAGCTTGTTGATGCTCTAACCTCCGGTGTGACTGTGGTTGGAGATGGAGCCTTTAAGAGGAGACAAACATGAAGTGAGGCCCAAAGACAGAACTCTACTCCAATAGGACTGATAGCCAAAGCCAAATGCCAGGGAAGTCTGTGCAGAGGAAGAGCCTATGAGGGCGCAGTGGGAAGGAGCGAGGCCTCAAACAGGACCAAGCCTTATGGACCTTGACCATGGACATCTAGTCTCCAGAACTCCACAACACATTGTTCAATCACTTTGATCTGTTCTGTTCAAGTCACTAAGACAGTGAGTGGTGCCGTGAACATAGGGGAAGAGGAAGAGGTCAGAAAAAAGAAAGGAATGTAACCAAAGGCACCCAGCCAGGGGCAGCTGAGACTCAGTCCTGCTGAGGAGCCTCGAGAGACATAGAACATTCTTCAGAATTGCCTCACTAAGCATGAAGAAGCTGATGCAGTTGTGAGTAGGCATGCTTTTAGGTTAATGGGGACTTAACTCCATAGTGCCACTGTCCTGCTCCCTGGAGGCCAGATGCCTTCTTATGGCCAGGAGAGTCCCCAGCAAGAGCAAGCAAGGCTCGGGATGGAAGGACATGGCTTGTCAGAAAATGAACAGTCTGTCTAATGTCTCTGGCTGAGAACCCATAGGGAGCACATGGTGGGTGCTGACAGTCATCTGAACTAAGTACCAACAATCTCTTCTTTTAAGCTACTCTGCTGTTGATAAATCAGCCCAGGCTTTAGACTGGATTCATCAACAGCATCACGTTTGTGCCCTCTGCTCATATTAACTGGTTGGGAAAGTAATTCACTGATATGCCCCCTGCCAGCTTGTGTTATTTTGGGACTCCTTCTATAAATAACACGAGCGTCTCGAGGTTTCAGAGTTTAAGGAGCATCATCCTCTGTGGATGTATGTGTGCAGCAGGTTTTTAGGAAGCCAAGGGGTTCTTGGAAGAGAAGGTGCCCAAGGGCAGCCCCAGTGACATCCTGGGAGGCCTGATAGGCCCAGCGAAGGGCTTCAGGGCCCTGGCAGGGCAGATGTCTCAGCAGAACCCCAAGCTTTGACATTAGTTTCCAGCGCCTTCTGTTTCTTTTTTCAGAATGTCTCTCTGTAGGGCATTAGCATCTAAGGTCACTTGGTCATGGTTTGAGCACTTCAGGGCAGCCACTGCTGGGTGTCCCCTACACACAGTGGGGAAACCCCACCTTTCCCCAGCTCACTACATCTCTTGTCAATAATTCTTACTAGTTATACGTTTATGTCCAGATTTGCTTGCTGTAGACACTGTACCATTTCCCTTAGTGGAAGAATTGATTTTTTTTCTCTTCCAGACTGAAACTTAAGATATTTCTGAATATTTATGTATGGCCCAATGAGAACAATGAAAAAAGAAAAAACCTACCAGAGCTTCTATCTGAAGATAAGAAGAGCTATGAAGTCAGAAGGGTTATAGTCAGTCACTTCATCCCACCAAGCGTTACTTAGACAGCTCTCTGTTGGTTGCTGCTGTGACCACCATGCGGAAGTCACCAGTCACATCTAGCCCTAAGACTGTGACCTGGACAGCTTCAGGCCTTGCCTCTGCCTACATCTCACCCATGACAAATGATCTATAACTCGTCAGCTTTTGCTGCTGTTCCTGGTGACTGGGGCTCATCGGCAGAACCCCACATGAAGTCATGTGTCCTCCAAAGCATCCTGGTATGGCTTAGTTGTGGTCTGAATGTGTCTTCTAAGGTTCCTGTATTGAAATTTGTCTCCCACTGTGGGGATGGAGAATTAATCTGACCATGGCACTCAGAGGCAAGGCTGTTGGGCTGTGACTAGAACTGGTTAATCAGGGTGGGGCCATCATGATTGAATTCTGGTGGCTTTAGAATAATAGGCATAGAGACCAGACGATAAAAGCACATTCCTTATCTTTTTGCCATGTGACACCTTAAGATTGTGCCAGCAAGAATGTCACTGACCACTGTGGCCCCTCAACCATGGACCAAAGTCATGAGCCAAAAGAAACCTCTTTTCATTATTAAGTACTCAGCCTTCTATATCACTAGCAATTAAAAAAAAAAAAAAGAACTAATATACATTTCTGTAGCCAAAGCCCTTGTCTGGAGTCTCAAAGGGCACTTTGAAACTACATCTTCTCCCTCTACCCCTTTGGAGAGAGCATTTTGTTCTTTGCTTTGGTTATGATGGACACGTCACTGTCCTCTGTGATTCCCATAATTTTGTGGTTGTGTCCCCAATAACTTTGTAATTGTGCTACTTCGTCGGTTAGGAAACCATGGGCATCCCTGACCTCCTCCAAGAGGTTCTGGGATAGAATGTGTGATTTGTAGATGGAAGTGAGTTTCTCATAAGAGAGCTAAGAAAGTGTCCTTGCTTCCCCTAGCCCACAATGCTCTGGGGCAAAGAGCTGCGGCAAGCATCCCCGGCAAGCATCCTGGGCAAGCGTCCCCAGCAAGCATCCCCGGCAAGCATCCCCGGCTAGCATCCCCGTGAAGGTGGCCTCCTTTCCATGTGCCCAGCATTTTCCCTCTCCATGTGCCTGAGCCAGCACACCCTCCTGTCCTTCCACTGTAGCACGAGGCAGAGGCACCCTCATTCTAACCCAGCCCCTCCCAGAAACGTGTCCAGTATCTAACCTGCCCCTTGAGGAATGCTCCAATCGTGACTGCTAAAAGGTACCACTCCCGTAACGGCTGGAACTTGTGACGGTGTGACGTGTTGCAAAAGGACTGTGCAGGGGCAAGTTAGGAATAAACCTCAAGAAGGAAAATGATGGTGGATTCTCCAGGGGCCCTGTTATAATTATGAGTCCCGAGGGAGGGTCGCTGTCACAGTCACTGTTCAATTGCTGCGAAGAGACTCTATGACCAAAGCGGCTTATAAGAAAGAGCATTTAATTGGGGGCTGGCTTACAGTTTCAGAGGGCTAGGCCATGATCATCATGGTGGCGAGCATGGTAGCGAGCATGGTAGCAGGCAGGGAGGCCCGGCACTGGAGCAGTATTTGGATTAGCTCACCACTAGTCCAAGAATTACAAGTGTGTGTGGGAGGGACTGGCTTGGCATGGGTTTTTGAAACCTCAACGCCTACCCCCAGGGACACACCTCCTCCAACAAGGTCAGACCCCCTTCTAATCTTTCTTAAACACTCCACCACCAACTGGGAACCAAACATTCAAGTATAGGAGCCTATGGAGGCCAGTATCATTCAAAACCATTATTGCCATCTTTCCTATCTGAAGGGAGAGAGACTTGAGAGAGAAAGCAAGACCAGAAACATTGCTGGCTGAGGAGATGAGGAAGTCACCACCGGCCAAGGAATATAGATGACATCTAAAAGCTAGAGAAGGCATAAACAAACAAATAAATAGGTCATTCCTTAGAACCTCCAATGGGTAACACAGCCTTATGGATGCCTTGATTTTCGTTCCTGGAGACCTAACATTGATTGATTTGCCTAGGCTTCTAACTCTGTGGTGGTTTGTCTCACAGCAATGAGAAACTCACACTCCTTCTGGTTTGGCAGGTGAGGAGTGCCAGCCATGTTTAAAGCCTTTCTCACTTCGTGGTCCCTGGTCCATCACAGACATCATCTGAATTTAATAAAATAACAAAAATGAGGAAAAATAAGTATCTTTGTTAAGAATTCATCATAACAATGATGTTATAGGATATTAAAATAAGTATAAATTCTACTTCTTGGTTGTATTACTCAGTCACCTTGTAAGTCAATAGTCTATATTAGTAGGAGAGATCATGAGAAATATCACAGCCCCTTTTAAACATTATGACTATCGATGCATATGAATGGAGATCTATATGAAGAATCCTGTAGTGCCTATCTCACCAGGGTTTAATGACAATGTCCTCAAGTAGTAGAAGGACATTGGGTGACAGCTCACAATAACCGAAGTGTTGCTAGTGGCTTATAATACAAATTAACTCTCCCTTTTTCAGTGGGACTTTTAGACTTTGAAATAGTTGCACGCTTGCAATGAAGTATCTTTAGGATGTAACTGAAATCTAAACACAACATTCCTTTGTGCTTCAGATACTATTTATATCCACAGACAGGCCCCAAGGTAATTTTCTGTTGCTTTTGTGTACCTGAATTTTGACTGGGACTTCCAGATGAAGTCAGACATAGAATTTTCTAGAGCATCTTAATCTTGATAAAGTTTTGGATTTTGGAGCATTTAAACTTTGGGCTTTGTGATGGCTGGTCTTGTGTCAACTTGACATATGAACTAGAGTTATATGAAAGGAGAGAACCTCAATTGAGAGAATGCCTCCATGAGATCCGGCTATCAGGCATTTTCTTAATTAGTGATTGGTGGGAGAGCCCAGCCCATTGTGAATGGTGATTCTGGGTTCTATAATAAAATAGGCCATTAAAGCCATAAAGAGCAAGCCAGTAAACAGCACCCCTCAATGACCTCTGCATCAATACCTGTCTCCAGGTTCCTGCCCTGTTTGAATTCCTGTACTAAATTCCTTCAGTGATGAACAGCAATGTTGAAGTGTAAGCCAAATAAACCTTCTCCTCCCCAACTTGCTTTTTGGTTATGGTGTTTCGTCACAGGAATAGAAACCCTAACTAAGATAGGCTTTCAGATCAGTGATGGTAGCCTATAGTTATCTAAATGTGTTGTTATTTAAAATTGACACTTTGTTGAGCATTTGGAACATTCCTATAACCCCAGCACTCAGGTGGCTGAGGCAGGAAGATGGTGAGTTTGAGGTCAGTCGAGGATACATGGCAATAGCTTATTTGTTTGCTTGTTTGTTTTTAAAGTAACAACAACAAACAAGAAAGGAAAGTATTCTATTTCTAGTTGTCCTTTTTTCCACACCTTTCCCTCAAAGCATCATTAACTTGCAACTTTGAGTGGCATGTCGATGAGACACTCTATGGATCCACGGAGATCCTTTGCCTCTAAATTAGTGCACCATGTTGGAACGTCATACAGACAACAGGGCATTCTTGGCTACATGCCCCCCATGGAGGCTCATAGAGTAAGAGCCACTCCAAAGAAAGAGGGCTCACTGAATCCTGAATGGACCCTCTGGATAGGCCCAGAGCGTCAATTATTAAATTACACAGGCTTGTTCTTCAAACATGGCCCATTTCTAGTCTGAAAACTTCCATCAGAGTTGACATTGCTACTCTGAGCAGTATACTACAAACAGCAATGGTACCCCTAAGGCAAACTTCCCAAGAACTTACTCACTCTTTAATGAAGAATGGGACCAAGGGAGGCATCTGTTTGCCAGTGCTTTGGCGAGATTTTATACTTTAAAAGTCTTTCCTGTTAAAATATGCATGCAAGTGAGGGCTAAACAGACTTTGGCTAGTTGGAACCTTCAGTCACTGGAAATCTCTCAACACTTTTGGGCAAAAGAATGTGAATCTTGTTAACCTTTTATTTGTTTGCTTATTTTTGGAGAAAGGGTTTTACTATGTGACCCAAGATGGCCTCGAACTTGTTGTGTAGTCCAGGCTGGCCTAGAAATCACAATCCTCCTGCCTCAGTCTCCCAAATGCTGAGATTACAGACATGAGCCACCACACCTGGATACTTTTGTTATCTCTTTAAAAAAGACTTCTAACAGATGGCTTTGATTTCACAAACATACCACTTCCTCTGCTACACTTTTAGCACTGCAGGATGAGGGTGAATGTTGGAACGGCAACTCTGAGGCTCAGAGGACCCCAGTGCCATTCCCCTTGCTATGCTGTACTTTCTATGATGACTTACCAATTTGCGATGCATCTGTTTCTAAGATCTCAACTTATATTCCGGATGACAGAACTTTCTAGTTAATTTTTAACCAACACGGAAATGTAATTTTGCAGAATAGCTCCTTCTAGGATGTTCTGATTAATTGAAGATTGATTGCAGCTAACAGAAATGTCACACACATGACAGTCACCCCAAGGTGGAATTCTAAGTGGAAATCCTAGCTTTCCTCTTCAAATTGCTTTTGTCCAGAATGAATACTGCCTTGGTGCTAACAATTCAAAACAATGTGGAGTCTAAGCATTTTTATTTTTTGGAGCAAGCTAGCTTTCAAGGTTAAAAGTTTCACTGTAGCATCTACCACCCTAGTAAATGTTTTCACAAAATGCACACTGAATGAGTGATAAGTGCTGAGCACACCCAGTCCTAAACTACCTTCAACTCTCTAGGGCTGCCTTATCTTCCCTCTTTAATTTAAACAGTGAGATGTGCATAGATGTTTACAGAAGCCCAGATCATAATTCATTTAGAAGTATGAGAGTTATATGGATCCTATGTAGGTGACATCTCATTTTGGGGAGAGTTTGTATGAAGTTCTATGATTTACAGTAGTGTTGGTTGTTTGTGATACTATGGGTAGAACTTGGGGCCTCATTCATTCTAGTCACAAGCTCTCCCACTGAGAGCTCTACACTCCAGCCAAGAAGCTGACTTTCAAAATTGTCCATTCTGCCGGTTGCTGAGAAGGTGTCAGAAGTCTCTAACACGTTTGTTCTCTCTTGAATCTGAAGAGGGAATGAGACAGTCACAGCAGTGTGGTGGCCCACAGAGGCCTCCTCGTGCGACCTTACTTAGGGGCAGAGAATCTGAGCTTGCTTTACTCAGCAGGGCTGCATAATAGGATGATTTGGCTACAAGTGTATTTACTAAGTGTTTGGAAGGGTCTACACCTGGCCTTGATCTTGCAAAGGGGAAGTCTTTTGCCTCTCCCCTTGGCATATTATAAAAAGCCCCTTTGAATAAAGTTCTGGGCTACTGGGTATTGATCCAGGGCCCTCCCGAAGCTATCCTGTGTCTCTGTCTTTCTCCTCGTTGTCTAGGTCTCTCTTTCTATCTGATATTTTCTTATCCCTATCTCCTCCACCTAAGAACCCTTTGATAGGTGGGAGCAGGTCAGAGCTGGTCTCTGACAGACTCTTACACAGCAGTTTGGGTAAGAAATCACCACACCATCTTAAGAGTCATATAACTGTTCTTTCCTACATGCACAAGCCCACTAGAATTTGTTTTGAAAATCTTCCAGCCCCCTTCCCTTTCATGTCTTTTTGCGATTGCTTGGGACCTTTGCTCTTTTTGGCAAACTCTTAGAAAGGTGGAATTTCTAACTGTCAGGACAGACTTATAAACTGTCTGTTCTGTCCTGGTCTGAGGTTGTGCAAGAATATCTGCTTCCATTCCTGCCCTCAGGGTGTTTAGGTTCATTCCAAGATGGATGGCACACTTAAAGAGGAACAAGGCTCATTACTCCAGAGGACTATTTAAGGCTGCAATAGATAATTTTCTAGCAAAAAGTCACTTGAGGGCAGGAATTGTCACTTGGTCATTTGTGAGCCTCCTGGAGAGTCCTTGCTTATAGTAAGTTGGCAATGAATAAATTTATTAAATCAACAGAACACACACACACACACACACACACACACACACACACACAACACACGCTCATCCCTCACAAAACAATGTCGATTTTTCTACTTCTGATACTAGCACCAGTAGCCTTAGAGTTAAGTACCTCTGGGTTCTTAGGCTAGATTTGATGTCCCATTCTTTGATCACCCACATCCCAATAGCTGCTGAAACCTCTGGAGTCCTTTGTCTCAATTCTCCTAAGCCATTTCCCCATCCATGCCCTCTATGCTGGTGGGGCTAATACCTCTCTGAGTAATGGTAATGTATGCCCATTCTTCCTAACCAGGCACTCTTGCGTACATGTGCCAGAGGTGTTTGCTGATGTCCACCTTTGACTGCCTCTTCTCCTGACCTTACTTACCTTTGGATCCTCACCCTGCATCCTCTGCTCTTCAGGAAGTCCATTCATACACCCCCCCCCTCATCCCTACATACCTTCCACCTCTCTGCTGAGTCCTAAAGTATTTCCAGTGGGAACTCTTCCCTGTCTTCACTCTCCAAAATCCCACAGTGAATGTGACTCAGGGGTTTCAGTTGTAAGAAGAGAAAGTGACTCTGGTTACCACAAGTAGCATGAGAGAATTTATTAGAAGGATGCCGAGTAGTACTAAGTTAAGACAAGACTTAGAACCAAGTGGGGTAGCAGCTGCTGGAAGGAAGTGCTGGGCTGTTTCCATCTCATTCTTCCTTGTCCTCATTATTTACACAACACATATGTAGTAGTAGGTATTGCATGCCACCTTCTGATTAGTCAAAGCACAGAGGAGGCTGTGTGGAGGTTTTGTGGAAGATACTTGAGAATCTGTGGGGTTTGGTATTCCAGTGGGTGAAGAGGTCACAGAAGTAACCTTTCATGAATATGAGGGGCACTTGTACTACCAGAGGCCTGCAGAGGCTGATGACCTGGAGTAGCAGGCTTGTCAGGAGACCTTGAGCCTCTGAAGTCTGACTGGAACGGCATCCGCAACCTTACCTGACTAAGGTGGAGCTGCTGGAGGTTTGGAATGGAGTTCCCGAGGAGGAAGGGACAGGGAAAGGGAACTCCCACAGCCCCTGTACTGTAGGGAGGTAGACGTTGGAATAGCTCTGTGAGGCACCTTGGGGAGTGAATGAGACAAATAGCTCTCCAGTGAGCAGAGTTTAAGAGGAAACTGTTATGGCAGAGCTAAACGTAAGATGCCTGTGGAAAATAAATCATGGGCCTGGACGCAGCTGGGATTTTAAAGGTTTATACTTTTTTGTTCTTTCAAATAACGAGTTATCAAAGACATTTTAATAGTAAAAGAATGGATATACTAATGAAGTAGAATGCAGAACTATATATAGGGTATGTTATTCCATGAGATAAGCTCTAAACAAATATGCCCTCTATGATAGGCCTTGCAGTAGATTGAATGGTAGCCCCCCAAAACGTATTTGATTGCAACCTGTGAGCTTGACCCTAGTTAATAAGAAGGTCTCTGTAAATGGTCTGAGTGGATCTTCAATCCAAGCATGTGTCTCTAGAAAGAGAGAAGAGGAAACGATGGACAGGGACTGGGGACCAGGCGTGTTAGCATGAAGCAGACATTAGGCTATAGCAGACACAAGTTAGGGAATGTTAGAGCCATGAGTAGAAGAGGTAAGGAAGGGCTGTTCTCTGGGGCCTCTGGGGGGAGATTCTGGACTTCAGAGTGTAGAAAAGACAAACTTTGCTTTATGTTGCTTGTCTAATTTGTTAAGGTAGCCCCATGACTACCTCAACAGGGAAACAGCAGCATTAGTAGTACAGGCTTCTTAGGGCAAAATTCCCAGTCTTCCTAGGAACAAATGCTCCAGGCTTCTGACATGTAAAGACAAGAAGATCTCTGATGAGACTGTGGTGGGCAAGGAGGAGGTTTTTTATTTATTTATTTATTTATTTATTTATTTATTTATTTTTTTTTTTATTTTTTTTTTAAAGCAAGGAGAAACGACAGGAGAAAGCCATTTTTAGCAAGGTTAAGATGACACCACCAACACCCGGTATGAGTATGAGAAAATGTGCACGACTGACTGGCAGGCAGCGGTAATGGGAAGAGCAAGCGTTGTGACACACAGTTCTGCCCCAGCTCTTTTGCCGTTTGGGCTTTTGAAGATGTGAAATGGGTGTTAGAGTTGATAGATGTCCAGATTCAGTAACAATTCATAGTGAGTGTCGCTGGGGCATGATGTAAATGTCAGGATCCTGTGATGGAAAAGGAAGGCAAGGCCCAGTTAGATGTTTAAGAATTGTGAGCCACAAGAATCATGTTTGGACTGCATGGGGTTGTGGGGTTATCTAGTGCCCCTCTGCTTTCTTTCTAGGGTGGTAGGTGACTGGAAGATGGGTCAAGAAGAGGTCAAGATGACATATGGTTTCTCCTGGGAGTTACAGTAGACTCTAGGCCAGTGGTTCTCAACCTATGGGTCACGACCCCTTTGGGGAGTTGAACAACCCTTCACAAGGGTCACCTAAGACCATCGGAAAACACAGACACTTACATTGCGATTCACAACAGTAGCAAAATTACAGTCATGATGTAGCAACAAAAATAATTTTATGGTTGGGG
Source organism: Onychomys torridus (assembly GCF_903995425.1). Lineage (NCBI taxonomy): Eukaryota > Metazoa > Chordata > Mammalia > Rodentia > Cricetidae > Onychomys > Onychomys torridus. Next base: position 38,471,594 of record NC_050460.1, read on the forward strand.
GGTGCTCACACAACGTGAGGAAATGCGTTGAAGGGTCACAGCATTAGGAAGGTTGAGAACCACTACTTTAGGCCATGGCAGAGGCTGTGGGATGAAGAGCTGGCTTGGGAAGGACATCAGGTGACCTAGCAGAGTGGACTAGCCTTGAGATTGTGCAGATAGAGTTCTTTGAGAGTATAGTTTAACTGGGACAAGGGCATATAAAAGATGACCTTTCATATTGCAGGGGCTAGGGAGATGGCTCAGAGATGGAGGTCCTTGCCATGTAAACACGAGGAGCAGAGTCTGTGTTCCCAGTATCCATGTAAATGCCAGGTAAGTATGCAACCCTCAGGAAGTGGAGACAGGGGATTCCCCCTAAAAGTCTGGTTAGCTGCAGTAGGCAAATCAGAGAACTATGGGTTCAAGTGAGAGCCAGCAGGGAGAATCCCAGACAAAAGCCATCTGGCCTCCATAAACACTAGCACACACGTGTGTTCATGCATATATGCATGCACGCCACACACATACATACAGAAAAAAAATCCATCTCATAATGAAAACAAAAGACCACATCTTCTTTGGGAATACTGCTGTCTGATGCTTGGAAGACAACTCCTAACAGACAGAGACAGGCAGGCCGGAAAAGTAAGGAAGGAGAAGTAAACACCTTATGGCAAGGTGGTAGACTTTTAGATAACAGCAAAACATGTCATCTGTTTGAAGAAAAACTAGGTGGGCTAGGGTTTGAGAAGGAGCTATTGAGTTTAGATGAAAGGTGTTATTGGGGATTGTCTTAGTATTATAATTGTATTATATTGCTGTGAAGAGACACCATGTACATGCACACACCCATATAAAACTCTCTCTCTCTCTCTCTCTCTCACACACACACACACACACACACACACACACACACACACACATATGCATTTAATTGGGGGTTTACTTATAGTTTCAGAAGCTTAGTCCATTATCATTATAGCAGGGAGCACGGCAGCAAGCAGGCACGCATGGTGCTGGAGAAGGAGCTGAGAACTACATCCTGGTCCACAGGCAGAGAGAGACACACTGGGCCTGGCCTAGCTTTTGAAACCTCAAAGCCCACCCCCAGTGACACACCTTCTCCAACAAGGATCTACCTCCTAACCTCAACAGTTCACCAACTGGGGACTAAGCATGCAAACATATAAGCCTATGGGAGCCATTCTTGTTCAAACCCCCCTAAGGGCTCAACAAAGCATCAGGGAGAGAAACTACTATTCAAAGCAAAGCTAAAAAACTGGGTCCACATTGCCAAAGCAAAAGCTAAAAAACTGGGCTCACATTGCGTTGCCCTACTTAATTTAGAGTAAACGAATTTTAAACAGCGCTAACTATTGATTAGCGTTTTGCTTTCTTTATTGTAAAGCTAGGTATTAGCAGGATGAGGTCTGCACAAAAGGATGAATGGAGATAGTATCTCCCACTGGAAGAAGATGTCAGATATGCTGATTTTGTACCTAATGCCCCATTCTCAGGCTACCTGCCAGGTATTTTACATAGGAGGCAGGTAAGCATCTCATGTGATAAAGTTTGAGAAAGGTTGTGAAACGCCTGTGTAAGGCGACACAGTTCAGGAAGCTGGCAGTCTAGTAGTACTATAACTAGAGTGCCAAGCTTCCTCAGGTTACCCATGCCTGGGAACTTCCTTTCGGAAGGGAGGCAGCTGACTGGTCACTTAGGGTGAATTGTTTCTGCCTTAATAAGGAGGAGCCAAGGGTCAGGGTAGAATCTCATTAACATAAATGTGAGCTACCCAACCAGAAAACTGAATTCATTTGAATGTGAGGGCTTTCTTCGGGGAACCACGAGAGAAGGAGCTTGGAGAAGAAACATCTGGATTCCGGTGTGTAAGGCGTATGTGTTCCTTCCTCTTGCTCTAGGATTCTCGCTTTCCAAGTTTGCTTACAGGTTAGCCACTACTCAAGGCTGCGTGAACTCAGGGGCACCTTCTAAAGCCTTCCCAGCTTCCTCCTGCTCTAAAGGAGAGAAATCCCCAGCTCCATGGAGCTGGCCTGGGCGCCCCGGGAGGCAGCGGAGGTCAGGTTTCCTCTCCTCCCCCTAGGAAGTGGTCCCGCCTGGGAGGATGGAGTAAAAAAGTGTCTGGTTGGGAAAGTAAATAGATGCAAGGCAAATAAATAAAGAAAATGCCCACAAGCAATTACTGGGAGGAAGTGACATTTTTATGTAAGTCACTTTTCTGACGGACACCAGGCTTGTTTGGCTGAGAGTGCCGTGGGAATGCTTCCGGGGAGGGGGTGTGCGTGGGGTGGGGGTGGTCACTGTAAGAATCCAACGCACAGCGGGGGTGCAGAGACCACCCGGTGGGACTCTTTGGCTGGAAGTTGCACTGCGTTCTCCCTCGTTTCCCCTACCCTACGCTCTCCCGTCCCCAACTCCGATCGAGAGCGGGTTGCTGCGTGAAACCCGCAGGCGGCGCTTTTCCCGGGTCCGGCCGGGACTCCCAGGTGGGTCCCCCGCCCGGCGCGCGCCGAGCTGGGCCGGCCCCTGGGCGGCGCCACGGCAGCCGGGGAGGAGCGCGGGCGGGCGGGGAGCGCGCGGAGGCGGGCGCTGCGCGGGAGGGTCGCCGCCGCGGATCGCAGGCCGGGGCGCGCGGCCGAGCGGGCGGCGGCGGCGGCGGGGAGGGCTCGGCGGCGGGCAGGCTCGGGGCTCCCGGGCCGGCGGGGTCCGCCCGGGGCCGGCAGCGTCCGCCCGGCGGCGGGAGGAGGAGGGAGCGGCGTAGACAAAGAGCGGCATCTGGGCGGGCACAGCGCGGCCGCCGCCCCGGGACCCGCGCTGCTGCCCTCCGGCCTCGGCGTACGGTGTGCAGCGAGGTAAGGCGACGGGCGGGGGCTGCAAACTTGGGAGGCTAGGCAGAGTTGGGAGAGAGGGGCCGGCGGGCGGGGACCACCGGGGAAGGGCCAGGGAGCGCGTCCCCCTGCGCGCCCCGCTGGTGCCCTCGGCCCCGCCGCGGCCTGGGCGTCCCCGGGCACCCGCACCTCGGATACACACCTTTCTGCGAGCCCTCGCCTTTCCCAGCCCCGGGCTGGCGTGGAGGGTGGGGCGCCCTCCGCGGGCGGACATCGGGGACCGAGGACCAAGAGCCCTCGGGAGCACCAGCAGTCCTGGCCTGCGGGCGGGCGTGGGACCGAGCCGTGGCCGGGTCGCCGGGCGCGCGTGCCTGGGAAGAATAGCCTGGGATCAGAGGGCCCCGGCGCTAGGAAGCGGAAGGCTGCGATAGCCGGGGAGAACTTACTGTATTTAGAACTATTCGTGATCCGGCACAAAGCTGCTGTCACGTCTCATAGAAGAGGTCCGTACCTCGGTGCAGGGCGCTTTTGTGCCTGACTCCAGTCCCTGCGCCTTGCTCGGCATTTCCAAGGCTTATTCCTCCAGAGCCAAAGTTTCTCCCAGCCGCTCTGCCCCTTTGGTTTATTGCGATTTAAGCAAGTGGTTCTGCTTACTTTTAATGCCCCGACGGCACCTCCCTTTTGAGCGCAGTTAGCCTGGCATTGTGTGGAGAGGTTAGATTTGCAAAACGCTGTAATTTATACACAATAACGACTCTCCCGGAAGGTGTGCGCGGGATGCTGGGTGGTGGTTAATGGATAGCAGACGTGACTTACAGTAGTATTGTGAACAGCTTGGGGACACAGCTGGGCGCTAAGTGGAGTGGGCCCTGGCACCCTGAGCCTGTTTAGGTCGGCAATTTGCCCCTTATTTGGCTTTCCTTATTTTGCTAACAGGCTGATCTTGCCGAGTTTGAGTCAGTGTCTGAGATGGACAGGTCCCAGTTTGGGCTGGAGGTGCACAGGCCTGCTCCTTGGTTGACCCCAAATGAAACAGGCCAGTGGTCATGGCTTGCTAGGTACCCTCCCTTGGTGACTCCTTTTATACTCCTCACCCATTGCAGGCTTTTCCTGCAGGGATTTTGAGGAGGAATGAAAATAATTTTGGGTGTGTTTCAAGCCTGGGTTTTTTGGTATAGTTATCAACAGTGGTTTTCTAGTGTAAAGGTCACTACTTTATCAAAACATCTAAACTGCCTGTGGGTACTCCCTCCGTTCACTTAACAAGTGTTTATAGATACAGAGACCTAGAAACAGACTTTCATGAATGTGCCGTTTATTATAGCGAAGGCAGCAAGAAGAAAGTGCGCTTCAGACAGTTAAGGTTCTAGACCTTTCAGGTCGTTCCTAAGTGACCGCGAGGGACAATCTTACCTTAAACTTCGGCGCATCCTGGTAGGTTAATGTAGTTTTGATTGAAGAAAGAAAAGGTCCCAGTAGTCTGAGGCTGAAATGGAGAACTTTGTGCGGCTGTAAAGCTTGGAGTTACAGCTCACTACCTGCATGGCTCATAGCCCCTTAGATGTGCAGTCTCAGGGTGGGGAGTGGCTGTAGGAGCTCCTGCCGCTTGCTAGCTTGGTCAGCCCACCTGTGGAGAGACTGGCCCCTTTAAAATGGGCAGAGCGTATAAAAGGTGGTTTCCAGCTCCCTGCAGTCCCATTCCAGGCTTTCAGTTTTGCTCTCCCTACATGCTTCTGGCTTCAGTCAGTCTTTCTCCCTTTTCTCTTTGACCCTGTCACATTCCTGACCTCTGTCATGTACGTTGGGGGAACTGAACATTTCCAACACACAGCGGCTCCCAGGTGTTGGGGACATGGGCTTTCATCCTTGTTAAATCTCCCTGGGGCTCCCTTGCTGGAGCAGACTGGATGACCCCTTGAAAACACTCGGAGACTCACTGATTGCATAGCGACCTGGAGTTCTTTATTTGATCTTTTGAATTAGCTTAATTTGCCTTGGCAAGGCCAGGCTGGGTTGCTCCGTAAGGCAGGCATGCTTCTCTGACCGGCTGGCTTGCAGCGTGTACTGGGGCTGACATGGCTCGTGGAAATGATTTTCTGATGTTCAGAAGGAGGCTTAATGACGGCAGATTTCCAGATTGCTTGCTGCAAGTGCAGAATCAGGATAGTGAGCAGTGTTTGGGAAAACCAGCCAGCTAACTTTTCTTACAAATGAACTGGGAACTCTTGACAGCTTCCCCCTCTCCCCCAGAGACTTAGGAAATTAGTTTTCCCCTCCAGAGGGACTTCAAGTGGTGCTTCGGAATTGTTTCTCTTTCCTAAAATGAGTGATGGAAACATTTCTCAGGGTGTTTTCAAGGGACAGAGATGAAAAACAAAACCAAAATGATGCTATTTGTGCTGTTAAATGCCCACGTTAAGGCATCGCAGAAGGTGGTCACAGCACCCTTTTACACCAGGCTACCAAAGGTACACAGCCATGGTGAAAAGAAATCATCTCTCCACTTCCATCCAAGATTTTCAGTCCCCCAGGCCTTGGCAATGAAAAATATTCTTTAGATTGACTTAGCAGTGCCATGTTAGGGTCCCTGTGGTGTTTGTTCCCCATCTCTGACTTGTACCTGTATGAGTAGCCAACAGGGATCTGGTCTCTTTCACAGCTTCCGCGAGTGCCTTCAGCTTCATCTCTTTAAAAGTGGCCATCTCTCTCCTAAATCTCACCATCTTGCATCTCAACTAAGAGGCAATGAATGTGTCCTGGGACTGCCAACAGAACTTGCCTGGTTGTTTCCTTTTGACATCCGTGACCTTCTTTCCAGCTGTCTCCATGGTCTCCTAACCTGTTGTGGGCTGGAAGGTGTTGGGTGTACCGCTTGATCCTCAGTTCACGTGTGACAACACACTTAGGAACACATTGCTGGTTTCCGGCCTGAGGTTGGTAATGAAATCAGAATCTTAGCCTCTACTCAGAGCCCTACCACACCATACATAGCCCGATCCCTAGGACTTGCAGACAGTGAGGGAACGTGATCTGGTGGCCTTTGTTTGGTAAATTCTCTAGTCGGGGGCAGATCATTTGTAGTCCCACCGTGAAACCTGAAGACAGAAACAAATTCCTTTATACCCCCTTTTACACATCCTGAAGGTAATCTTACATAATCCTTTTTGTGCACCTGTATGGTGACTTCCTGGGGCCAAACAAACACTGCCCCAGAGCCACACACAGTGGGCTGCCTGCATGGCTTTTGTTGTTTTGAGATGAGGTCTCACTCTGTAGCCAATACTGTCCTCAAACTTGATCCTTCTGCTGCAGACCCCAGCATGCTGGGATTCCAGGTGTGCGCCGCCACACGCGCACCCCTACCCCCCAGTTTGAATGTTTGGTTTTTCTATAGATGAGGCTGCCCGTGTCAGCCTGTTGTGATAGCTCTGCTCAGAGAATTGGTTATTTTGCTAGGAAGTGCTTATTTGATCAGTCCCCCACTTTCTGCTCTCTGTACTGGTCATGTTCTTAAGAAAAGAAGGTTCAAATTTACTCAGTTTAATTTTTCAGGACTTCCTTTTTCTTGACAGCCGAATAGTATTCCACAGCATGTAGGTATCCCGTTTTCATTATCTGTTCATCTGTTGAAGGACATTCAGGTTGTTTCTGTTTCCTGGTTAATTGTGAGTAGGGTGTTAATAAATATGGCTGAGCAGGATCCTACTCTGTGGAGTAGGAAGTTGAGAGAGTCCTTTGAGCATGTGCTAAGGAGCGGTATAGCTGGGTCATATGCTAGATTTATGGCTAGTGGTTTTATTTATTTATTTATTTATTTATTCATTCATTCATTAATTTATTCATTTTAATTCATTCATTCCTTCATTCATTCCTTCAGGATTCTCCATACTGATTTTCAGAGGGGCTGCACTAGTTTGATTTACACCAATAGTGAATGAGGGTTCCTCTCTCTCCACAACCCCACCAGCAATTTTGTCAGTTATCTTGTTCATCTTGGCCATGCTGATGAGGATGAGATGAAGTTTCAGAGTTTTAATTTGTAGTTACCTAATTGCTAGGGATGATTAGCAAGCACTTTTTTTTTTTTTTTTAAAGAAAGCATTACCAAAAAAAATCGAAGGCTTTCTGAGCGCCGACATGATGCCATAAATGGGAAATTCTACTCTTGACCTTGTGACAGATTGCCCAAATTCAGGTGGACTAGAAATACTGCCTAAGATTACACTGAGTGTACATATAAAGTGTATATGCAACACATGAATTTGAATGTTTCGACCTAGGTTAACATTATTTCCTCCAAATTGTGACGTATGCAGGTTGTAGATCAGGATGATAGTAAATAACTAATTCATCAGCACGATAAACAAACAATTTTAGCCCAGGAGTTCTGGTTGAGGGTGGAATATGATACACGTACCTGAAAGGCTGACACACTTCTGACCCCAAACACGTGGATGAGGGACATTCAGCTTGTCTGGCCATTTCTTCTTTTAAGACAGTTTTGGGAAATAGATACATTGGCTAACCAGTAGTTAGGAAGACCTAAACTTTCATCTAATGAGAGAAGAATAAGATATTAATATGATTTATAGTTTACAAAGTACTTTTTACATGCTCAATATTTAGTGTTCTGCATAGGATGATGTAATTGGGTCTGACTCACATCTGTGTGAGAAGATTGGGATCCAGGACACTGCCAGGGGTGATAGATCATGGCCTTGGCTGAAGTCTTCTTACTCAGTGCCCTGTCACCTCTCAGAAGGCGGCAGATGAGGCCACAAGTGTCACTGAGTCCTGGAGTATTGTCATAGCCCTTGGGTGTTGTCTTTATTATAGTTTCTATTGCTGTGATGAAACATCATCACTAAAAACAAGTTGGGGAGGAAAGGGTTTATTTATTTATTTACTTGGCTTAAACTTCCACATCACGGTTCATCAGTGAAGTCAGGACAGGAACTGAAATGTTGTAGGGACTGGGAGGCAGGAGCTGAGGCAGAGGCCATGGAAGAATACTGCTTACTGGCTTGCTCCCCATGGCTCGCCCAGCCTGCTTTCTTATAGAACCCAGGATCACAAGCCCAGGGATGGCACCATTCTCAGTGAGCTGGGCCCTCCTCCCACAAGTCTATTCTGTGCTGTGTTGCAGGTGTGTAGAGACGTGGTTGGGGCAGTTCACTTGTGGGGGCCCTTAGAAGAAGAAAGAGCCATTTGTGTGGGGGCAGACAGGATATAGAGCAGTGACTTTGTGTCCTTGCTTCACTTTGAGGAGCCAGAGACATCTCAAAAGTCTCCTTGTGTCCAGGGTGTTCATTCCTGCTTAGTGTGTGTTTGGGTCTGCTTGATCTTTTGTAGTAGGATGCTACCAACTAGGTGGCTGAAGCAACGGAGTGAATTTACTCAGCATTCTGGACCAGATTATCATGTTGTCTGGTGAGGCATGCTCTTCCTGCTGGTCTTGGCGTCTTTACCCGGCTTTTTTTTTTTTTTTTTTTTTTTTTTGGTATAAGCACAGAGTAAGAGATCTCTGCTGTGTCCTTGTTGTCTTAGTAGGGTGGCAGTTCTATTAGATAAGGGTCACACTCTTATTATCAGTTATAACTGTAACCTTCCCCCACTTACAACTTCTCTTAATTATATGTTTGTGAGTGTGTGAGTGCAGGTACCCAAGGGGGCTAGAAGAGTGTGTTGGATCCCCTGAAGCTGGAGTTAGAATCAGTTCTGGGCTGCTTGGCATGGGTGCTGGGAACCAAATTCGCTCTCTGCAAGAACAGTCTGAGCTCTTAACCAGTAAGCATCCTTCCAGCCCCAATATGATAATGTTGCTTTTTTTGGAGACAAGGTCTCACTGTGTATCTCTGGCTGGCCTGAACCTTGCTGTGTAGACCATGCTGGCCTCAAACTCTGCCTCTCAAGTGCTGGGATTAAAGGCATGCTCCACCATACCAGGGCATTCAACTATCTTCTGTTTCGTTTTGCTTTTTGAGACAAGGTTTCTCTGTGTGACAGTCTGGCTGTCCTGGAACTGACTTTGTAGAATCGGCTGTCCTGGAACTGACTTTGTAGAATAGGCTGGCCTGGAACTCACAGAGATCCTTCTGCCTCTGCTCCTGAGTGCTGGGATCAAAAGTGTGCATCACCACTCCCAGCTTCAAAATATCTTCTTTAATGTTCTGTGTCTCGATACATTTGGCCTTCAGCATCTGTGGTTTTTACCAATGGCAACACTTCAGTCTGTATTAATTATACACACAGTTTTTCTTAAATGTATTTCTTAATACATTTTTCTTACCATCGACATTGGATCTATACATAATTTAGAATAATGTAGAATGTATGGAATGTAGTGCCTAGGTGGTGTGCATGCAAAGATTGTGTGCTGTCGTTACAGAAGTGGTATGAACATTTGAGGATTTGGATACCTTGGGGGCTCTGGAACCAGTCTTCCATGATACCAATGGGGGATTGTATTATTATTTGGGGGTTAGGGCTTCAGCGTTTGAATCTGGGGCTACAGTTCCATCTGTCACAGTGTAACTCTGTGTTCTCAAATGGCTGATTTTAGGACAGGCGGTTGCTTTCACCACCCAGATCTAGAATCTGTTTATCTTTGTCTGAGGACAACTGCCAGGCACAGTTTCAGAATAGTGAGAAGTAAAAAGAGACTGTCAACTCATTGAGTCTAGCCCTCAAATCCCACGGCCGGGAGGAAGCCTTGGCACTGGCCTTTGAGGCTTTAAGCAGAGCGATTAAAGACGAAATGGCTTGACTCAGTCCATTATGGACGCTTGCCCTCACCATGTGGTTTGGCTCTGGGCACTTGCTGTGTTTTGCTTGTGTGTGTGTGTGTGTGTGTGTGTGTGTGTGTGTGTTTCCCCACTATAAGGACTTTGATAAATACAGCGGAGAACATGGTGGGTTTTGTATGAGAAAGAAAGCATTTCCTAACCCCTGAGAGTAAAGTATGGGGCAAGGTGTACCACTTCAGTGACAGTGCTGTGGGCATGTGAGCCAGCGAGCGCCCTTCCTGGGCTGTGCGTGCTGGTGTTGAGTGAGACAGACATACCTTCATCTGTGTGTGTTAATGACCAAGTGACCACATTGGAGGGTGGGGGCTGGCCTGTAACTAGTCTCCATCCATATAGGTCTGTTAGTCCATGGTTCCTTTGTTGCTTCAGGTTTTTTTTTCCCCCTGTTCATTTGCTTATTCTTTCATTCGTTCAGAGAAATTAACTTTCTTTCCTAATTATTTCTGAAACTTCCAGTGTCTCAAACGGCACCATCTCCTGGCCTGCCTTGTCCTCTGGTTGCTGCATCTTCATCCATCAGCGTATTCATCCGTGAGTTCCCCTTTGTCGTCCCCGCCCCCCGAATCCGGTTATCGGCTCTATTGATCGTACCTCCAAACGATTGCCTTCACTGGAACTCTGCTCTTTCCCTTTTCCTTCGCCTTGGACATCCAAACAGATCCTAACCACTCCTGCCTGTCTGTTTGCTCCTTGATGCTAACACTCAGTTGTGACCACCCTCTTGCACTGGGTGACTCCCCACTGCCCCTGGCTCCATGTACCAAGATGTCCCAAGTCCCTGGCGTTACAGATGTGGGTGTACACACTCACTGTTGTCTCTGTTCTCCGAACCCCCCTCTCCCCTAAGTTACTGCTGTCTGTAACTGCATACTGACAGCGATGTGCTAATTCTGGTAAGGAACCAGACCCTGCTGTCCACTGAGGCTGTTCAGGGCTAGCCCCAGCCTGCTGCGCTGTTGTGTAACTGTGGCTTTGCATACAGTACAGCTGCAGCCTGGCTCTTTATGGCAAGAGAGATTGTCTGCAGAAAGCATCATGGGTATGTGCCTTTTAACATAGAGTGTCCCCCTGTAAATTCCTTTTGAAGCCATTATCTGTCAGGAACGGTGCCATCCCCTTGAAAAATACTGTGTGAGTCACCAATGCCAGCCCCAGATGTAACTTTAAGTGTTCTCAGGGCCACGTTAAAAATATAAAAAGAAACAAGTGTTTTCCTTTACCCGGTATACCTAAAGCAGTTTAATTTATGTATATAATCATTATACAGTGTAATGAATGTGTGATTAGATTTTTATTTTTTTATTTGGTGAAGTCCTTAGAATCCGGCACACACCAGATGTAGTTACAGCACATATCTTTTCCTCTTGGTGCATTTTGGGTGGCCCCACAGCTGCAGTGTTGGGGAACTTGGGGATATACTTTCCATGGTTTATGCTTCATTCAGCCCACATTTTCCAGGTGAAGATAGCTAAAACTGGTAGTTAAGATTGTAGCAACAGTTTAGGGTAATAATAGTGCAGCGATGATTGTGCTTTTCTTTGGACGTACAGCCTGTGTAGTGTAAGGAATGTCTCTCCAAAACATTTTTGGGTTACTAAAATCATGTTGGATTAAAAGTCAGTACACATATATAATCAGCGTACTTCGTGTGTTTTACAAATCTTAAAATGTGTTTTTAATTCTAGAGATTTCAATTGCCAACATAAAATAAGTTTTTACATATTTCTGATCAGTGCTAAGTACTTAATCTGGATGTAGGTATATGAGTGTTCTTTAGTGTGCTCACGCTGTACCAGACATTGTAATTACTGTTGTAAGCACATTGCAAACAACAGTAATTCATTGAACCTTCACCAGACCTGAGCATGGCACTTTCTGCCTTTATTTTGGGAAGAAAAGCAGGGGACTGGGTTGGTTGCCTGATGTCACAGCTGCTCTGCTGCTGGTCTGGGACTGCCGTTCTGATCACCTCTAAGCTAGGCCACCATCCCTTCGCTAAGAGGTGTCCAACATGCATGAAATGGATCATAAGCTTTCCTGATAGTTAAAGATTTGAAAAACATGGAAAGACAAGTCATTGGTAGGGAGTGGAGCTTGGATATAGAGACATTCTGGAAAGTTCTTAGCTACATGTGAAGGAGGCTCTGGACTTTGGAGATGCTTCATTGGCCTTGGAGAGGTGGCTGTGAAGGGTTACACTGTTCTCCTGACTGCTCCTCTCTGCCCATCCGACATATGTGAAGGTCTTGAGGATTTCCAAGTTGGCTTTGGTGTCTTTTCTAAAGTCATAGAGGGCCAGGTGGCCTCTCCGTCTGCATTCTTGGAAGCAGCTCCTTCAGAGTCCCCATGGGAACTATGGCACTGGCTGCCGTTCCAGCCCAAACTTGGCCTTTAGCATTTGGAGTGCCCTTGGGGTCATCAAGAGGCTTTTCCATGAGGAGCTGAAAGCACCTGGAAATAATACAGTCTGTTTATGTCTCTATCGATTTTCCTTCAAGGATGGGCCTCAATTTAGTAACGCATGCATTTTGGCTGAGTATTTCGGGATGTCTGTAAGTCAACAAACATTTTAATTATATCACTTAGGAGCCTGGCTGCAGAAGCATTCACTGTCTTGTTTTTCCTTGCCTCTTGCCCTCAGCTCTGTCCATTTTGTAGGTGATCACTTTATAAGCTTGTATCAAGCCTGTGCGTGCATGCGTGTGGGTGTGTGTGTGTGTGTGTGTGTGTGTGTGTGTGGAGAGCCAGTCAGGACTGGTAATAAATAGTTTTATTTTACTGTGTATGATAGAAGCCAGCTTCATGTTGATACAACAATCACAAGCTACATTGTCATTTTTAAATTTAAAAGCATTTCATTTTTTTTTCCCCCTCTTAGAGCAAGAAATAAAGGGTTTGGGGAGTTATGTTAGAAAGTTTACAGAATCTTGGTATGGGTGAACAGTGAATTTAAAGAAACAAACTCAGCAGAATCTAGCAGGCTAGATAGGAAAATGGGTGTCTTCCTTCTCTTCATTTCCCCCTTCTGTGCTTTTGGGGTTCCCCTTCATTTCTTCACTCTCGTGTGGGCTTCAGCGCAGCCACTGGGCTTTTCTGTGTGGTCTGGTCACCTGGGCTCACACGCCACCCTTTATGTCCTTGCTCTCATGGTCTCCGTAGGATCTAGCCTGCTCAGCTTTAGAAGCTAGACTCTTACGCCTTCTGATCAGTCCTCTGCTCTGCCCGGGCAGAACTGAAGCGCGTTTGATGAACCGCTCGTGGGTCAAGAGTCTCGGCGTTCTTTTCAGACTTGATTGTGCCGGGTACCTGCTCACTCGCTCATCCAAAGAAAAGCCGAGTCTGTCTTCCTGTGGAAGTGCATTCTCTTTTCATGAATGTGTCTAGTTCCATGCCTGAGGGAGAAAATATGTTTTAACGTACTGCGTCGTAGTACATGCACAGCTTCCTGTTCGTTCTAGGATCTGATTTGCTATTAGATTTGGATTGGGAAACAGAGGCAGTTGTCACTTTTGCAAATCCAAGATTACTTTTTTTCAGGGTTAATATCTTGGAAAACTTGATGGAGCCCTGGATATCCTCAACTCATGTCTTTAAAACTCATTGATTCTCAGCTGAGCAGCTTTCCCATGCTGACATCTGGTCATGTCTGGAGACATTGCCACTTGTTGCCATGTTTTGGGGTGCTGCAGGTGGTTAGTGGGTGCCAGCTGGGGTGTTGACATCCTGTGGTACATAGGCCTGTCTCCACAGCCAAGAATGAACTGGCTCAGGATGTCCAGTTAGTTGAGGTGAGTGAATGCTGTTCTCTCTCCATTGAAATGCATTTGAAGTCGGTCACAGTGGGGACCTCACAGTGGTTTTTGGGAGACCAATTTCATTCTTCCACTTTAATCAACGCAGTGAAAATATTCCATGTTTAGAACCCCCGAACACCGCTTGCACATCCGTGCCGTTAAATATGTAAAGGAGTGTGTAAATGACTGTTTTTGTCAGGAGTAATGTTAAAGTTTGTCATGCCGCTTATCTCTGTTCACTTAGCATATTTGCACCACATACCTAGGAAGAGCTGACTGTTGCATCGAGACACCTGGCTGGGATGTGCATCAAGTCCATTGCTCTCAGAGCACCCACTGATGTGGGAGGGAGGGAGGGCCCTTTATCTGTGACTTAAGCAACGGCTAATCAAAGACATCTGGTTTCTTAGAAACTTGACGCTGATGATTATCCAGAGAGATACGTTTATTACTTACAGCTTCATGGGCTTCAGGGCTCAGCCTGGTGTGTTTTGAGCTGGGTGCATGCGTTAGGGATTGAATGTTTGATGTCTTATCTTTGTATGGTCCTTACCCTCTTCAAAGGAGAGAAGACAGATACCACAAATTAGACCTTAGGAAGGAAAAGGAAAGGGAAAATTCTAATTTGGCTGTTAGTTGCTGACTCCCAGCGTCTACAGAACTACCGATTAGCCAGCCTAGGGTATGATGACTGTCTGAAACTTTTCCCCTTTGTAAATAGCCTCTTTCTTGATCAAGCAGGAAAAAAAAAAAAAAAAAAAAAGGATGCTAGAAATGAGGAGGAGGCCTGCCAGCTGGAGTTGTCTTTTCTGCATAGCTGTTTGTTTTGAATTGATTATTTCCTGTCCTTGTCCTCTTCCTCCTTTGACTAAATTTATCATTCTTCCTGTTCTGCTACTAAGGATAAATACGGTAGCAACGGTTAGTGAAATTTCGAAGTTCTGAGGTTCTTTAAAGCGTAGCCCATCTTCTCTTCAGTCCTGTCTCAGGTGACTGAGGATCCTTTGGGAAAGTTAATGGTAACTTTTGGGGAACACCGGGAACTTTTGGAAGTTACCAGATGCTGATCTATGTATCTTTTTGTTGCTTGTGGGCTGTTCAGTGTCCTTTCTTCTTCCAGTGTGGGTGGAAAGGAGTCCTCTGCTGTGAATTGGGGGGTTTTGTAGATGAAGAAAGTGCCCAAACTGGCTTATGGGTTCCCAGCTGTGACTGGCTCTCTGGAGAGAGCTCTGCAGTGAGGCGGTCATTGGATGTTTCTGAAAGCTGTTGGCCCTGCACTCCGTTATGGCTTGTTTCCTTCAGCCCTTAAGCATCTGCCTTAGGTGGGGATTTCTTGGCTTTTCATTATGCTCTGGGCTGGATTAAATTGTATCATTCAGAATTTGATTAATAGGCTTATCTAAATTTGAATGTCTGAAGTCTTGATTCATATGCTGAGAGCCTTTGCTACTGATTTGGCTAGTTACAATGTTACTTTTCACCTTCTCTTGATACCTGGCCTGTTCTGTGAAACAAGGGTTTGCCACTGTATTCCTTGAGCCCTCTTACAGGACTGCCTTTGGGTTAAAGTTAAGAGTCTTTGGTAGAATGTTTCCTTCAAGCAGCATGGATAAATAGTTTAAGTAGCAGATACAGAGGCCCGCTACTTGTATCAGATCCTGGACGGTGGTTAGGACTGGAAGTGGCCCTGAAGGTAACAAAGCTGTGTTATTTTTTCCTGATCTGGCCCGTGTGATGGATTGCTGTTCAGATTGTATTTTGAGTAAGTTATGTTCACTTGGTGAATGTTTATTGATACCAGCTGTGTGTCAGGGCTGTGGGTGCCAAAGACCTACCCTCAAGGAGCCTGTTTACTAGCCTGGAGATCTTACATTTTCACAGTCACCCAGTTCTTATAACAAGTAGTTAAAACACCACCTTCACCTTTGTGTTGGAGGCGAGGCCACAGAAAGTCTCTCCCACCCTCTGCAGCCCCAGTAGAAATGTGTTTCCAGTATTTGGGAGGAGGATAATGTTTTCCCAGTTTCCTCGGAAATGCAGTCACCTGAGTGGAGTTGTTCCCTGGAGTTGGTTGTGACCACTGGTGGCTACCACAGCCCCGTCTTTCTCTCATGTTCCTATTTAAGGACCCAGGTGAGAGTCAGACCATTTGCGCACAGTGGACTCTCGTTTTTTTTTTTTTTTTTTTTTTTGGGGGGGGGGGTCAGCTAAACCTGTTCTTTTCAGATAATGTAAACTCTACTTGTCTATTTCTTATTTACTTAAAAAAAAAGTCAGTAAAACTACTTATTGCTACTTTTAGCTGAAGACAGCATTCAGGTGACACACAGAAAACTTATTTCTTGTCTTGGTTGATAGTGGTATAATGCATTTCCTAACATTTTACTTTTGCTTTTATTAATAGTTTTTGAGATAAGGTATCACTGTGTAGCCATGGCTGGCCTGAATTCACTATGTAGACAAAGCTGGCCTCAAACGTAAAGATCTATCCCGTTGCCTTTGCCTCGTGAGTGCTGGAATGAAAGGCATAGGCCACCACAGCTGGCTCATGCCCTCACCTTTTAACGTAGAGAAGGTTTACTCAGTTTGTTTCGTTTCTTGGAGCAGTGGATGATGCAGATCAGTCCTGTGCAGCCGTTATAAGGGCATGCTTTGTTTTCTCGTAGGTCTGATTTATAAAGTGCTTCCTTTGGAACTTAAAACTGTTTCTTACTCTTGTGTGGATGTTTCTTCTTGCATGAGGGTTGCCCCTAGGGCCTCCTAAATGCCTTCTTGTGTATTTATAAGTGTAGCCTTTCAGACTGGGGACTTTTCCCATTCAGTGCCCAGATCACAAAGGTGTTTTGAAGGTGAGGCATTTGCAAAACTGTTTCCCAGAGGTGGACAGGCATCACCTTTTAGGTTTGAGCTCTGTTTAGCATAGGAAAACAAATGAGTGTTGCCTTTTAGTGTAAGTAGGAGCGTGATTACTGAGGACTAATTCAAGCCGAAGCAGCCTCCATCTCCTCTGGCTTTGGGTGACATGGATTATTGTAATTTGTGAAATACTTATAATTAATTCATGATAGACTGTAGTTAAGGCCTCGTGTTTCACTTGAACTTAATTTGAGAGTAAGCCAAGTTTAATTTGGAGATATGAGGTTTGTGATGGGATTAAAGGTAGAAAGAACCATGCTTGGATTCCTGGTTTGGGGCCTTGAGGAGAAGAGAACTTGTCCAGTTTTATTGAAAGGTATAAGTTTGCTTATACAGTCTATTTATCTCATTTTGTTGGATTTCAGTCATTGTAGAAACCTCATTCTATTGTGTTAAGGTAAGCAGTAATGTTTTTCTCATTTTCTTTCTTTGTTTCTTTTAATTTGAAAAGTTAGTATTAAACTGAGAACCCAGAGCCCACACACAGCCTTGAGCTTGCTGGGCAAAGGCCCTCCCACTGAGCAGTATCTCCAAGCTCTTTATTTTCTTGAGTACTGTGATTCACCAACTTTATCAAAGTACAGTCTGTCACTGTTCAGAGTCCACCGTGGTACTTTATGCATGTGTGTGTATTTTATAGTTTACATTATGTCCCTCACCCTCCAAGGATCTCTCCAACACAAGCTAGCTGTGAATTTCTATGTAGCCCAGACTTGAACTAGAGATCTTCATATTAGCCAGCCCTGTGGGCTAGAATTACAGGTGTGTACCACCATACCCATCTGCACATTTTAAAACATTTTCAGATGATGGAGACATACCCAGCCCTGGTTTTTCTCATTTCTTTGTGTGGCATTCCTGTAGGGCTCTGGTCACATCTAATGATCAGTGTTGATAAATGATGTCAACAAAAGCCTGTTCTATGCTTAGGTTTATATAATTAATACTTGCTTCAGCTTTCCTGTCCCAGGACCCCACATTGCCTTTGATTCTGAGTTCCAAGGACATTGGGCAGGCGTTTTGAGCATCAAGTTAGTTTCCTGTTGATAAAATTGGGGTTGTGGGCTGAGAGGTGAAGCTCCATTCTCTTCATATCATGAGTCGTGAATGCTCTATTTCTTTTTTGTGGCTGGGCTATAACACCCTGACAAAAAGCAGCTTTGTGTGTGTGGGGGGGGATGTATTTTAGCTCACAATTCAAAATTTAATTTTTCATTTTGGGAGAGTCCAGGCAAGAACGTAAAGGAGCTAGTTACATCCCCAGTTGAGACGGATCATCAGTTCATGGGTGCTTACTGTCCAAGTTCATTGATTGCCACTGCCGTTCAGGGCCCAGCGGTGAAACGGTTGCTGCCCATGTTCAGGGCCAGCTTTCCTACCTCACTTAATCCAGTTAAGATCTTCCACAGATGTGCTTACAGATCAAGACTATCTACCCGGGAGGTTTTAGATTGTGTCAGGTTGACAGTTAAACCATTGTAGGCCTACGCTGTCAGCATGGTCTGCAACCGTACGTTAACTTCGGTCCCCTGGTTGAGGTATAGGTTTCTCTAATGTTGATCTTTTTCCTTCTTTCCATCCCTGGTCTTTGGGTGAAGTCATTTTCCCAAAATGGAGTTGATCTCTTCCACCTAGAAGTAATGGTTCCGTCTCCAGTAGATGTTTGGAACTCTCCATGGGAGTGACCTGTCAAGCCTGCGGGAAGATGATTTCAGTGGCCGTAGGAGGCATGACAGTATGACTCCTTGGCACTGTGGTAGAGGAGGTGATGGGGTGGTGCTTTATCATATTTCTAGAAATGTGGTTTCCGGATATGGAGAAATGTAAATTCTCGGGGCCTGCTTTGGACTTAATGACTCATTCTTCTGAGACAGATTGACCTGGAATCTTCTGTTGAAGGAGTTCCCCCAGTGATTCTAATCTGCATGGAAAAATTTGAGGGCCTCTGCTGTGGATTAGCATCTGAGCCATTCTCAACACTGCTCATGTGGAAGCCCCATCCATGCAGCTGTATACACTTGAGACCCAAGGCTCCATGCGGGAACTTTTATTCTGCCTGCCTGGGCTAGCTAGTCTTGGGTCAACTTGACACACAAACTGGAGTCATCTGAAAGGAGGGACCTCAAGTGAGAAAAGTGCCTCCATGATAATTTGGCCGTAAGGCATTTTCTTAATTAGTCATCGATGGGGAGGGCCCAGCCCATTGTGAGTGGTACCATCCCTGGGGCTGGTGGTCCTGGGTTCTGTAAGAAAGTAGGCTGAACAAGCCATGGGGAGCAAGCTAGTGAGCAGCACCCCTTTGTGACCTCTGCATCGGCTCCTGCCTCCAGATTCTTGTCCTGACTTCCTTTGATGATGAACAGCGATGCAGAAGTGTAAGCCAAATAAATAAATAAACCCTTTCCTCCCCGACTTGCTTTTTGGTTATGATGTTTCATTGGAGCAGTAGAAACCCTCGGTAAGACAGAGCTTCCACCATTTTGGCCTGGCTCCCTTTCTATGAGCCTACGGTCCCTTTCAAGATAGCCAGCCTCACTTCTTGGTTTGGTAGTTTCAGATTTGCAGTGGAGGAAGGAAGTAAATGACAGCTCCAAGACCTACTCTGCAAAGGTCTGGGCCAAGGAATGGAGGTCCTAAAATGCTAAGTCTGTCAGAAAGTAGTTTTGTTTCAAGGGAGGGAGGGGCACCCAGACCTCATGTCGACTGGTTCCAGTAAGTCAGAAACCCCTAGCAGCAAATCTTCAGTTTGTAAGCTTATCCAGTGGGTATACTGTAAGACAGCTGTAGCTCTGAGGCACATTTCCTTGTTGAAGTAAGTGGACAGTGTCTTCAAGTGGCTTTGCAACCTTGGGGGCTGGGTGGTCCTTGTCTCAGTTATTACCTTTAGAGGCTCTGGGTAGGAATAGGATTGGCAAAGTGGTTCAGATCTGGTGCCGAGACCAGGTACCTCCAGATAAAGAGCTTGCTTGCTGCTGTGTGATATATACGTTAGTCTGCCCTGAGCCTGCGGAACCAGGGCAGTCTCCTGGCCCAGTGCTGTGGGAGGCTTTGAGTAAGTTGGCTCAGAAGCTGGCTTGGGGAATATCTTGAAGACAGCCCTTTTCTCCATTGGCTTACTGATCTGAGGTTTCCAGAGCTGTCTTCTTTTGGGGATGGGTTTGGCTGGTCTCTGAGTGCATACAAAGTCATAGCCAAGGCCTGAAGCTTCTGTTCCCATGATTCCCCCAGTAGTGATATCATTTGAGTGTGAGGTCAGAGAACAGCTTATTCCCCTGCATCTCCAGAATGACACAGGTTACAGAGCCTCCTTGCATCCATTTATTTGAATACAATGCATGGCGCTGTATTTATTAAAATGACTGAGTACAAATTCAGGGATGTTTTTGAACCTGCTTTCTTTTCAGTACATGCTTCTGTTGTAGTTGATGTCCATTTTGAGCTGCAGATATCTGACACAAACATATATTCCATCACCTTTTCTACACACACACACACACACACACACACACACACACACACACACATACACATACACAGAGGGAGAGGGAGAGGGAGGGAGACTTTGTTTTAAAAAGGGTCTCATTGATTTACTAACACATGATTCAGACTTCATACTCCTGGTCTCAAGGATCTTCCCGAGTACTGAGGTTACAGACATGTGTCACTTTGTCTAGCTAGATTTCTGGTGTTATTTGGTTTTTATTTTATTTATTTATTATTTAAGACAAGGTCTTTCTATGCAGCTCAGACTAGCTATGTAGACCAGACTGGTCTTGAACTCAACAGTGATCTGCCTGCCTCTGCTTCCTGAGTGCTGGGAGTAAAAGTGTGGGTCATCACACCTGGCTCTGTTTGTAGCCTTTTAAAGAAAAATCAGCAGTAGTTAGCGCGAGTAGATGTGAATTTCAGTGGCTTTGTGTGGAAGTCACTTGACTCCATGACCCTTATGGGGCTGGGGAACATTCAGGGCTGGTTTGTGGAACTGACTGCCTTGGGGCTTTCCTGTCACAAGGCTTCTGGAAGCCCCAGATGCCTGTGAGAGGGGGACTGAGCCAGGGTTTTCTCTCTCTCCTCCATTCAAAGTCGGGGAGGCCTGGCCTGAGGATGCAGGCTCCAGTACATCCTGGGCAAGCATCATGGCGGAGGGGGCAGGGAGCGGGGGCAGGCCTGTGGTCAGTAATCTCCTCACATTAGCCTTCAGAGAAGTTCAGAAACTCCTCTCTGAAAAGGAGTTCATCTTTGCTCTTTAGCCCTGAGTTTGGGATCTAAAGATCTGTTAAACCAGGTAGAGGATGAGGGCTGATGTGGTACAGAGTTCAGAGTTATTTCTTGGAGAAGAAGGGTCCTTAGCCCATCCACATACCCCTCTGCTGATGACTTCAGAGACGTTCTTGGACTTGAGATGGAAAAAAAAAAAAAAAAAACCCAAACAGCAAAAGAGGCATTTTTATTTTGATCAGCTTTTAGTTCATTATGTATTTCCTGTAGCGGCGCAGTCCACAGCCTTTGCAATAAGCAGTGGTTTTCCTGTGAGTGCGTGGTGGCTGTGTGCTGAAGACAGACCCCTTCCCTGCTTTCTTTTAATAGACCCGCCACTGCACTCTGCTGTTCACTGTGTGCATCAAGAAGTCCCCAGGTGACTGTATCAAGTCTGGTTTTGAATACAGAATTAATAACTGTTGTGACATTTAAATCGCCTAAAACCAAAACCATTTAAAACCTCAGGGGACTCTTGAGAAAGAGTCTCCAGGCCTCAGTATTGTGTCACTGTGGGGAAAAAAAAAA
Organism: Onychomys torridus; assembly: GCF_903995425.1. Classification (NCBI taxonomy): domain Eukaryota; kingdom Metazoa; phylum Chordata; class Mammalia; order Rodentia; family Cricetidae; genus Onychomys; species Onychomys torridus. The sequence goes on from NC_050460.1 coordinate 38,492,726, forward strand.
AAAAACAGTAGTAATTAGAGATTTATAGATGCATAAGGCACAGGAGGACCCACCAGTCTAGGACCAGCATCATCCTGCCTTCTGATGAGGCCCTCGCCACTGGCCAGAGGCATTCTTCCTAGGCCTTACAGGAACAGAACCCAGTTTTGTTACCTAACAGAACTCTGTCCAGCCTTGCCATGTTTTATCTACCTTCAGGTAGAGAACAGCATACATTCTCCAAAGGAAAAATGTAAAGATAATTTCATTTAAGTTATAAAAGGACCCATGATTGTTTTTACAAATGAAATTTATTCTTTAAGTTGTCATAGTAGGGAAGTATATATTGTTCCTTGGCTAAAAACACTAATGTAAATTTGTTTGGGGATAAGTGATTGTTTAATATTCTGGTAGTTGGGTTGACGCTTAAGGGACTTATGATGACTTCTAGGAACAGGAAATGTCAGTAACTTGAAAAGATCTCATATATGAAGGCTTTTTGGGTCTCTGGGGTACGGTGGCAAAGCAGCCCTTGGCTCTTTTGACCCTGTGTTTGAAGACAAATGCTGTGAAATTCAGGGATCAGAACTGGCACACACACATTGCTTGCATTTGACTTCCCTGGGTGCAGCACTGTAAACACCAGAGGTGAGACATCCCCTTCAGTGATGGCCTGCACAAGGCGCGTTCTCAAAGCCCCGCTGCCACAGCAGTAGGAGCTGATATTTATTGAGTGCTTACCGGGGCTGAGCATTTCATACCTGTTGTCTAATTTGATTCTCTCTGTAACCCCGAGAGGCTGCCCCTTAGCCTTGTTGAACAGATGGAGTGGCCGGCTTGAAGAAGCTAAGCAATTTATGCAAGTGCTTGTCTTGGCAGCTTTACTTGGGAGCTTTTGCCTGTGGGCGGGTTACATTTGCATGCCTCTGCCACCATGCTTGTCGTTTCTCACAGCCATGGCGTGTTGTATCTGCATTTTCCAGGTGAATGGATAGCTCCTGGAAGAGATCCTCAATTATTTTAGCCATGCAGCTTGAGTGGACATGCTCCCTTCTCTCTGGCCATGAGTGCCACATGTTTATCTGTGGTTCCTCTCCCAGGCAGCTGCTTTAGGGTTCAAGCACAAAACACAGAAGCTGCCTCAGAATTATGATAGCCAATCCTGTCTGGGAAAGAAACTGGCTCTGGTTGTCTAAAGAGAGGTTTGTGGCTTTGCCAGGAAAAAAGATCTGTAGGTACCAAAAGAACTCCCAAATATCTTATTGGGACCCAGACTCATCCCTTCCCCTCCCCTCCATTCCTTCCTTTCTTATTTACTTACATATTTACTTATACATTGCTTTGGATGGAACCCAGGGCCCCAGACATGTTAGGCAAGTGCCCTCCCGATGTGCCACACCTGCCTGGTCCAAGACCTTGATTTCTAAGATATAGTTTTCTGACACTTTTTATTTCTTTGCGTTCCCTGGTATATTTCTTTGAATGATAAGGATGATGCACTAACTTTTTCCCTCATTATAGAATGTGTCTCTTTATTTTAATTTTTTAAGTAATTGTGCTGCCAAGATGAACACAACACCAACTCCTCAAGACAGTTGGAAAAAAGAATCGCCCTCTGGTTGACCTCTTCTTCTCATCTGCTCATTTGCAGTGTTTGTGTTAGTGACCGCTGTGTATAACTGTATAATCTCAGTAATATGCTCTCCAGCTCACTACTAATCTCTGTAGTATTTGTTCCTGTTAGTGCAAGGTGTCTGTGGAATTGCAAGCCCATCCATGTGCGAGCCGTCTATGGAGTTGGACATTGAAGCTTTCACTCCGGTAGACATGATGTCTCTCTATATCTCTCTGCAGCAGAGTCCTTTCCTTGGCATAACTCTTTAAGAGGAGGCTGCAGGAAGAACTTCGTAGTATGGATGTCTTTATGGCTCTTGATTCATTTTGCTGTAATGTACTGTCGGAGCCACACCGGTTTTCAGATGCACAGAATTAAGTTTTATCTGGGCTTTGCTTCCTTAGAAGTCAGAGCGTGAATGGTTGCTCCAGAATGGTATGGGAGTTCGTCTCCCCTAGAGGATCTTGGCTTAGAAAGATTAATAACAGCCCCGCTGCTGGTTTCCATCAACTAGGATTTGTACACTCTGTGACTCTGTGTCTCTTAGAATTGGTTTCCTCTTAAGCAGTCCTTGAATTTCAGGGGTAGTTCTCGGCCTCACGGATTTATCCCTGCCTGTCGATGGCCTCCATGGCCAGTCCTACTTTGTGTTTACTGTGGAGCATATGACCCATTCTTGGAATGGACTCTCTGAGAGCAGATGAAACACTCTTCCTCTTGGCATGTCCTTTTCTCTTAAGAGTGACTGTCAGTCTTGTCAGTGGGTGTCCTTTGGAGCCGTATTTAGGGCACAGAGCTAATGGTAGCATTGGATTATCATGCTTTTAGTCAGTTTGCAAATGGAACAGAAGCCTTGCTGTTCCTTTGTTAAGTAACCTGTTCTCTATGGACACTCAGGATGTGTTGCGGTTGTAGCCATGCATCACCTAATGAATGGTGTGTGTGTGTGTGTTGAGAAATCTGTCATGTGACTTCATGCCACAAACCTAAATGGTACAAGAATACCAGCCAGCCATATACACACCTGAGGAGTGTGGACTTGACTCTGTGTGTGTGTGTGTGTGTGTGTGTGTGTGTGTGTGTGTGTGTTTGTTCCATTGTTTGAGGGTCAGGATGACAGAGGGACACAGGATGAAATTGAGCACAAGAGAACATGAGGCCGTCAGGGGACACAGGAAGCTTCAGGTATTTAAGACAGTTACTGCCAGTACAAGGTAGCAGACAGAGTGGCTTGACAGTCAACTTTTTTTTTTTTTTTTTTTTATAAAAAAATGTAAGTAGGAGTACAGGCTAATGATAAAATGTCTAATACAGTACATATATATGCTGGGAGCAATCATTTATTGTTAAATGTGAACTCCTGCACACAGTTGCATGTGCACTTACATGGGACTTGTGACATAGTAGATGTGTTGTATCCGCATCACCACAAATGTATTTTGCTGTGCCAGGGGTGGCTGTGATGTCACCAGGCTGTACGAGGTATTCTGTTCCATTATCCCTCAAGAGACCACTGTTCTGTATGTGATCTGTCAGTGACTGAAATTTCATTGCGTGGCACATGATTGTATTTTCAGTCAATTTGTCATGCCTGAAACGGGCAGATAGCCTACCAGAGGTTCTGTTTGGATTCTAAATTTTAGAAGGAGGCATGTTGGGACTGGGCGTCTTTGTAGACATGGCATGCCCAGACTCCCAGAGATAAGTAATAATAGGCTGTATTTTCAGCTGCTACACGCGCACTGTTCCATTATACAGCATCAGGTGACTAATCCAGCACCCAGGAGACACCTGTTTTTATGACTTCTTGGTCAGCATTTGCTACCAAGCGTGACTTCCCCCCAGATTACTATTCTAATTCTTCATGAGGTTTTTATGGTGTTGTCCCTAATTTTCCAAGAGTACAGAAAAATTACTTTGTGTGGGGTACCTTTTAAGAATGGGGGGGGGCAGGAGGGGGAATGAAATGGGGAAGAGAAGATGGAAGTGAGGGCTGATGGGAAACAGTGGGTATGAGAAGCCGCTGTGCTAGCGCTACTGACTGTAATATAGAAGCTGTGCAGCTCTTCCAGTTGGGAACCGTGTGCTGAGGGTGGTCCCGGAGGCACTGGAAGGTGTAGGAAAACTTGGTGCACACTGTCTTTGCCTGCCTTATATAATCTCCTTCCCAGGGCTGCTTTCCCTTCACACAGTCAACCCACAGTGTGGCCCATACTAGGGAACCCAGGGACAGGGTTCTGCAGGCTAGTGTGGTTTTCTCCACACATCCTACCTCTGCTCCCATGGCCTGCCTAGGTTTTCTTCCCTCCCTTCTATTTCCTTCTGTGGTGAGATCTGTTAGATTTATTAATACTCTTCAAATGAGTGTAAGGATGGACTAGGGCCTTTGTTTTCTTGATGTATAATGCTGATCAGACTCAGGAGTGGAGGGAGGTGTGGGTCTCAGAGAGAACCCTGATGTGCTTGAGTGTGTATGCTGGGGGTGTGCCTCCTGTGAGGAGACTTAGGCAGGAAACAGGAGCTTTCATCTCTAAATTTAACTGATGTTAACAGTAGTAGATGGAACCAGGGACTGGTTCTTCTGATACTGAGTACAGTTCCACCCAGTCCCTCCCATACTGAGTACAGTTCCATCCACAAACCTTGTTTCTGTTCTGGAGGGCTTAGCAGGGCTTTATTCCCTCTGAGCGCTTTCTCATTGCAGTGAGTTCTGTGGTAGTGTGAAGGTGATGTCCACGCTCGGAATGCTGGACAGTCGCGCTTACCTTCCTTCCTCTCTCTAGAAGTCCCGTTGGCTCTGTCCTGGAAGCCCAGAGTGTTTGATTGTGGGGTCTTATCTCTTCCTTTCCCTCCGTATTCCCACCATTTTATTGATGTCACAGTGCTGAGCCACCTTAGGCAATAGAATGCAAGCTACAGAGGTCAATTAGAGGTCTAACTTGGACATTACTGGCCGCCACATTACAAAAGTAAAAAGAAATGCATGCGTGTAATTTGTCATCAGTTGCCACTTCTAGAGTCTAGTGTTACTCAGTTGTTACCTCGGGAGTCCAGTGCACATGCCTACGGGGTCTGCTTGTGATGGGCAGCAGACGTTGAGGAGCTTGACAGCAAGTTAACTTGGCAGGGTTTGATACTTTGAGCCTTGTTTCCACAATGGGTCACTGGTGTTTTGTGGGAAGGTATTTTTGTAGGTTGTTCTAACTTGGTGCACTGGTGAGACACATGTATTTTGGAACGTCTCTCTTCGTGTATAGAACAGGGCTTGGCAAACAGCCCATGGACCAAATCTGCCTGTCTCACCCTCTTGTGTGATCAGTCTTATTAGAACGCAACCTGGCCAGGCACGGTGGTACGCTTAATCCTAACACTGGGAAGATGGAGGCAGGAGAATCAGAATTCAAGGCCAGCTCGGCTGGATGAGTCCCTGTCTCAAAGAAACAAACACACAAAAGACAGAAAGAGAAAAGAACACAGCCAGGATTGTTCAGATGCATGCTATTTGTGGTTGCCTTCCTGGTAGCACCGTCGAAGTGAATAACTGTGAGCTTGTGACCTACAAAGGCCAAAATACTGTGCTTATTAGGTCCTTTCTGGAAGAAGCCTGTTTACCCTGTGTGCAGCGGCGTACAGGACTGGAGTGGGATGCTGCTGTATTGGAGCCTTGCCTGTCTCTTTCTTGGCACCAGAGCTCTCTACTCTTTTCTGGGGCAGGAGGAGGAGGAGGCAGCCTTCAGTGGAGGGTTCCTGAAACACTGCATGGTTCCTGGCAGATAACAAGCCCTTCCTAAATGTTAGCAACACCCCCTATCTTTCATCCCATGCTTGAATTTGTAGACTTACTTGTTTCTTTATGGGAAAATTTGAGATCCAATTCTAAGTATTATCCGGTGGAAATAGATGCAAGCTGTGTGTGCGTACTTTGTATGTAGCCTCAGTGACCCCTGCAACTGTGTTTAAAAAGCAAAAGGAAGCAGACAGGCTTAGTAATGTGTGGATTAGCCCAGGAGAACCCACGTCGTGTCAACATATAGTCAGTGTAACAAATGTAGTCATGCCAGCCTTTCCTGAAGACTCCAGAGTCCATCCTTGCTATGTGTCTGTGTGTTTTCCTCCGTAGCACGTCACAGCTGGAAGAACCACATCCCAAGGAAACCACTGGAGTATGCAGCCTCATCCTCTAATACCATCTGGCTGTCCTATAATAATCACTCCCGAGGCTGACTGTGGAGGGCTGGTACATTCCTGACAAGTTATGAGCACTTGGCCCAACAAAACATCTCCCCACTGCCATCTGCGAAAGAACCTCCTGTATTTCCAACTGCTCTGTTCATTATAAGTTCCCACGACTTCCCTGTCCTGTTCAGGAATGTCCCTTGACCACTCCCACAACTCAGGAAAGGCCCTTGATCCACCTGCAGCAGCAACACAGTTTCCGAAAGTCAACTCTAGATAGTTTATTAGGAAGCACCCAAGTTAGGAACAGCATGGGGCCAGGGATGCACACAGTGTGGCGGGGTGGAAAGGGGCTGCAGAGTTTCTATGTCCTCCACAGTTCCTTTCAGGGTATCGCCCCAAGGGGCTCACCAAACTGAGAAGTCTCCAATCCAATGTTTCGGAGTTAGAGTCCAGTCACTGTTCACCTTCCCTCTCGGCGAGCCGCAAATATAAGGCTGATAGTTCCGCCTCGGGACCCCCATACCACGTCCCTTCATAGGCACAGGCTCAGATGTGGCCCACTGGGGTTCATGATCAAACTGTCACTCAGGAAATCTTGAGGTTTTCAGGGGAGCTCTGTATCAGAAGCAGGACAGCAGCGCAGAGATACTTCTTTATTGTTTCCATGACAGGGCCCGCCCCTTCTTCCCCACCCCTTCCCCAGCTGGCAAGACCTATTTAAAAACGCTTCTCTGCCAGCAGCTGAGGCTTTCTTATTTTCCATTCTCCCTTGCCCTTGTCTGAGTAATCATGAATCTCACACTGCGCCGGTAACTCCCCCACATCTTGGTTCTCAGGAAGCAAATGCAGGAAAATATAGTAACATTACTAGGGATCTTTAAATGTAGCATTGTGACTGTGCTTCCAATAACTTGCTGAAGAATAACTGAGCTGTAGAAGATAAATCTCCCTGTGGGTTTTCTGAGAAATGGGCTATGTGGCTCAGTTCTCCATCCTGCCCGCTGTCCTTGTGGACACTGGGTAGGGCAGACCAACATGGGAGCTCGTCTCAGACCCTCAGCAGCCCTGGTTCTGAGAGACAGCTCGGCCCCGCCCAAGCAGGTTTGGTGGATAGGATGTGTGCATCGAAGTGCTGCTGGTAAAATTAGTGTAGCAATGGGTTTGAAGTCCTCAGTGTAGTCTTTAGCCCCTCTTCTTACCTTGAATCGTATTTCTGCATTTATTTTTTCCTTATGTCGAGAATAGAAACCCAGGGCCTTCAGTGTATGCTGAGTGAGAAAGCTCAGTCACCTGAGTTTTACTGTTTGTTTTTTTAGGTTTTTATCTGAAGCTGTCTTCAGGACTCTGGAGCCTGAGCTCTGGCTTCAGATCATGCCTTCTGTAATCAGCCTTGGGCAGGTAGACTGTTTCTTGGTGTTCCACTTGCTTTCACTGGAAGATGAGTTTCACAGGTGAAGGAGAGTTAGACTCTACGGATAAGGCTGAAGTGCGCTTCTGTGCCAGAGCAGCTGTTGAACACACGTGGGGCCCTGGGGTCCGTCCCTAGTGCCACAGAACAAATCCAGAAGGAGACAAGGAGACCCATGCCTTGTGCATAGCTCCACGGAATCATTCTCACCAATTCACATAAGCAATAAATACAGAAGAGCAAAGGCAAGAGTAGTACCGGTGTAGAGAGAGTGGCGACCAGACCTCCGTGGAACTGAGTGGAACACGGTTGCTTGAAGGGATGGATGTCTGAGAGGTGAACGGTTTAAGCAGTTCCCATTCTGAACATGGCTGAATGGCCTCCGAGTGTCTTGCGGCCTAGGGTATAAGCACACTTGGGGGCTCGCTCTAATGCGGAGATCCTGGTAAAGCATGGCATTTGCGTCTGGCTTTTACTTTTCTAGAGGGTAAGACACATGGCAAGGCGTGAAGCTTACAGCGTGTATGTGGGTGTGTTTGTGTAAATGATGCTATTTAAAATAGTGTCCATGGAGGGTGGAGCCTGTAGGATCTGCCACGGTCAGTAGACTGTTCTAGGAAGACCACAGGTCTGTAAAACAATCGCGGCACAATTCAGAATTTGACTGCACATGGTATCACAACGGGTGATAGATAGTGCCTGGGATGTGGACGGGAAAAGTAAACTGAGTTGTTATTGGTGTGTGTGGTGTGTTCCTGTGGGCACATGCCCAGTGGAGGCCGAAGTCCATGTCAGATGTCTTCCTAGCTTGCTCTCCAGAGGGATTCACTGATTGGCTAGACTGGCTGACCATCAAGCCCCCCAGGATCCTCCCAGTCATGCCTTGCCTTCTTCCTACACTGGGATTACAGGCGTGCCCCATCATGCCTGGCCTTTTTAGAGGGTGCTAAATCAGCGCCTTACTTTTGCTCAGTGAGTGTTTTACCCACCCAGCCATTTATTCCCCCGGCTCCTGAATTAGTGTTCATTATTTTAGACATGGAGATAGTTGGCAGCTTGAGGAAAATACTCCTGAAAGGCTATTTTTGGCCGTTTAAAACACTTGCACTGTTGAAGGAAGTGTTCTGAGTAGCAGCCTGGGCTTTGTGTACCAGCCCGGCGTGTAACTTGTGTCTTGTCCCTATGTTGTCGGTCTTGTTGTTGACACCACGGTTCTGTCCTTTTAGAACTGGGGTTCTTTTTAGTAAGAGACGTGGGACCTGATTTGGACAGACAGTTCAAAGAGTATTTTTCACCTTTTCTTACCATGCCCCTTAGGTAGAAAATGGTATTTTGTTATGACTAAAAGCAAGCTTTTTAAAGCTGGTATTTCTCATAAGGAGGCGGTCGAGACTTTCTTTGAGTCCACAAACCTTTCTAGAAAAAGCATGGTGGTACTGTCTCAGTGATACCTATCCTTTTTCTTCTGCCCAGAGTCAAAGTCCTGGTCTCAAAGCTGTCTGTCCTTGCTCTCTCAGACCCACCTGTCGTTCAGATCTATATTTTCCCTACAGCTGTTCCCAGAAGCCCCACAGGTTTCGACTTACCCTGTCCCTGGGCCCTCTCAGGGCTACCTTGGCAGTTCCTCTTCCCGGCTTCTCTCAATTCAGGCTTGTGAAGTGTCTGGGAACTCCCTAGCCTCCTAGTTTTGGGGAACTTTGGCTGGTAGAGTCCCCCTTTACATTGACTGCTGGAGGCAGAGGTGGCCGGGTTGTAGGCCGATGGTAAGGATGGCAATGTGGTGGCTGGCGGAGGCTCGGAGATTCAATCTGGTACCTTCCCAGCTCCCTCTAACCCCTAGTATGAGAACCAAGGCCTTACTTTGTTGACTTTGACTTCCTCAAGATTCGGCTGCAAGGTGAGCGTGCATACTTGGTCCCTGAGGAGAACCTGCCCATCCCTTGCATGAATCACACCGAGCCCTATCATTTGTCTGTGTTTACAAAGTAGAAAGCCAAGGTAAAGGAAAGAATACGCTGTGTTTCTCCCTGGGACACAGCATTCTTCTGTAGTTTGCTGTAGCCCTATTTAGACTTCATCTCCAGCTAGGGGATTGGGTCTCAGACCTCCTTCTCCAGGAGTGATGTAATCTCTCCTGTTTGTATTCCCTCTCACCCAGCGCTGGGACTGGCCCAGTGTGGGTGGGCAGTACTGAATCAGGCCTGCATGTCCCCATGGGCTTAGCATACAGTCACCAGGATAGAGGAAATGCAAAGAAACAAATATTGCCTCAGAGCCTGAGTCTTCCCTGTCCTGTCCTGCATCCCAGACTCCCAGCTTCCACCTTCTGGAGTTTTTTCTGGCTGCCTGTGCCATCATCTCACATGTCACATGTGTGGGACTTCCCCTTCCTGTCATTACCACCAGGGCTTCCCTCGTAATCAGCGTTCATTCTGTCTTTATTTCTTCACCAACAAATCATCCCCAGCTCTAAGCAGATCTGCCTTCTCTCACTTGCTAAGCGAGGAGTTTCTGTGTTCCTCAGGCCATTGCTTCACGCAGGACTATTCCTCCTCACCTCTGTGTTACCCTGCTCCGTATCTGGAGCCGCTGCCGGGGCAGGTAACCAGTTTCCACAGTGGTGTGCTGATTGACAGTCTGAATCACCAGAGCAGGGTGTCTCAATGAGGAAATATCTAGATTAGGGTGACTCGTGGGCCTGCTGTGAGGGATTTTCTTAATTGAGTTAATTGAGGTAGGAAGAAGACCCGCCCTGAATGTGGGTGACACCATGTCATGGGCTGGGTTTTGGATGACATAAAAAGGAGAAAACAAAACCTCACTGTTGTTGGGCTCACTTTGACTCACTGCGCTGTGCTTCTGACTGGGTGTGACGCGTCTAGCTGCTTCAGGTTCCCCTCACGGATGGATGGTGACAAGGAATTAATTCTGAGCCAAATAAAACCCTTTCCCCTTTTGTCAGAGTGTTTTGTCATAGCAACAGGGAACAAAACTAAATCCACATAGTACCTGCCACATGTGGTGCTTCAAACAAGAAAGTCTTTCCTTCTCTGGGATGTAGCATGTACTGTATGTAGACCGTGTCTCTGGAATCCGGATTCAGCCAGCCTCAGATGGAAAATATTACAGTGCAGTTTGATCTCACCTGATTGCTTCCCTGTGTCCTGAGCACTTGAGACATTTTTCTTGTCATAATCCCTTGAAGGATATAGTCTCATATGCTATCTACACAGCATTACAACGTGTTCAGTATTATACATGATGGGGGGGAGAGCACGTGTAATAAGTTCCTTACAAACACTGTGCCGTTATATTGTAAGGGATTTGGGCATGCTGGGATTGTGGTCTGGTGAGGGAGGGTATCCTGAATCTACAGACCCCATGAAGACATCAAGGAGTATCTGTGTACATCTCCTTAGAAGCCACCCTTTTCAAATTGTTTGTATGGTGAAAGGAGAATGGCCCAAGAAGTTTTACATGGAGTGCTGTTGGGAAAAAAAATGCTTTCTAAAATCATTATCATGTTAGCTTGTTTTAGAAATGGCCATGAGTACCCTGTCATCTCATATTAACTTGGTTTTCTAAAAAATGAACGTGGCAGATTTTGAGGGGTGGCGTTTACCTGTTGGTGCAATCTTTATTCATACAGGTGTGGCACATGATGCGAATTTAACTGTTTCTGTATGAGTTTTCCTTTTTTCATGATTTAGGAAAATGTCAACTTGTGACATGTTGTATCCTGCAGAAGCAGGGTGGAGCCGTGGCCATGTGGTGTCCCCTTGGTCCCTGCTCCTCGTCCTGATGATGTGTTCATTGTGAGGTTATTTAGACCAGCATGCTAGATAACGTTTTGAGAACATCTGTAGCCAGATGCCATTTTAAAGATTTAATAGCAAATGGCTTTTGTTTGAACATAGTTCTTTCCCCCATGACTTGCTTATTTTCCCCTGGGGCCTTGTGGCACATTTCTTTTCTTTTCTTTCTTTCTTTTTTTTTTTTTTTTTTTATCTACTTCTGGGTGGTTTTATGGCTTACCTTAAACAGTTTCTGCTACCACCAAGAGAGCTGCCTTCTGAGTAAAGAAGAATCGGCTAATTAAGCAGTTTAGAAATTAGTTCTCCCACACCTTCTGAGCCGTGTGTATGTGTGTGTGTGTGTGTGTGTGTGTGTGTGTGTGTACACACAAATAATGCTTGTGTCCTTGTGTATAAGTGAGAGTGTGAGACCTGCTGGTCTCAGAACCAGAGAAAGAACATTGGAACACATAATGCTGGTTAAAAATTGTGTAGGGAGGTAACGGCTTCCACTAGTGTGTTTCTTTTGCCCTATTTGGGTGTGGTGTTGTGCTTAAGATGTCCATGGGGCAGGCCTAGGTTCCCCTCAGGGATCCCCAAGGCTCGCTTTGCTGTGTAGGGTTGACATCAACTCCTGTTTCCTGTGTTCAGGTGGGGACACCACAGCTTCTGTCCCACTGTGACACATAGCATTAAGATACCTTGAAATTAGAGCAGCTTGTGGAAGGTTTGGGGTGTGGGCAGGCCTTTGTCATGGAGACAGTGACAGTACAGCGTGGCTGCTCTCCAGGGACTGCTCTGGTGTGGTACCACCTGCCCATGGAAGGCTGCTGCAGTCTGACTGCTTTGGATTTTCCCCTGGCCCACCTGGGGACCTCTGTGACATTTTGACATGACCAGAAAAAAAAAAAAGCACCTTATGGATTTTCTTCTCTTGTTCAATTTGTGGCAGTGAGCAGGCTCCCCAGCTGCCTTCCTCCCCCAGCTGGCCCAGCTGGTTTCAGCTCAGCTGCCCCAGCAGGGCGGACTTCTGCCCAGGCTCCAGGGCCGTTTCGACATCATGCCGCAGCAACTTTTTGAAGAATGGCATAGCCCCTGGGTTTCTTGGTTTTGGCCTGAATATGACCCATCACTTGTAGCTCCTTTTTTCAGGTGACCTGTGCCTTACTTGCGTGGCCTTCATTAGTAAGTAGAAACCTTGTAGCGATTTTGTGGCTGGGGAGTCTAGTACAGGGAATGGTTAGGAAACAGTGTGAAGGGCTAGAGGAAGCAAAGAGCAGAAAAGAAAGCTACCTGTGGCTGGAGCTGAGAACAATGATGGGAATCCCAGAGTCCGCTCGCTCGCTCTCAGGCCTGTCTCACTGCTGGGGCCACCAAGCAGAAGCCTTGGCTCACTGGTGCCTACTGTAGGCGCCAACACGGGAGCCTGCTGTCCTGTGGAGGCGCCTGAGTGGAGGTGGGGAAGGGAAGCAGGGCTTTGTGTTTGCTGTTGTCTTCTGGGATCCCTTCAGGGCTTCTGGCCTGAGCGAGCCCCCAGCCAGAATTCCACCGACAAGGACCTGTGAAATACAGCTTCCCGGCCCTCAGCCCCCAGCCATATGGAGAAATGCCTGTGAGGTCCTGATAGCCACCCACACTTGGTACCAGATTCTCTTAAGTGTGGGTGGACTTAATGACCCAGTGTTAGACACCTGGCCAGGGGTGGGTAGTTTGAAGTGGCTGCTGCCCAATCCTTGTGTGGGTCAGTGTAATCGGTCTGTTGAAAATACGTGAATGATGCAGAGAGACAGACCTGCCAGAGCTGGGAAATATAAAACCAGAACTTACCGTGACTCTTGACAGGCCTCTCTGGTTCACCGTCCTAGGGTTGAAGTGGGTTCCGGAACCTGGTGAAACCATTGGCTCTTGGTGCCATTTTCGTCCCCTCTTATAGAATGGCCATCCCTCCCCCAGTCTGTGTGGTGGCCAGTGGCCTCCAGCTACAGCACAGGGGCACAGATGTCGAGCCCAAATTTCCCTGATCTGTTTGATATTCTACCCCTCAGGGAGGGGCATCTTTGTCCTAATTCAATTAGTTGCCACTCCGAGGCAGTCAGCTGACTCCTTCGTGGAGGAGGAGGAGGGTGGCATAGAAGAATACATCTGCCCTGATTATTGCCAGGGAGCCAAGGGAAGAAGGGCTACAGCAGTGGCCAGAAAGGAGACATACTAGTTCTGGGCAGAGTCCAGTGGGATTTACCAACAAGTCAAGTGATACTTCTGTCACAGTGAAAGAGGATACGGTGACTGTCAATCCTGGTCACCATTACTTGGTGCGTACCTCTGAGTGTCTCCCTAGGCTGGGAACCAACACCTTTGTTACTGTTCTTGGTAAATATGTGCACCAGCTCATGGTTGGGGGGAAAAAAAGAAAACAAAACTCAGGAGTTCAAGAGTTTGCTCTGAGATGATTCACTGCTCAGTGATCCTACCTCTAAACATTATGGTCAAATTAAGGTGTGTCCTGTCCAGTACAGGCTCCTCCTTCTTCTCTCCCATCAGTAACTCATGGTGGAGAGATAAAGTTTGGACACATGAGCCTGCAGGAGAAATATTTAAACCATATCTAAATCATAACGAAGGGGTGCTTTATGTCGATAGCTCTGTAGAGGTTTTGGCTGTCAGAATATGGTAACTTTACCCTTCAGTAGATGTGGTGTAGTGTTCACTTTCCCAGGGCAGCTTGGACTCCTGAAGAAGGGGTTCACATTCTGTGCTCCATGTTTGATCTTGTGCCCAGCACATGGAAAAGGGAAGTTCCTTGAGCTTGGTGTCTGTGGGGAGGGTACCAGAATTACAGCCCTGTTTGTTGCATTTATAATGTAACTTTTGCACCGGGCCAGTTGGTTTAAAATGCACGCTCCTGCGCATGCGTGTAGTAATTCCCTAGCAGAGGTTTTACTTTGTGGGTGCCTCTATTTGGATGGTGGCATTCATTCTTTGTAGAAAAGGTGGAACTGGCCTGAGAAAAACCAGCACGAGGGTTCTGCAGGCTCTCTGAAGTAGCAGGTCTTCAGTTCCTGAATTCATCTCTATTCATAAGTTACCCTACTTCTCATCTGTTTAGCTCACCCTTTGCCTTATATATGGTGTTTATTTTAACTAAGCATATTTTGTGTGTGTTGGAAACAAAGCATACTTCAAGTTTCTGGTTGCAAGATAAATGTAGAATAGTTAATTATTGTAGACTATTTGAATAACCTTTTAAGTGAAAATTTCAATATTTTCTTTGTTTTTTTAGACTCTACAGTTACTTGGGCCCTAAGAGTTATGAATATTTAGATATTTCCATATGCTCATTTGCTCATGACTTTTGTACATGTTAATTGACCCAAAGGAAATACAGCACCCCTCCCCCTACCCCCTCTCCCACTCCCCTTTCATTCCTCTCCCCTTCCCATTAGTACATGCTACCTATACAGATGACGGGGTTTATTGTGACAGTTTCATACATGCTCATGTTGTGTGGTTTTTTGTTTTTGTTTTTTTTTTGGGTGGGGGGTGCTTGTCCTGGATCTTGTTCTGTAGACCAGGCTGGCCTTGCACTCACAGAGATCATCCGCCTGGTTCTGCCTCCCAAGTGCTGAGATTAAAGGAGTGTGCCACCGCCTGACTGCTTTAATTTGGAGTTTTAACTTGTTTTAATTTGGAATTTGAACTTAAAGTCTGATGTTTATCCTCATCCTTCATATCCTTTGTCCTGTTGAAATGGGTGTTGAATAGCGTGATTTCCATGGTTTCTGTGCTATGGAACCATGGAGAAAAACAGTTGCCAGGCAGAGTGTGGTCACTGTGTGGCCTGAGGGTCTCTTTCCTCTAAAGTCCAGGTATTGGGAGTCTAGTTGCAGGGTGAGAAGGGGAGCCTTGGGGAGATGTTTACATCTTGAGTGTGGAGCCCCAGTGAATGCGTTCACTCTCTGAGCTCTTTGCCTGTTGTGTTAGATGGCACAGAGAAGGTGCTGGTCTGTGAAATAGGAGGTAGCCACCAGACACAAAACTGTCCTGCGCTTTCAGCCTCAGAACTGAGATACCATTGTGGTTTACCAGGTACCCTGACTGCTGGCAACCCTGATGGATGGTGAAGGCCGTGGTATGCCCCTCTTCATCAGTGGCTCAGGTGGAAAGTGCTGCTGTCAGGGTTGTAGTTTTGGGCAAGACGGTGGGAATTGCCTTGTGGGGACTTGCAAGCAAGCTAGAGAGTTCTGGAAAGGAGCAGCTCTGAAGTGTGGTTTCCACATCCTCCCAAGTTCTCCCTTGCTCTCCATCTAAGCTGCTGGCTAAGCAAAATGGGCTTGTGTTCTGGCTGCTCTAGAACCAGCTCTCCCAAGATGGCTGGCTCAACGTTGGAGTTTCTTAAAGTGATAATAGTTTGTGGACATGGAAGAAAAGGGTGGTGAAGTTAGCTACTCTGAGTGCTGTGGTCTTTCTTCTAGGCTGAGATGTCCTGGCTTACCTACCTCGGGAGGAGCTTCTTTCATGGTTGCTGGGGATCATTTCGCTGGCTCTCCTTTTTCTCTTTGTTTGAAAGTCCAGGCTGTCCCAAACAGGAAGCTTTATGGCGTCTCCCACAGACCTGAGCTGGCAGTTGAGTTGGTTCCTGCTCTGAAAAATGTGGCCAGAAATGTTGATGACAACTCAGGGATTATCAGATGGGGACTTGTCTTAGTCTCTTTTCCATTACCACAATGACATGTCCAAGGTGGATACTTTATTAAGAGCAAAGGGCTTATTAATCTTAACATTTCGGGAGGCTGAAAGTCTGAGATAGCTGGGGTAGCCATTTGCACAGCCTCTGGGGAAGACACCGTGGCCAGTGATAGCATCGCAGCTGCAGACATGTGACAGAGAGGTAATACAGTGACAAGGGAAGCCAGGCTTGGGAGCAACCAAGCTCACTTTGAAAACCCCTCAGTCTTCCAGAACTGACCTCGAACTCCACAAGAATAATGCAGTTTCTTTGGAGGGCAGCCCCCTTCAGTCTCTTGGATCCTTCCCAAAGACTCTACCTTTTAGGCATCCCACCACCTCCCAACATCTGTGTGAGGACTAGGCATTTGACAGCCCAGACCCCCCGGGTTTTTTCATGCCTACTGCAGCCAGATGATAATAAGAACGCTTTGCTGCTTTGAAACCAGGATTGAATGGAGATTCAGTGGCATCAGCCGCGTGCTCGGTGTTTGTCCACTGACTGAGGACGAGGGTGAGGGTATATGGTCAGGTGAAATATAGATCATCCTTGTCAGAGGGTGGGGTAGCATGCATGGGGTGGTGTGTGCAGGGCTGCTGTAGGCAGTTAAGAGCCCAGTGCTTCCTGTAACAGTGAGGCTGTGATGAATGTGCCTACCTACTTCTAGCCATTTCTGAGTACTTCTAGGAACTTCTAAGCTGCTCTGTAGGCGGTATTCCTGTTTGTCCATTGTGTATATAAAATAATGTATGTTACTAATTGCTACTGGTGCTGGTAGATTCTGACCTCATCTGCGTGCTATTTGGGTTTTACTAATTTTTTAAAAATTGTATTTGCATGTTTGTGTATGACATGTGCATACGTGTGTGTGTGCGTGTGTGTGTGCGCGCACACACACTCAGAAGTGCCTCTTCTCTTGTTCTTCACCATATTCCTTTGAGACGGGCTATCTCCCTGAACCTTGAAGTTTTCCAGCTAGGGGAATAGCCAGTTGGTCTTAGTAATTTTCTTTGTCAATACCCCTGGCAGTGCTGGGGTTATAGGTGCTCATGCGACCACACCCACAGGTGTGTCCTTACACAGGTGCTGGGATCCTTACTCGGGTCCTCCTCACAATTGTGCAGCAAGCACCCTTGAACTCCCGAGCTATCTCTCAACCTGGATACTGCCTTTATTCTTCCCTCCCCCCCCCCCCCCCCATAGCTTGCCTTGCCAGCTTTTGTATACAACACAGGACAACCTATCGGGGCAGTACCTATTTTAGTAGCAGGAGCGAAAACCCCATGGACATCATGATGAGTGAGTGAGCCCTAGAGGATGGTCCACTCTGGAATAAAATTCATCTGTCAACAGTGAGGAGATCAAGGAGCCTTCAGGGTCTGTGCCCCTCTGCATCCTGTAGTGGAGACTTGGTTTGACTCTCCCTAGGTGCTTTGCTGGTTCTTTGACTTGTAGGTGGAGCACTTCATGTCTGTGCTCCGTGTGACCATCCTTTTGAAGGACACGTGTCATACTGGACTGGTAGCCCAACCAGTGTACTTTGGCTGTGATGGAGAGCTATGTATCAAGTCTGTCTGTGCCCATGATGGTCTTCTTGTGGCTCACCTGTTGGTGGTTGGTCTGTCTGTAGAATGAATTTAGTCGTGGCAGATGAAAAGCTGAGGGAGCTCACTTCAGGATGAGCGCCTGGCCATTGTGAGCAAAGGGCCGTCTGCACCCCTTAGAAGGAAAAACATTAGGCAACCTCATAAATCTGTTGCTGTGTCAGCGTAGATAAATTCCTTTACTGAAAATAAAACTGTCAGGGCAGAAACTGTTTGTCTTGTTTGGCTGATGTGGCATGAGAGTAGTTAGTTGGCTGACTCCTCTTCACTCACAGCCTTGGTCAGGGCGTCCTCAAGACCCCGTGGGGTTGCAGACACTTAGACGTGTTACTTACATCCACAACATTATAAGCTGTGTTTGGTCTTTAGCAAGCAATAGGAGTACATGAGCTTGCCCGTGCCTGTAAAGAGCCGAAGATGTACTCCTTACTTAGAGTTTTTGAGGAGAGCAATTACGAACCCGGTGCTTTGATAATTGATGGGTTGAAATGGGCCGGGGAGCGTAGGGAAAACACACCTTTTCCCAGACTTCTTGGGTGATGTCACAACGTCCCTGCTTCGGGCCTGGATCAGGTGTGCTTAAGGCATGTTTTGGAGCTAAAGGAGACCTTGGGGCTTGTCTAGTGGATATTTGTGTTTTTTTTTTTTTGTTTTTTTTTCCATTTTCAGTTAGTGAGGGTTATGTTATGTTTTAATTGCAAAAGTCACCTAGGCCCAGACCCATAGACAGATTGTCTCGCTCTAGACTGCGTGACTGATGCTCAGTCTGTTTTCACACTGGCCCCAGTTTCTTTTGCTTCTGTGCCCTCTGCCTACTGTTTCCTTTCTCCAGGCTTGGCTGGGCTCATCTTCTTACCCAGAAGGCTTTTCCTGGTCTGTAGCTGACCTGTAGGTAGCATTGGGTGGGCCATGCAACCCCATTTTCTCCGTCTTTGTGTGACCCCATCTATTATGCTGTGACATGAAGAGGGACACTTGCATATTCATGTGCACAGAGTCCTCCCTACACAGTGTTAGCCTCTCTGTGCATCGCCCCCCTCCCCTTCCCTCTAGTGTTCTTTGGTGGCCAGGCACACTACTCTGGCATGAAGCACGAAGTTTGCCTGGGATCATCCACAGCTGAACCTCAGCTCCTGTTCTTTTCTATGAGGAGCAGCAGTGTGACTGTTCCTAATCCTTTGGCCACCACCCCCTTCCTCCTCGACCTGTTTTTCCCCCTCCCATACTGGAGATTGAACCTAGGACTTTGCATAATGCTAGGCAAGCCCTCTACCACTGAGCTACACCCCTGACCTTCTCTTTACTTTGTATGTGGAGACAAGGTCTCGCTTTGTCAGTCCATGCACCTGGGTCCTTGAGCCTGAGCCTCCTGAGTAGCTGGGCTTACAGGGGTGCTTCACCAGACTTGTCTGTCAACCCCTCAGTTTCTTGAGGCTGAGCAGGTAACAACACTGGGGTTGATCTGCTTCTCTGCAGAGGGCTCTAAGGTCACAGTGGGACACTAACCTCACTGCTTTTTTGTGCCTAGATTCTTTGTAGCAGTAATGATTTTGGGGAGCTGGCCAGTCAGCCAGTGACACCTTGTGATTCTCAAGGTTTCAGAGCCACCCTCTTCACAGACAAGAGGTGACATTTTTGAGGATTCTTATTAAGGGACAATTTGGATAATGAAGTGTCTTGCGAGGGGAACTTGGTATCCCTTAGGGCTGGGTGGGCCACACGTTGACCTGTCCCAACTGATGCTACTACTTGTCTTATAGGTAGGTGCTGCTGGGCTTGAGACTCTTGGGACAGGAGGGATCACAAAGTCATCTGTGGGTAAGTCTGTTCCCTATGAGACAGAGGGAAGAAGTGGGGGCCATTGGGGGTCATTGTGAAAAGTGCCCCGAGGGCCTGTTTGGGGCTCTCAGGAAGGGAGGGAATAAGCCTGGCATCTCCTGGCTGTTGGCAAGAAAACCTTGGGTTATATAGTCTATAGATGGAAGATATTTACACATTACAACCGTCTTCAACTTGGACAGCCTGTTTATTTTGGGCGTCCTCTTCTATTGTACAGTAACTGTGGCATTTATATTGTGTTAAGTATAAGTCACTTAAGGATCATTGAAGTGTTTGTGTTGGAGGCATGGGTGGGCTTTGTGCAAACACTGCTGTTTTAAATAAGGAGCCGGAGTCTATGGATTTGGTTACCCTTGGAGTGGAAATAACGTTCCTTGAGTCAGGTCACTCATGGATATGAGGAGCTGGAAGTATTTATCTTTTATGGTTTGTATGTGGCCCGCCTGTTCCCAGCATGAGGACACCATTTGTCCCTTCTCAGAGTGTGTTTAGCTCAGGACACTGCCTGGCTTGAGCAATATGTGATGTAGGACCTGTGTCCCTCCACTGAAATATCGATGTTCTCAGGCGTGCATACCTGTGTCTAGCTGGGTAGTTGGGTATGGCTGGCCCTGAGAGTGTACCATTTAGAGTTTTAGGGAACGACATGGATGTTGGTCTTTACGGGGACTGAACTCAAGACCCAGATTGCCCTCCTGGGCAATTCTCACACTTGAGGAAATCTTCACACTCTACCAAGCCCAGTTTCCTCGTTAAGAAAATGGATGAGCGGTTTCGAGGAGGAAACATGTTAAGTGCCATGCTGTTGTGTGCCAAGGCCAGCTGCTTTCTCACTTCTTGGGGCTTGGGCTTAGCTGCTAGGGGTTTTATAAATGAAGTCAACACTTGAAACAGAGGGGACGGTGGAGTAACCAACGCTGTTTCAAAAGTCGGCTGAGATGCGGTTGTCACGTGTTAGATTGGCGGACTTAGGGAGAAGAGAAGCCAAGATCCGGGGATAGGAAGCAGAGCTGGCAGAACTTGTGTGTGCCTGTTTGTCCCTGTCACTGCTGCATCGATGTCGATTGTGAGAAAGGGAAAGGCAGAGCTTGGTGTGAAGTGATGCCCGTGTTCTGGCCATTGTGGTTGAGCTCACCAAGGTGTGTGTGTTGGGGGGGGTGAGGGGTGGCAGTAAGGATTGAGTTCATGAAGTACATACTGGGGTGTGTGGAGGGAGATAAGGGTTGAGTTCACCAAGAGCATACTTGGTGTGGTGTCGGGGGCGGGTGCTGGTAAGGGTTGAGTTCACCAAGAGCATACTTGGGGTGTGTGGAGGGGGATAAGGGTCGAATTCACCAAGAGCATACTTGGTGTGGGGGGGGGGGGCTGGTAAGGGTTGAGCTCATGAAGAGCATACTTGGTGTATATGTGGGGAGGGGTAAGGAGTCTACAAGGATGGCTCTTCCTGTTTGGATGTGGGTCTTAGGGATTGAACTCAAGTCTTCAAGCTTGTGTAGTGATTGCTTTTATCCACTGGAGTCATCTCCCCAGCCCCTAACATACTTATACTTAGAGCAAGAGTAGCTGGAGCTGCTCTTGGCCAAGTTAGCTCCTCGGCCACGGGCATCCCCTGATGGGGTAGACATGTACACCAAAGTCTGTACTGATATGTGTAGTGGTTCCCACAGTTGGTGCAGTAACTGGTGGGACAGCCCATTACTGGTGCACAGTGGTGACTTTGATTCAGCTTGCTCCTTGGAGGATTGTAAAATGTGCTGGCATGAGGAAGCCTAATAAATGCGCTGGGTAATAGCCCTGCATACATGTGTTCAGATTAGCCAGGAGCTACTTGTGTGTACCTCACCGTTTGAGGCAGCCTCTCTGGGTTAGTTCTGTTAGTGCTGGTTTTGTGTCAGGAAGGGGGCATGCTCCATTCCAGGAACATTGCGTTTCCACTGGGTACTCACAGCACAGCAAGGAATGGCAGACACACTGTGCTTCCCCAGGACCACGGGGAAGGGCTAAGGAGTATGCAGCTTCGACTGGTTTTCAGGTCTTTAGATGTAGGTGAGCATCTATGTATTTTGTATCATTCTCGTATACACCCTGACAGTCACTATCATTTAAATCACACATGTCAGTAGATCTGACAGTTCTGAGTGCTTCCCACAACAGCGTCTCGTTTAAGCTGGTGGGTTGTAAATGAATGGCAAGAAGTTTGCCCCTGGAGGGACAGTGTGTCTCCCTGCTCAGCCTGTTGTTCAGCTGCTGTTTCAGGTCCTGAGTGTTTGCAGGTCACTGCTGTTTTTTGATGTTTCCCATTCCAACATTTTTTTTTCTTCCTGAGCTGAGGATCGAACCCAGGGCCTTGCGCTTGCTAGGCAAGCGCTCTACCGCTGAGCTAAATCCCCAACCCTACCAACATTCTTATAATGTACAGAAGTTGTGCAACTTAAAATGTGGCCCCAGGATGCATGGTTGAGGCAAGGAGCATATGGAGGCTGCCAGTGCCTAAGATTGTCTTCTGAAGCAGGAAGTGTTTTGTATGTGGTGTTGCTTGGCTCCTGGGATGGCCGTAGTCTTCAAGTCCACTTAGAAAAAGGCAGAGTTAGGTCCCATAAAGAACCTTACTGGGAGATCTTGTTTCTTGCGAAGTCTGTGGACACAGAAGAAAGTAATCCTGGTGTTTGTCATGTGGAAAGATGTGAATGAAGTCACTGCCATTCAGTTGGACAGAGTAGAAACTGAGATCCAAAGCCTCATTCAGAAGGTAGCCAAGGGAAACTCACATTTACAAGCTTCCCTGTGGGTTCTCAGAAGCCAGGTGTGACCACAGGCCGGTGTGTTCCTCACGCACAGAGCCGGGAGGCTCCTTCTCTAGTGAGCAGAATCCATGTTACCCATGTCTGCTCAGGTGCTTGGGTCTGCTCTGCAGTGAGTCCTGTGGCACTCCACATGTGGGTCATGTTGGCTTTTGTTCTTTCTAAGCCTGGTAGAGCTCACTTGCACACCGATGCCATTCTAGGGCTTAGCTGGAGCCTGGGTGCCCAACGCATAATTCTTAGTAAGTGCTCTGTCTTTTTTTATTTATCTGTTTTTATCTGGTGTGCTGAAGCAGATAAATATTACAGCTAGAGTGGTGCAATATTTTTGGTTCACAGGATTCTCTGGGGAGACACAAATTCTTAAACTGAGCCATCCTACCTCCTGCGTTTATTTGCCTATTGGAATGTGTATGTGTGTGTGTGTGTGTGTGTATTTGTTTGTTTGTTTGTTTGTTTATTTATTTGTGTGCTTTCCCTTGTTCGTCTGAATTACTGGGAAGGTTGGGAGGAAGGAAGGCCAGTTCTGCATGAATGTGTTTCTTTTAATCAGTTATGTGAATTGAAAACAAACGCTAGAAAACTAGCCACTTTAGCTGTCATCGGCTTAAAGGATATCCGACCCCGCCCCCTGCCCCGAAACTAACTTCCCCTTAAAATGCTCTCTGGTGGGATAAAGCCATTGTACAAAGTAAGGCCAGAGGCCGTGGTGTGTTTCTGCTTCATCCTGTCAATCATGTGGAAATGATGATTCTTCAGCCTCTTCTCTGGGCTTCTTCTCTCCTCTAGATTGTATAAGATGCTCTTTGATTTATGGTGTTGCATCTCAGTAAACCCATCCTCAATTGAAATGGAGAGAATATGTAAGTGGAAAATGCATTTCGCACACTTGCCTTAGCAAATATCCTAGCCTGGATTCCCTTCAGTGCCCTGGTAACTCTTGCTTCAACACACAGTTGAGCAGACTCATCTGACAGAAAACTAGTTTTATTGTGTTGAATAGCTCATGGAATTTATTAACTCTCATGTTGGAAATAATGCTGGCAATAGCAGTGTGCTAGTTCAGGGGGTTCCCCAGGTTATGGGCACTGCCCATCCTCCTCAGAGAGGGTCCTACGGCATGTTGCTAGCCTAGGGAAAGAACCAGATTTGAAGTGTGGTTTCTACTCAGTGCATGTTGCTTCTCTTACAAGAGCTGTTAGGTCACAGCCTGGACCCTGGCAGCTCTAAGGAGCTAGGGTCAAACGCCAACCATTCTCAGTAAGCCAGTTGGACAGATAAGAAGTAGTGAAAAGCAGCAGAAGCGTTATTCAGTGTGGCCACATTAGGAAGAGAATCACATAAAGAGATACAGAGATCTCCAAGTCCATCTTCAGGGCCTGACACAAACAGGTTTAGATAGGAATAGACATCCAGAGCTATGTGTAGCTAAGCAATCTTAGTCAAGGTGTGGTTCTGCCTACCATCATCGTCAGGGCTCCTGGTGTGTCTTAGAAAGTTTACAGAACCTCCTGAGACGGGAGCTTTCTTCTTCCTGGCTTACTGGCACTACACTTCAGCCCTTTCTTCCCCTCCTGTGAGACTCCTGGAGAAATTCCAGCTCCTTGGAATCTGTTGTCCCACTAGTTAGCAGCCAAGTGTCTCTCTTCAGGGTATCTTACCTCCTGTCAGTACTACCACACTTTCACCCCATCCTAAGGTAAAAAGTCATTAAGTTGAGCCAGTGTTGAATTGGAATTGTCTGTGCGGGTAGTCATCACAGAGGCAGATTTTCCTGAGTTTACTATCATCCCCTTTTGACAAGTAGTGTAAGCAAAGAGATTCTTAATATTCCCCACATGATGTTTGTTACAGCTACTGGATCCTGCCATTGGCCTGTAAAATTTATTGGTCTTTCTCAAAGTGCATTCTGGTGTTTTTGTTTTTGTTTTTTGTTTTTTTCTATTTGTTTCTTTCAATGGTATTTATTCATGAAATGCGTCCTTTTTCTAGTTTTTGTTCCTTTTCTTCAAAGTCACTTGGTCACTGGCCACTGTAATTCATTGCTCCATGCTCTAAATTGAAAGCCATCTGTACTCATTCCGTTGTTTATGACAAGATTATCATAGACAGGAAAGTAAATCTCTTATTTGCTGGTTCGAGTGCTTGTATGTTTATCCCAGTTACAGTCATCGTTTCAGAATTCTAAATGGATACAGACAGACCCTTTGTTATTTAGAATATGTTATGACTGAATGTATTAGTATACACTTCTGCCCCCCCCCCCCCCCCCCCCCCCAGTGCACACTGGTTGCTTCAGATACTGAGCTCGGCTCTAGCTCCCCTTCCTGCTAGGCAGCGAGAGGCCAGGTGTCTCACAAACAGTCGAGCAAAAAGGAATGCACATTTTGTTTGGATCCTAGATAAGGGAGTTCAGTTAAGAAAGTGTTTCCTGAGTCTTAATGATGCCGATGATTCTCTTGCTAGATAAAATCCTAACGGGCACTAAAATGTGGTGAGAGGCAACTTTAACTGGTGAGGCATGCGTTACTGGTCTCGATCTGCCCATCAGGACCCACCTTGTAGTTAGGGATTCTCAAAGTTGGTTTTCTCCAGATCAAACATTCCTTTATTTATAGTTTTCTTAAAAAAAAAAAAAACAACATTTATTTATTTATTTGTGTGTGTATGTCCATGTGCCATGGTGTAATGTACATATTGTTAGGATCCTGCTCTCACTCTTCTGGGTCTAACGTCTTACATCATTGGGGGTGCCGGCAATTACTATGTTCCCACCTTAAAAAGCCTGACACGGACCCCCACCCTCTCTTTCTGTTTCCTTTCTGCTGTCTGCTCTGCCCCACTTCCCTCCCCCGCCAGGCCTGGCTTCTTCCTCCTCTCCCCTCTTCTTTCTAATACAGCCCATTCTAACTGTGGTAGCCGTGGCCTGTGACTCTTCCGCCGACCAACGGCGCCGTTCATCCTTTCACATCTAAGAGTCAGAGAATAACTTGCAGCTGTCGGTTCTCTCCCTACACTGTACAGGTTTCAGGGTTCCTCTGGCTGTCAGTCCTGGAACCCCCTCACCAGCCCAAGCAGAAGGTCTTTTAAAGACACCAGCTGCTAATCATCCACTCCCATCTAGTTTCGGGAGTGGTTCCTAGTAATTTGCATCTCTGAAAATGTCCCCAGGTGATGAGGAAGTCAGAGCACTGCTCTCCCATCAGACACAGAAGTGCAGAGTGGATAGGCACAGTCCTTAACAAAATTCTCCCAATGAACTTGGAACCAGTCCTTCACCTTGGAGGAGGGAGATGGGAATGAGGGTATACCAGTAATGGATTCCTGTATCGTCTGCTTGGCAGGGGAATCCACTTCTCTTCTAACATCTTGCTTCTGACTGCCTCCCCTGTATAGAACGCTGTTTCCTGTGTGCAGGGCAGGAAGGGCTAGAAAGAAGTTGATTTATAAAACCCAGAATACACGAAACCATTCTCCTTCCTCAAAGCCCATTTAGACCTGAGCGTGTGGGTGTGTGACGGCGCACCTTTAAGGAACTGTTCTTGAGAGTGAGAGACCTTGGGACAGTCAGCCCTAAGCCCTAAATGTCTGTCTCCTTCAAATCCCTCCCATCAGAGCTCAGGGAACCCTGTGGAAGAGGAGGTGGAAAGAGTGTAAGGGCCAGAGGCGATGGAGGGCAGCAAGGCCCCCTAAATCAACAGGATCGTTGTACATACGGACTCACAGAAACTGAGGCAGCATGCATAGGACCTGCGTGGGTCTGTGCCAGATGGGGTCTTAGAGCTGAAAGGAGAAGACCCCCACCCCCCAACCAGAAGCTGTCTCCAATTGATGGCCACTTAAAAGAAAATTTAGTTTTCTTCAAGGAGTCTTACTGGGGAAACAGCCAACTCTTAAGGCCAACAGAAAACGAAATGGACTCAATGGCATCTTTGGAGGTTTCTTGTCTCATTGATGTAGCATTGGGGCTTTAAAAAATTATCTTATTTTTAAATTTTGTTATAGATATATAAATATATTTATCTTTTAACCCTACAGGGTCTTTGCATATATATTATGGCATCTAGTTTACTTTTTTTATGGTATTCTTGGGTGTACGAATGAATGAGTGGGTCTCTGTATTTGTTTCTTGTGCCTTTTAGGGAGGCTCTTTTTTCTGTTTGTTTTGTTCTATTCTGATGTGTTAGTTTTTGTTCTATCTTATTTTAATTTAATGTATCCCATGGACCAGTGGTTCTCAATCTTCCTAATGTTGTGACACTTTAATACAGTCCCTCATGTTGTAGTGACCCACAACCATAAAATTATTTTCATTGCTGCTTCATAACTGTAATAGTGCTACAGTTATAAATCATAATGTTTTCTGGTGGTCTTAGGGGATCCCTGTGAAAGTGACCCACAGGTTGAGAACCACTCACTGCTCTAGAGGCTTGTTTGTTAATGACAGACACAAGGAGGTGGATCCAGGTGGGAGGAGGGGAGGTGGGCAGGAACTAGAAGGAGTAGAGGGAGGGGAAACTGTACTCAAGATATATCAAATGAGGGAATTTAGGCAGTGAAGCCAGAGAAAGAAAAAGAGAGGGAGAGGTGGTGGTGGAGTGGGGGGGGGGGGGAGAGAAAGAACTAAAGAACAAGAAAGAAAGCGTCCTTGTCCTTGTTATTAGAGTTTGTTGATGGACCCACTCTGGACTTCCTGCAGTTTATGTAATTGCTCTCCATCTATTTTTAGTTCATCTTGCATGACTGACTCAGAGCAGGGACTGGCGAGTATCACAAACTCAGTGTCACAGGCTGGCAGGTGGCTAAGCCTTGGCACTGTGAAAGGTGGAGTGAGTGTGTGTGTGTGTGCGCGCGCGTGTGTGCGTGCCTAGTGCCCTCCAGGAGGAGTCACAACCAGGGTCCCCACTTCCCTGGTGCTCTGAGAAGTGTGAACAGGCTGTGCTCTCTAGCTGGCCTGAACATTCCATGGGACACACGAATGCACCCTCGCCTGTCTTCATCTCGGGGTGAGCTGTTGGAACTTCTGTGCTCTGGCCTCCATTCTCAGCACACCCAGGGAGAAGTAGGCAGAGGTGGAGTTCACGGTTGCAGGGCTCTGCCTCCTACTTGAAGGCCACCTGCCAGGTGTCTTTGCCTCCAGCGGATCCACTGGAGAAACACTTGACTGGAATGCTGACTTCTGAATTGTGTCAGAAGATGTGGCTAGTCAGCTGGTGCCGTGTCCCCGTCCTGTCCCCTCACGCCCCTTTTCCGTCCCATCCCCTCTCCTCTGGCTGGCCAGTCATGCCTTTGGCCAAAAGACTTAATTAAAAGAGTCACCAGGATTCAGTCTCCCCTTCCATCAGCCCTAGATAGAAACCTCTTGGTCAGTGCTCTTGGCATTTGAACTTTGTAAGAATTGGACAATAACAGTCTGTGGTACTTGAGGGTTTTTCTAGCCATAGCTCAGGAAACTTCAAGACTCTGGAAATACCACTGGATAATGTAAGTGGAAGAGCCGTCAGTGTATGGGGAGCCACCCTGACTCTGGAGTGGCCTGGGCTCCATCATTTCTGCACCTTCATCTTCTCATCTGTTAAATGAAGGCCTTGGAGACAAAGCTCTTTAATCCTTCCCTCTAGGATTCAAATTCTAGTAATTTCTGATGGAATTTGCATCTCATCCAGAGAAGCCTAAGGAAATGATGTCAATTCCAGCCGCACTGAAATGGGTCATTTTCCCTCTTCCCCCAAAGCTTGTCTCCCTCTACCTCTTTTTACTTACTTGGAAGAAGGATTGTCGGGTGAGAAGGAAGGTTCTGGTAGCTCCTGGCTGCTCTTTTGGGCAGGCAGGAGCAAGGAGTAGATAGTGCTTAACAGCAATCCAGAGAATGCCCTGTTACAGCACAGCTGCCCGGCTGCACAGCTGGTGTGGTCCTGTGGCATCTTCTTTCTTACTGCTGTCCTTGGGCTGTTCTTCCTGTTTCTGTATTCCTGCACACAGCAGCTTGTTGTGTGTTCATACAGTGCTCTGAGGTCCTTCCTCAGACGACCTTCTCTACAGTAAGGGACTTTCTGATGGACCTGTTATAATCAACTGATGGGAATAACCTGGCGTTGGTAACGGTTTAATTTATCCACTCCTTAACTCAGGGCAAAACAGCGACACCATTCTTCTTACAACTTTTGAATTGTGGGTGGTGTTTGGTCCTTGTAAAACATGACTGGATTGTTACTGTGTGCTTTGCAAGGACATGAATTGATTGTTTATCAGCTGTATCTATCATCAGAATAAATTCTCAAGTATAGAGGGAACTCATTAGTCTATAAGTGAGAGGAGTTTAGATTGCCGAGGCCTTGAAAAGCCTTAATGTCTTTGTCGTAGTAAACTGACTCTGAAAAGCCAGCTAAAGGACCGGTGTGCTGCGTGCCTCTATACGTATTCACCTGAGATGCTTCCTGGTGTCTTCCCAGGCCCAGTCACGCTTTATGCCTTGACAGCTGGAGGTAGATGAGATTTTGGAAGCTCTAGCTTCTCATTTTAGCTTCACCATGAGCTGTGACTGTGCTCTGGATAGGGTTTGGTTCTGCTGGTCTTTAGGTGTTAAGTGTTTACAGTGCAGTGGTTCTTTAAAAGCCCCTTAGGCTGTCACAGTATGTGGTGGCTTTGACTCATAGTTTCTTGTTTATCAGTATCATATCTAGTGTTAGGTTTTAAGGCAGAATCACAGAACTAATCTCCTAGTATTAGCAGTTACCAACTGTGGTCTGTCTTGTTTAGTTTCTCTTCTTTCTTAATCTTTTTTCTTATATTAAGCCCACATGTAATTTTTAAAGGGAATTCAGATGCCAATTCATGACATCTGTAAATATTATGGTATTTCAGTACCAATTTCTTAAAACTACCAGATACACAGTGTTCAATTTTCTCAACTGTCTACAAAGAAGTTTATGTATGTGTAGTTCAAAGATGCAAATAGAGTCCATTAATTTCGATAGGACAACCCACAAATCACTGGGTTCAGTACCTTTTTTTTTTTCTTGCATTGCCAATTGATTTATTTTGAGAAACTTATTCTTTGGCTTTCCCATAGGCTAGCATTTGCTGACTGGATCTTCCTAGAAACATCTGGCCAGATCTAGAGCTGATCTGATTGGTTTTCTGTCAAGACTATTTCTACCATTGTGTGAGAAGGTGTGTGTGTGTGTGTGTGTGTGTGTGTGTGTGTGTGTGGAGAGAGAGAGAGAGAGAGAGAGAGAGAGAGAGAGAGAGAGAGAGAGGCGTGCAAACGCACACCAGGAAGTGGCCCCTGTGGATAGCCTGGGTGACAGGGCCCCCCATTCATAATTCAAGGGGATTGCATCGATGGCCAATCTATTCCTTTTACATTTACTACTCAGAGGTGGAGGACACTGAAATACAGGTGCCCAGAGAAGTATCCTGCTTGGTATAGGCTTTTCAGGGTCTTCTGACACCTGAAACATGTCTGATTTTCAGAAGACAGTCTCCCAGAATTAGAATTGTTTGCCTGACTCTTTTGACTTTAGGGTAGTATAAAAGTGATGCACAGTACATTGATTATTGAATACGAATCCCTCTGTGACTCCTTGTAGGCACCTTTGCATGCAGGGCATTCTTGCATGCAGTGTGCCAAGGCCCTCTGGGCAGGGTGTGCTGTGGGTGGGCATGGTCATTACATCTCAACTGGAAGTATATTTATTTTACAGTGGGCTTATTTTTGCAGTATAACCTCACAAATCAGAAAGAGTTAGAAATGATGAACTCATGATGTGAGATGTTTCTGAAGTCTTTTCATCCACTGAAACTGACATCCCTAAGAGTGCCCCAGCTTGGGCCAGTGAGAGCTGCAAAGTGTTTGTGCTGTTGCTTGTCAGATCTTTAAAGTTACCTTAGTGGCAGGGGCTGTGGCCGAGGCCTGCAGCTGGTGCCCACCTGAGGCAAAGGCTGCAGTTCTGTAAAGGGCAATGGTATTGTGGATTTATAAAATAGGATTTGGGGACTACATTGGGAGTTGAGGATGCCTGTTGCCCCTTCTCAGCCCTTGTGTCTAGGTCTTTTCAGCAGACAATGGGTTTAAAAAAAAAAATGGTTGCTTGTTTTGAGATGTACTATAAATTTACTTAACATTAATTCAAAATTAGAATTATAAAGTCATGGTTTTACATTTGTATGTGCTTTCTCCTGAAAATAATAACTAGGTATGTTTATATAATTACTTCTCGGCCTGGTAATTTTATGTATACATCATTCCTATGAATGTTTCCAGTAGCTATCAGTGTTATTGTTAACAAGGGAGTACCAAAGAGAATGAACCCTCTGGGTTGAGTCCACCAGCTCAGCATATAATTTAGTTATTTCATTCTATGTTTTCAGACACTCGGAAGCGAATACCCGGTCATAATCATGTTAACTGTGTGGTTCCATAGCCAAGCAAGGTGTTTTCAGAGGAGTCTCATGTCCTGTAACAGTCAGCCCTCTCTGGGTTCTGCATCTGTGGATCTAATCAACTTTGCGTGGAAAATGTTGCGTTTCTGCTGACATGTATGCAGTTGGGCATATGATGATTGACCTGTAATCAGTCAAGATTTTCTTGTCCTCTAGGCATTGTATTTAACAACTATTCTCATAGCACCTGTATTTATGTTAGCTCTAATCTGGAGAGAATTTGAAGTAGTATCTAGGAAGGTGTGCATAGGCTCCATCCATCGCTGAAACTGTTGAACCTGCATGGACAGACCTTATCAAACCAGGGCTCATAGTCTATTTTGACACTCACTTTTGGTGTGGTACATTTCATGGATTTGGACAAATGGATGGTAATTTGTTTTCTACACACACACACACACACACACACACACACACACACACACACACCCCACACAAAGTACAGTTACAGGTTTAATATTTCCTATTTAAAAAAATAAGCAATGATACCTTTCGTATACCTTGTCCAAGCTAGTCTTGAGACTTGTTCCTAACTCTGTCGTATTGTAATTGAGTTAATCCTGACACTGAGCCATTGAACGTGCCCTTTATCTAGTTATTTTAGAAAGGATAATTACAGCGATGTCTGTCTAAATACTTTAATCATATGCCAAGATAGTTAGAAAATACATGAATATCCCTGTCTGCTTATTTCTGTTTCTGTAATTTACATGTCATCTGGTTCACTGGTTCCCACTGGGACGATTTTAACACTCAGGGGATATTTGGCAACACCCAGGGACATTTTTTGGTTGCTCCAACTCCAAGAAGAGTGGAAGTTTCTGTGAAGTACCCCCACAATGCTGGGGGCAGTCCCCAACAAAGCACTGCTTGTTCCCAAATGACCATATGCCGAGGCTGAGAAAAGCTCTCAGAGTCAACCGACATTTGAAGGCTTGTGTTCCCTCCCCCCCCACACACTCCCGACGCACCCCTAACCCCCATTCATTTCCTGTCTTCCTTCCTCTTCCACTTTGCTGCTTTTTCAGCAAAAACAGACGTTTATAGCTAGCACTTTAGGAAGACACTGGCCATTTAAAATGAAAAGTCACGAGAATATTAACAGTGTGTCCTTTACTTGGCGTCATAGAGAAAAACCAATTAACACATGATGTGTATTGCTGGTTTCTTCTGGGATAAGTCCTGTATGCAGCCAGGTGGTTTGGGAAAGCTACTTTTAGTTACCACAGGCCTCAGGGAAGCAAACAGAGTTAGGTGCACACAACACCAGCTCTGAGAGGCCCACTATCTCATACAGCATTGTAGGTTCTGTGACTTGAGGGCTGATTTCCAGATATTCTCCCCTGGAAGATGGGTCATTCAAAGTCACATGGAAGTACAAGTGATTGACGGGAGGGAAGGCTTTTGAATACTTAGAGAACTCTGGGTTGATGCATGCCTTCCCTTTCTCTCTCTGTTTCCTTTTGCCCGGCTTTACTATCTCATGAAACATGAGCAAGCTGCATACACGATGATGGACCCATAAGGCTGATGTTGCCTAGGTGGTAGGTATTCCCTCAGTGTGGAAGTCACCTAATGGCATATTTCTTGGATCCTGTCGCCACTGTTGAATGACTCTACTCAATTTCGTTTAAATGGAGTCAGTAATTTAACCACAGATATAAGCAAGGATACATGCAAGGAGGTATTCCTTTTCCTTGTGGGAGGTCTGATGGAAATATTGGCAATACAGTTAAGTTGCAGAGATCATGTCTGGGAGTGTTGGATGTGTGCAGAATGCACGGGTCAGGGCTGGTCTGTCTGGTCATTCCTTAGGAGCTTGAGGCCTTCACCCAGGCCTTTCCCTTGGATTTAGTAATGAAGAAGAGTATCCAGTTTGTTGAATACTATTCCAGAAGTTGGCTGCATCGCTTAGCTTTCCCCATACTATCATACAGATTAAATGAACGGCGGTGGGGAACAGTGGCACCATAGAGCAAATCAGACTCCAGCTGGTTGGCATTTCTCTTTGACAAAAGCGAATGCAGTACGGTGTGGGTATTTCAGGAGGATATATATAAATAGAGAGCTTCTTGATATCCCGGTGGCAGTTCACAGGTGTGTCTGTCTTTCCCTCCAGCAGAGAGTTTTAGAGTCAGTTTAAGGAAACCATTTCCCCGAAGGCTTCAGCATGCCTGCTGCTGGCTCTGTGCACCTGAGTGAGTGTGGTGCTGCTGGTTTCCAGGGAGTCTTTAAGAAATAGCTTTAGCTCTCTACATCCCTTGTTTTGAATGTATGCCCCTAGGGCAAAAAAAATTTATTCATTTTTAGGCCTTTGCCTCCCAGCATATATCACCAACCTTTTTAATCCCAGCATCTTCTGGCCTGTCTTCACAAGAAAGATACTACCCCCACCCCCCACCCCACCCCCGAACTGCTATCTGGTCAAATTCAGAATCTTGCAAAGGAGACCTACTCTTTTTAATCCCTATGTCAGGCTTTTGATGGACTCTTTAAATATGACAGTATTTGGGGATGTGGACTGATAACGTTTCCACATGAGAAATAACCAGCGTGTACTTTTTTTAGTGCTGAGTGGCAGTTCTGGTCAAGGATGGCCCCCCTGTCCTGTTGAACCATTACAATGGCAAGAACAAAAAATGGCCTCCAGGCCTTTCTAGGGGGAAGGAGTTGGTGTGACCAGGTAGCGGGCTGCCAGGCTGAGAGGACAAATGGAAGGTGTTCTTCGGTGCTCATTGGATTCTGGGAGGGAAGCCAGTGTTCCCTTGTTTGGTCTTCCGGTAAGGCTAAAGGAGAGGGGCGTCCTAGCAGGGAAGCTAGAAGTCCTTGAATTTGCTCGACTGTACAAGTTGATGCCCAGCAACTGGGCAAGCAGATGCCCATCTTTCCCGACCACCAGACAAGTGTCCACACGGCAGCCTTCTGTCTGCTTTTTTCTTTCCCCCAGCAACACCATGCTCAGAAGAAGAAAATCGATTTAGGAATCTGCTACCCAGAAACTCAGTGATTTAGTGTGAACTCTGCTTCTTAATTTCTTACTCACTTCGGGTTTCACAAGTTTCCTAAGCTGGAGGAATTTGCGGGTGTAAGCAGTATGACCATCTAGGTAGGGTAAGGAAGAAGATGGCTGTTTTAATCTGATTCAGTTCCTTTCCTAGAGCACAATTATTATGACATTCATTTATGGTCTCTGTTTCAGAGCCTGTGTTAGTCATTCGGCTTTCAGGAGAACCTTTGAACACAGGTGTCCCTACGATTTCAGTGGGAGTTCATAATAGCCTGGGGAAGGGCTTGTTCTCTTCATCTGCTGTGGATATTTTTGCTGGAAAATACTTTATATGAAAGAATAACATAAGCCACACTTGAACTTTCTGTTCCTGGCACCCAGAGGCCAAGTTCATGTTTTCTTATGTACAGTTATCTCTTCTGTTGCTTTTTATAAAGACGTTTGTTCACCAAAGGATAGTTTTGATGAATAAATGAGATCACTGAATTGTACACTTTTTACTTTTTACTTTTTTTGTTTTTTTTTGTTTTGTTTTGTTTTTTGAGACAGAGTTTCATTGTGTAGCTTTGTGCCTTTCCTGGAACTTGCTTTGTAGCCCAGGCTGGCCTCAAAGTCACAGAGATCCTCCTGGCTCTGCCTCCCGAGTGCTGGGATTAAAGGTGTGCGCCACCACCGCCCGGCCACTTTTTACTTGTTTAAAGATAGGGCTCCACTATGTAGTCCTGGTTGTCCTGAATTCAATATGTAGGTCCAGGCTGGTCTTGAACTCAGAGATCTGCCGACCTCTGCCTCTGCCTTCTGAGTACTGAGATTAAAGGCAGCACTGTGGCCAGCTCCTTTTTCAAAGGACATATGTTTAGGCTCTGTGAATTAAATTTCAACTTAATAAAATGTGGAGACTAGTTTAGGAGATGAAATACAACCAGGAGATCGATGCATTTTAGATCTAAAAATAAAAATGTTTTTGTGGGTTGTGTAGATGGGAAGCCCGGAGTGAGTCCATTGAGGTTACAGTGATTCAGTGTGTATGGATTAATGAGTCTGGATGATGAGATAAGGTGGGAACACGCTGTGATGTTGCTTAAGGAGTCAAGCATGGGTTATGCTGTCGGAGGGAGACGACAGCAGTTGTTTTAAGCTCTGTGGGGGGCCCACCACTCGGCTCTCAAATAAATACACACAGGCTTATTCTTTCTTATGAATGCCTAGCCTTAGCTTGGCTTATTTCTAGCCAGCTTTTCTTAAATGATCCCATCTATCTTTTGCCTCTGGATTTTACCTTTTTCTGTCTCTATCTTTTTCTTACTCTGTGGATTGCTGTGAAGCTGGGTGGCTGATCCCTGGAGTCCTCCTCCTTTCACTCTTCTATTCTCTTCCCAGATTTCTCCTCCTGTTTATCCTCTCTGCCTGCCAGCCCCGCCTATCCATTCTCCTGCCAACCTATTGGCCGTTCAGCTCTTTATTAGATCAATCAAGTGTTTTAGACAGGCACAGTAACACAGCTTCACAGAGTTAAACAAATGGTAACATGAAAGAATGCAGCACATCTTTGCATCATTAAAACAAATGTTCCACAGCTTAAGCAAATGTTACACATCTTAAAATAATATTCCACAACCGAAAACAATAGCAGTTGACCTGCCTTTGGAAGTCTCCTGTTTAGAAACCAGGAAACGGTGGTGGTGGGTAGTGTCCCAGCATTCCAGTGCTCTGTCACCTGCTTACAGGCATCCAGCTATTTTTATCTCATCATTTCACTATCCCCTGGCCTCTCTGCTCTGCTGACACCCACAAATGAGACCAACATCTCCAGCCTGGACATCATAACATTCTCATGCTTGAAATGTTTTAATGTTTTTCTTCTTCTTCTTCTCCTTCTTTTTTTTTTTTTGTACCTTTTTATTTTGAAATAAGTTTAGATATTCAAAACATTGCTGAAATACTTGAGAGAATTCCTACCTACTACTCCCTTCCTGCTTTGTCAGATATCAGCACTTCCCCCCAAACAAGTTCAGCTGGAAGCAGCTCAGGTATTGGTCATCATACCTCATCTCTGCCAGTTTGATGGGTGAGAGTCGATGGCTCTTTTCAGTAGTTGATTCTTTGAAAGTTTGTACATGCATATAACACATTTTGGTCCCACTCACCACCCCACCCTTTTTTTTCTTCCCTGTGTACCAAGCTCCCATTCTCTCAACAAGTCTTCCTACTAATATGTCTTTTGGGGTTTGGGTTTTTTGTTTTATTTATTTTTTACAGGTTTTCACTATGTAGTCCTGACCCTGAATTTGCTAAGTAAACCAGGTTGGCCTTGAACCCAGAGCTCTGTGTGCTTCTGCCACCTAAATGCTGAGATTAAGGACTTGCTCTACCGTGCACCTTTGTTTTTGTGTTATGACTCACTGAAGCCTAGGTAATGATGGATACCCCCCGCCCACCAAAGCCATCAGCTGACAATCACAACTTTGGGAGTGGTTGGAGTCCCCTGAGCCCTGCCTTTATCTGTGATTGAACTTGGTAGGTCTGTTCTTATGCAGGCCTGTGAGTAACTATATGAATACAGCAGCCACGCCATTGCCAGAAGACCCCAAGGCCCTCCTTCCCACCTTCTGAGTCTTAAATTCTTCTCCTTCCATAATATTCCCCAGACCTTGGAGAGGGGGGTGATATGGGTGTTGCGTTGATGGCTGAACAGAGTTGATGTCTCCATTTAGACCAGCCTTTTCCACATTAGACAACCATGTATTTTCTATTTTCCTCTGCTGCTGTGGATGATTGATAAATAAAGTGTTGATTGGCCAGTAGCCAGGCAGGAAGTATAGGCGGGACAAACAGAAAAGAAAATTGTGGGAAGAGGAAGGCTGAGTCAGGAGACACCAGCCCGCCATCTAGGGAGCAGCATGTAACAGACACACAGGTAATGCCACGGAATACGTGGCAACATCTAAATAGGCTGAGTTTAAGTGTAAGAGCTAGTTAGTGGTAAGCCTGAACTAATGGCCAAGCAGTTTTAAGTAATATTAGCTTGTGTATGTTTATTTGGGTCTGAGCGGCTGAGGAAATACAAAGACACAGGAGCTGGGTAGATTTAAAAAAAAAAAAACAAAACTTCAGCTACACTCTGCCTTTGTTCTCTTGACTTGCTCACCTTATGCCTGCTTGGCAGGACCCCTGGCAGGATCAGGAAGGTTTGTCCCTTGTGTCCTGAGTTGCAACACTTTTTCCCCCTGGCTTCTTACTTTTGAATCTGCCTCTGGTGTATTGACATGTGAGAAAAGATTTTGTATTTATCTGATTGGATTTCTCTTCTTTTGCCATTTGGGGGTCTAGTTGTAACTTTCCTTAAGGGTAAAGAATGTTTTTCATGTTCCTCCTGTGGCTCTTCCCCTTCATCTGCTGATGTCCTCCAGTGCGTGCATTGTTGGCATTTATTGAGAAGTTGCTTTCCCCTCAGTGACTGTCTGGTCTTTTTTTTTATGTTACTATTTCAAGTGTTTCATTAGCTTCTTCCTATCACCCATGCCCTCCCCAAGTAGAATTGATGAATTCTTTGAAAACGTTGTAATTTAAAGCACCCACAGAGACAGAATACTAATATATGAAAGCCTGGAGTTAGTAAGTTTTATCAGCCTTCTGTGTCTGTGTCCTACATTCTCAGACTCAGCCAACTTGGATTCAGCCAACCTCAGATGGAAAATATTTGGATCAAAAAAATTGAGTCTTCTGAACACATGTCCACTTATTTCCGAATACTTAACATAGCATTGACCATTAAATACATAATCTAGGTATATGTATGGAGACTGTGTGTATGTTGCATGTAAATATGACACATTTTTGTAAGAGAACATCAGCATCTGCTGGTTTTGACAGCCAAGAGGTCCTGGTGTTTAGCCTCCTCTGGACACCAAGGACCAGCTGTACCATGATGACCTGTAGGAAAGTGAGACAATAGCAGCTGGAAGGCCACCGAATTAGTTTAGTATAGGAAAGAGGGCAGATGGTTCCCCTCAGCTCAAGTCTAAGAAGCCATTGGTCCCTACCTGGACCCATCCTTGCCCACTTCTTCTGTATTCTAGGTTGTAGGAAGCAAGTTAAGGATGCCTGGGAGAAATTTGATTGAAACTTATAATGGTATAGTGTGTGTGTGTGTGTGTGTGTGTGTGTGTGTGTGTGTGTGTTTGTGTGTTTTAGAGAGGCTAAAAGCCAAGTCAGACACATTGTGGAAAGGCTGTAAGAATCCCTGACATTCCTAGCAGAGTCTGGCAGAGGGTTACAGGAGAGTCTCATTTAGGAATGCTGTTCTCAAGACGTCATTAGATGTGTGTCTGCACCAGTGTTCGATGGATGGAGCTCATTAGGCGTTTCCTCCTCTGACATGCCCTGTGGCAGGAGGAGTCAGGGTGGTGGTCATCTGTGTGATCTGTCATGCTTGGTCTCTAGATCATTGTGGGCAATGAACACAGTTGAAGGTCGCATACTCTGAGAGCAGCAGGCACCAGGTTCTGACTATGCCGCCTGTCCTCTGTCAGTCCTGGGCACATTATCTCAGTTCTGAGTCACGTATGAGTATAACGAGGTGTCACGCGGCTGTTAGGACTGAACGTAGTAATGTATGTCCATGGCACCCAGGGTATGGTCAGTAAATGACTGTCAGCATCCCGGTCTGTTTCTCCTCTTTAGCTTGTGAACTCTGAGGCAGGTAGTTCCCAGGATTTAACTTGAATGCCAAAAGGCAAGGAGAACAGCTACATTGTAGCCAACCATTGTCTTCAGGGGATGTGTTCTAAAAAAAAAAAAAAAAAAAAAAAACCCAGCTCACATCTGAAACTGGCTAGCACCAAACTCTGTGTATACAGTGTTTTTTCCTGTATGTATGCGCACCTATGATAGGACTTAATTACAACAAATTAAGAGAGTAATAGCAGCGCCTCATAAGACAGAACCTTTGTTCCCTCTTTCTGTAATAAAATTGGTGTGAATGTGGGCTCTCGTGAGTCAAGACAGTAATGTTCTCCTGCTGTGGTTAATTGGGAGTGACCGAAACCACAGGAAATGAGTCCTTGGATACTGTACCCTAGTGCAGTTTAGAGGTACGTACGAGAGGCCCTCAGTTCCGACCCCAGTAGCACAAACCAAGACATGTATGTGTTTGGGTAGCAGGGAGAAGGTTGAGACCCCGCTCAGGTCTGAGAGAAAGTTCTGTCTGACTTAGGTCTGTGTTTCTTCAGGTGGTAGAACCTTTAGTGTGGTGTTTAAAGGAAGCAGGTTAAATCACGGGAGGGGGGGCATACCCTTCAGGAGCATGTGGGGACCCACACCCCAGGCCCTTCTTTTTCATGCTTTGCTTCCCGACACCATGAGTTGAGCCGCGTTGCTCCATCCTGCTCCCATTGTGGTGTTCTGGGCTAGTCATGTCAACTTGACACAAGCTAGAGTCATGTGAAAGGAGGCACCTCAGTTGAGAAGATGCCACCGTAAGATCCTACTGTAGAGCCTTTCCTTAATTAGTGACAAATGGGGCAGGGCCCAGTCCATGGTGGGTGGTGCCATCCCTGGGCTAGTGGTCCTGGGTTCTGTAAGAAAGCATGCCGAGCAAGTCATGGAAAACAAGCCACCTTCCACAGCATCTGCATCAGTTCATGCTATCTCCCCTTCCCCCAACAATCCTGCCCTGTTTGAGTTCCTTCAGTGATGGACTGTGATGTGGAAGTGTCAACCCATAAACCCTTTCCTCCCCAACCGGCGTTTGGCCATGGTGTTTCATCATAGCAATGGAAACCCTAACAAGGGCATGCTCTACCATGCAAAAGCAACTGACGAAGGCTCGGGTGCTCTGAAGCCGAACCAGAATAAACTTTTGCTTCTTGGATGTTGCTTTTCTCGGATATTTTATCACAGTCACAGAACGCCAATTGACAGCATCTGCTGCTGCAGGAGTGTGGTTGATCATCCGGATTTTTGTTGTCTGTGGGTGGGAATGATCTTCAAAGCAGAGCAGGTATCACGGAGAAGGAATAGAAATTCAGAGGGCGGGGGTGGTTTCAGTAGGAGAGCCCTTGCACTTGGACTGGTAAGTGAGTTCCCAGTGTTCTGGGTTCTTCCTGGTACAGGGTGGAATACCTGTTGGTGTTCTCTATGGGACCTTAGAGAAGAGTGCCAGGAGAGTCGAGCCCAGTAAATGGTCTCTTTTTCTCTGTGGAGAAAATGGCAGAATCAGGCAAGTGACAGTTGAGCATTTTCTAAGGGAGTTGAAGCTGGTGACTTACTGGCTGTCTGTGTTTCCTCACAGGGGCACAGTGGCTCGATCTCAGGGTGGAATCTGAATAAGATTGGATTCTGTGGTGGCTAGTGTTTCCGTCAACTTGACATAAGCTAGGGTCATTTGGGAAGAAAGAATCGTAATTGAGAAAATGCCTCCATAGGATTAGCCTATAATTAAGTCTATAGGGCATTTTCTTGATTGATGATTGATGTGAGAGGGCCCAACCCATTGTGGGTGGTGCTACCTCTGGGCAGGGGGTCCTGGATGTTTAAGAAAACAGGTTGAGCAAAACATGAGGAACAAGCCAGTAAGCAGCACCCCTCCATGGCCTCTGTTATCAGCTTCTGCCTTCAGGTTCTTGCTTTGGCTTCCCTTAGTGATGGAGTCTGATCTGAGAATTGTAAGCTGAAATAAACCCTTTCCTCCCAAGTTTCTTTGGTCATGTTGTTTTATTGCAACCAAAAAAACCAAAAAACCAAAAAACAAAACAAAACCCTGTTGGCATGGCACTTGTGGGGTTCTTTTTATGCTATTTAATGTTTACGCATCTACAAGACAATCTTTTCTTTTTCTTTTCTACATCTCAAGAGAAAGATGCACTTTCTAACCCAGTTTTAAACTCAGCTGTGTGATGGAGCATCTCGCTCCAAAGCTGATGCATGGTCCCCTCATCAAGTAGTGGCCTCATCTTCCTGCATATGTACCTGCTGGGAAGGTTGGCAGCATCCAGCTCAGGGCTGGCATTTGTTCCAAAATACTTGTTGAATGAGTTAACTTGCATTATATCTGGAAGAAGAGTATTAGGATGATAGGGAAACCTTGTTTTCGCTTGTCAAGTTAGGAAAATTCTTCTCTTGAGAAATAACTCTAGGAGATGTCATGGTTCCTTTTTTGCGTTAGAGTTCAGTCTCTGCGAAGGAAGATTAGATACACTTTCTTAGGTTTTTACCTGAACAATTATGTTAATATAAACAGTCATTGGAGTTATCTCTGTAGACTGGTTACTGTAAGGCTGATAGTTTGGATAGTACAGATTCCTGGTGCAGGGTGGAATACCTGTGGGTAGTTTTAGAAGCAACCTAAAAGTTTAGTTTTTGTTTTTGAAATAGATTTTCACGCAGCAGATAATCAAGAAGCCAGGCTGTATGTTCTTGGAATTCACTTTGACCCCACTAACCTGGGCTGATTTCAGAAGGGCAGGGCAGCATCTGGGTTGAGCCTTCTCTGCACAGTGTTTGCGCTTGGCAGGTATGCAGTATGTTTGGCTTAGTAAAGGAGACTTTCCATTTAATGCTGCCAACACGGTGACTGAGCTCTAAGGCAGTGCTTCTCAACCTGTGGGTCACAACCCCATCGGCAAGACAGTACACAGCAGTGGCAAAATTAGTTATGGAGTAGCACTGAAATAATTTTATGGTTGGAGGTTGCTACAACATGAGTAAGTATATTAAAAGGTAGAAGCATTAGGAAGACTGAGAACCACTGCTCTAAGGAAACCTGGCTTCTGCATAAGTAGTGGCCTCAGCATTATACTCCTGCAGGCTGTGGACCTGGGATTGGCTTCCAGTTTGAAACCATCTGTGTCCTCTGCATGGCATGCGGAAGGTTGCCGGCATCCTCACCCAGACTAGTCTTTCTGTTCCTATGTTGAGGTGTCTCCAGTTGACCCTCATTCCTTTCCACTACTTTTCCCAAGCCCCTGGGGAGCACTAGGGAGCTTTGGTCAGCAGCATGTATGTACTCTAATTCTGTAGGTCTCAGGTAGGATTTGTTTGGGATGAAGATGGGCTGTGAGCGTTTCTGCTTCTTGACCGCCTGCTCTCGGCACTCCTGTTCATACAAGCCTAACCTGCAGGCTTCTCGTTTGCCAGTTGTAAGTCTGATGGCAAAGCAAAGCGGAGATTTCCTTCTTTATTGGAGCAGTTCCTAAACCCCTGCCTCAGATTTTTCTGGTTTTGTTCTCATTTTGCTTGGTTTTGGCTTTGCTTGCACATTTTCTCATGAGACAAATTACGGGCATAAAGGCAGGGGTGAATTTGGGATTTACGAATTTCAAGAATATACTCTATAAGGCTGACGAATAGAATTATGAGTTCAGAGAAAGTTCAAAATCTGTCCTTGACTGTGTTTCTCCAGTACATCATCACCCTGCAGTGTAGAGCTGAAGTCGATCGTTTTAAAATGTGTAAGGGGATGGACTCAACATGGGGTGAGGATTTTCTGAGACCTGGCTGGACAAGGATGGCATTTGGCTTAGTGCCAGGTGGTTTCTGACATGCCTGTTGCTTGGTTCTTTGTGCCTGGCTAAAAGACTTGGCGTGTCTGTGTCTCTGTGTTCTTGTCTGATTTCAGAAGTGCTGACACAGCTAATGTGAGCATTTATGGGTATTTCCACTTCAAGTACAGTGGGTGGCTCTTTGGGGATATTCACACAGAAATGGCTTAATTGGATTTCAGCCCAGACACAGTATCTGAATGGTTCTTTATGAATTGCATTAATTGGGCTGCTGCCATAAGAAGTCTCTCTCTCTCTCTCTCTCTCTCTCTCTCTCTCTCTCTCTCTCTCACACACACACACACACACACACACACACACACAAGTGCTATGATTCAGTCCCTTTCGTTGGTTTTTTGCTAATTTGTTTAATAAACGAAAATAGTCCTGGTTGTGGTAGCTCGTCTCTGTGGTGAGGCTGAGGCAAGAAGATTGCTGTGAGTGTGAGACTACCCTGAGCTACCTACAGTGTTCCAGGCCACTTCAGGTTATAGAGGGACAGTCTATCTCAAAGAGAAAATCAAGATAGATATACTTGAGAACAATAGGCCACATTCCTTTGATCCCAGCACTCAGGAGGGAGAGGCAGGTGGATCTTTGTGAGTACAGGACCAGCCTGGTCTACAGAATGAGTTCCAGGACAGCCAGAGCTACTTAGTGAGACCCTGCCTCAAAGAAAAAGAGAGAGAAGAGGTAGGGAGGGAGGGGAGGCAAAATAAATAGAGAGCCTTGCAGTTAAGAAATAAGAGTTTTTAAGTGTATCTATTCTTTAGTTGTGGAATATTTGTGTTATTTTCTAAATTCAAGGTTCATGTGGCTGTTCAGACTGACTCAGGAGTATAGTTTGTAAGGAGCTGACATTTGAAAAGAAAAGATTTGGGGCCTAAAGTGGTATTGACTGCTGCAGGCCATTGGGTGTTAACAGTGGATCTCATGGGCATAATTAAAAAGTAACAGTTTGTAAACCAAGCGCCTGGGAGGCTGCTGTAGGACTGAGTTTGAGGCCAGCCTAAGCTGTTTAGTCCAGGGATAGCCTGGGCTAAAGTGAGACTCTGTCTCCAAAGCAAACACAACCAAACAGGCAGGCAACAAATAACAACAGTAGACCTCCCCTAAATCTCCCCAAACAACAACCTGGAAGTTTACTGGCTGGTGAATGTGCTGTGAGGTTCTGCCTGGAGTCACGTGGACACCGAGACAGGGAAGTTGTATTCTCTTCGTGGTGACTCTTCCTTTCTGGACAGTTGTGTACATGTTAGACTGTGGTCTATGATTTCTATGGGAAAAGAAGGCCATCTTCCAGAAGAGCCTCGCTGCATCTGTGCCTCACCAGTGTAGCAGGAATCTTAAAAGTTCTTATTAATAAAAACAAACCTGGGCCAGGTATTGGGGTGAATGCTGGAAGATCAGAGAAGCAGAACAGGCCACAGCCACCTCACCTCGCCAGTTCCTCAGCTGTTCCTGTTTCCTCAGACTGGAAGCCTCTGTGTCCTCATCCAGAATGAATCTCAAAAGCCTAAAAGCTTAACCAGCCTAGTTCCTGGTTTTCACGCCTTATATACCTTTCTGCTTTCTGCCCTCAATTCTTAGGATCAAAGGCGTGAGTCACCATGCCTGGCTGTTTCCAGTGTGGCTGGAAACTCACAGAGATCCGAGTGGATCTCTGCTTCCCAAGTGATAGGATTAAAGGTGTGAGTGCCACCATTTTCTGGCCTCTGTATCTAGCGGCTGTTCTGTCCTCTGACCTCAGATAAGTTTATTAGGGTGTACAATATTTTGGGGAACACAATACCACCACACACAATTGAGGGTTTGGTTGGACAATGAAATTGGGAGCTGAGACAGAGACGCTTTTAGAAGAAAGAAGAAAGTGCAGACCCAGGCTCCTGGTTGGAGGGGTCTGGCATGCAGAAACAGTGTGGGCGCCTGTGCTCTGGCAGTATTTGGAATATGTTAAAACAGCTAAATATACTTAAAAAGCACAATGTATTACATTTTAATTCGGTTACAATAATTAGAAACCTCCATGTTAAATTTTTATAATCATTAGCTTTTTCAGAATGTCATTTATTTTTTAATTAAAATAAATTTAAATTAGTGCGACAGAACTTATTCATGTTTTTGCTGAAATTTCTCACCTGTTGGCACTAATCCCCATCCAGGCTCCCTAGCTACCAGCTTCCTACTGTTCTGTGCATTGAGATTGCCCTGTTTGTCTTTCTGTACCTGGGATTTTTTGCTGAGCATAAAGTCCTCCAACTTACCCACGCACACTGTAGCATGTGGTTCTGTTGCTTCTTTTGTAGAGCTAAGTAATGTTCTGCAGTGTGCCTGTATCTCATGTTTTATTGTCCATTCATCTCTCAGTGGACACTATTTCCTTATTTTTTATTGGCCTTAAGGTCCTTAAAGGCTCTACTATTACTACTTAATAGTGCAGGCTTGAAAGCAAGCTTTTGACACATAGGCCTGATCCAGACCATAGCAGCTGACACTGTGATGTAAGGGTAGCCCCAGCAGTACTTCCTGTTCTGACATAGCCCTCTTACCTGGAGGTATAATGCCTTAGTCCTGAGTTAATGAGAACTTGGGCCCTGACCAGCACAG
This sequence comes from Onychomys torridus, assembly GCF_903995425.1. Lineage (NCBI taxonomy): Eukaryota > Metazoa > Chordata > Mammalia > Rodentia > Cricetidae > Onychomys > Onychomys torridus. Next base: position 38,537,270 of record NC_050460.1, read on the forward strand.
AGCTCTGGATTATTTCCATTCTGTGATGCACAGATGTGTGGCTGGCAGGCTTCTCAGGCTCAGCATTTGCCTGGCTAAATTAATATGTGCTTTAAAATAGCACTCAGGTGCTCTCATCGAATAGCAGGGGTAAGGTTTGTGAGGTTTCTGATTTGATTAACTGTAGGGTATAGGGAAGCTCAGGTTTATATAAGACAATAAAATGTTCTTCGTGTGGAAAAACATAGTTGACTTTTCCAGAAAAACCACAGAAAATGCCAGGCACAGTGGTGCACCTATAATCCTTGAAATGGGGAGGCAGAAGCAGGGTCCTGAGTGGGAGGCCAGTCTGGATTACCTAGTGAGCTTGGTCAACTTGAACTCTACGGGGAGGCTGTCTTTCCAGGAGAATAGGAGGAAAGGGAAGGAAATAGTGTTGTGCATAGAGATAATGCCAGCATATGATGTGGTAAAATGGTATTGTATGTCTCTTTCGGGGTCACTTGGGGACGTAAAATGCCACTTTTCCAGGGTGGTATGGGTTTCCTGGAGGCATCCGCCTGATAGATGGATGCCTCATTGTCTATAGTTCTCTAGTCCCTGCAGAGGCTCATTGGCTCCTTGAAATGGTTAAAAACAGAAAACCTGACCTTGTCAGTGCTTTGGGTGATTTTGTAATTTTTTTTTTTTTTTTTTGAGACAGGGTTTCTCTGTGTAGCTTTGTGCCTTTCCTGGAACTCACTTGGTAGCCCAGGCTGGCCTTGAGCTCACAGAGATCCTCCTGGCTCTGCCTCCCGAGTGCTGGGATTAAAGGCGTGTGCCACCACCGCCTGGCTGTAATTTTTATCCTTAGGTTTCATGTGCCCTTATGCAGCCAGGAAAATACAGTATATTCTTACTTCTTTCTTCTAGAGGGAACCCTAAGCCTAGAGGAAAGCACAGAGCCTTGGCCCCCAGGAAGTCATAGGTAAGAATAGAGGCAGGGGCTAGACAGGGCTAGGAAGGGGTGGACTTCTCCATGTCTAGCACTCAGTCAGGGCTGGTCCCCTTCCATCAAGATAATCTCTCCCAGCTAAAGGGATCTCTGGGCATAAACTGCTAACCTACTGGAAATGTCAGGGTTAGGGTTCCCTCTTGTGAACTTGTCACTTGTGACCACTTTAGCGATGGCTCTGTCTGCCTTCCAGGCTCACTTTTTGAGGATTTTGTTTGTGTTTTAATGGGTGGGGGGTGCTGTGCATGTTTGGGAGTTCTGGAGCACATGACAAAGGCAGACTTTACAGCCCCGATACTGTATTCCATTGTCAGCTTTGGCCGTTCTTACAGTTGCATTTATTCAGTCCTTTATCCCCAAAGGTAAGGGTCATGAAGTAATTAGTGTTTGACATAGATTTGTAGTTAGGCTAAGTTATCTCAATCAGGAAATGGGCCTGAATTATGTCAAGTAAGAGAGGAATTCACTCTCCCTTCCTCCTTCCCTCCTTTCCTTTTTTTTTTTTTTTTTAAGTGTGTGCATGTATTTTTGTCAGCATACTTTTAGTTAGTGTTGCACATAAATTCTGGGAACAGGAGGGCTGAGTGAGGAGATGCTGCCAGCCTCCACCATGAGAAGCATGATGTAAAGTACTAGTGAGCCATGAGCCATGTGGCAAGGTATAAATTAATAGAAATGGGTTAGTTTAAGACATAAGAACTAGATAGCAAGAATCCTGAGCCATTAGGCCAAACAGTTTACACCTCTGTGTATTTATTTGGGTCTGAGTGGCTGTGAGCCTGGGTGGGACTGCAGATAACTCCAGCTACAAATGGCGACCAATGTGAGGCCACAGGGGTGGTGGTGTCTTGAGTTTGGGGCTAGCCTGGGTTATGTAACAACAGCCAGAAACACAATCACAGGGAGGAAAAGAATGCAGGTGAACCTCCAAACTCTGGATGTGATTAGGTTCTCATTAAGCTGCTGAGAGGCATTACAAGACATGCTTCTCATTAGGAGAGTGAAGTAAAGGGGAGCGTAGGGAAATACCTTAGCAGAGGAGAGAATCCACCATGTATCAGCCGATCCTGTGTTTCAGATGATTATAAAAAATAGTTCAGTTTAAGATTTGCATGATGACTTTCTTTTGTTTCAGATACACTTTAATAAACTCTTGATTGCCTCATGATCAAAATTTGATAGTGTGTAAGGTCCATTGGCACTGGTCTTCAAACAGCAGAATTCTTGTGAGATCCTGTCAGGTCCTCAAGATTCTGAAGGGGCTGGAGAGAAAGCATGATTGGTAAAGTGCTTGCTGAAATATTAAAACCTGAGTTCCATCTTCAAGTCCTCTTTAAAAAGCCAGGCATAGTTGTATGTGTGTTTGTAATCCCAGGTAATGCTGAGACCGGAGTATCTCTGGGGTTTGCTGGCTAGCCAGTCCAGCCTGATTGGTGAGTCCCAGGACTCTGTCTCAAGGGGGAGGCAGGGTCAAAGTGGACAGCTCCTGAGGAACAACTGTAAGATGGATATCTACACACACACACACACACACACACACACACACACACAGAGGCATGCACACACACAGAGATGGTATATGAGAAAGTGTAAATACATTTGGCTAAACCTGTACTGCAGCTCACCCGCTGGTTGCTGCTTTTTTTTGTTCCTTATTTTATTTGTAATTGTATATGGTTGACCTGATGTTTGCAGTTTTGATTTGTCTCATTCCTGGGATATTTGAAGGCAGAAACCATTATTCCAGAGTTTAGACTCAATGCTGGCTTTTCCTCTCCCAATGTCAGGAATACCTTCTAATCTGATAACCAACATTAGTCTTTGGGATTGATATATGATCAGGTCAGCACAGAAAACTTGATACTTTGCTGTCTCATGAGAATTTTCTGTTAACTGAAATATCAGGGTTCTCTGGGACCTTTTGGAAGCCTGGGACTCCCAGTGATTCAGCCTTCCTAGAACCCTGACTGGGGCCTTTTTGGTGCTAGGGGTGATAGATAGACAATGCTGAGGTCATCCTCTGGTCATCCTCTGACTCACATTGACAAGCTCTGAGCTGATCAGGGAAACTATTCAAACCAACTTGTTGATCTGTTCACCATCAGAAACCAGTGTCTTCCATTGAATAAGGAATAGCAAGGAGGCATTCCAGAGCCTGGAGGCTTCTACTGTTCACATGACTTTCTTTTTATATAAAGGATTAAAAAGCAATTGCCTGTAACTGTCTTTTGATTAGAGGTGGGGGTCTCTCTGTGTTTCACATTCACACTGGGTCTTTCCTAATCTGAAGTCTTTCAGTGCTGAAATAGTTTCACATTTTGATACATTTTAAATTTCAAACCTTTGGATTAGAGATGCAAACCTAGTAACATCTATGCAGAATCAAATATTTTCTTAGCATTTCAGACAAGGAATGCTTAACCACATACCTGGGCCTTGCGCTGTGTGTGCAGCATTAGCCCAGCCAGACATTGTTACTCAGCAGGTCTTTCTTTCTTTGACATGCAGTCACTTTAAAAATGGAAGTCCTGGTGCCCTCACGGGCTTCAGTCTCCATAACGCCTGACACTGTCTGCTTGGTTTGAGTTTGAAGCCAGTCTTTTAGGGTAGGAAGCACTCCTGGAAGGTGGTAGTCACCACCAGCAGTTGCTAGCCTTTGTATGGTGATTGAGTGGAGAGAACATATGCTCCCATTCTAGCTGCTGGAGCTATGGATGGGCTCCTGGCAGAAGGATGAACATGGGCTCCCAGGTTGCTGTGCAGCTTGCTGAGACTGAGGTCAGCAATGTGGGTGTGGCAATGGAACCACTGCCTGTTCTTCTCTGCCCATTGTTGTGTTTCTGTCAGGGATACAGGGACAAAAAGTGGGTTTCCAGTGCTTTCTGAAGAGTAACTCATACTGGTAGCCAGCCATCTGGACATGTTGGACATCCCTGAAGCAAGGGGAGTCCTGATGTCTATTTAGCAGTAGCAAGCCTATAAAATAAGCATATATAACCCTTGAATTAACCCCAAGTGACCAAGCTAGAGTGAAATGTGTTAGCTATGGATGTTAGCCTTGGGGATCCATATTAGACCCTAGATTGAAAAGAAGTAACCCCATACCACACAGAGCATGCTGCAGCGGGCCTTTAGAAGTTTGGAATGGCCAGGTATGTTGGTGTATGACTTTACTGCCAGCATTTTTGAGGAAGAGACAGATCAGTCTCCTTGAGTTCCTAGCTAGTCTGGTCAACATAGTGAGCTCTGGAATATTCAAGGCTAATAGAGAGACCCTGTCTTAAAACAAAACAAAATAAAACAAAAACAAAAAGAATGGTCGAGGTCTGCTTGCACTGAGCTTTTATCTATGCCCATTCTCGAACTTGAGTAAGAGAGCTCTGCCAGGGTTTGCAACCCATGGGTCCAAGCTTTCCAATTTGGAATATTCTCTTAAGAGTTGAAGCAAGCTCTGCAGCTGTATGCCTCTGAACAGACTGTGGAAAGCCCAAGGGATGGCTTTAGTTGAGGAAAAGAAAATAACAGTGTTAATGGGGAATTAGATCTGATCCACCTTTGGATTTTACAGTGGAAAAATGTTATATTACTAAGCTCCAAATTAAAGTTTTTTAAAAAGATACATATAGTATAAATGTTGATTTTTTTTTTTTTTTTTTTTTTTTTCTAGAGGAGTGCAGATGTATTTTTAAAAGCAGCACACACACCCATTTTTTCTTATTTTCTCATCTGCCCATATGATGGCTTGCAGGAAATCCTTGAATAAATTCTTCAGTGAGGTCTTTCTACTCTGCGTGTAGCTCTGTGCTCAGTGGCCATTATCTAAGCCAGCTGATAGTTTTTGCATAACAATGTTTTTAGATCACAGATTGTCGTTAAGACAGGATTTGAAGTGTTTTTGCTGCAATGGTTTTAGACCACAGATTGTTGTTATTAAAGACACGAGTTGAACTGTTCTTGCTTGACCAAAGTTTTGAATAAGCTGACAGCCCCAGGTTCACCAGGGACAGTGGTGAGCTCCTGTGGAGGGGTCTCAGTCGGCGCTGACTCTTCTTTCTGTGCCATTTGGTGTGCAGATGGTTTGATAGCCTCTTGGCTCTTCTCGTGGAAAACGCTGTAAACATTTCTCATATTTGGGTAAGGGTGGACCTCTGGTACCTTGGGATGGGTTCTAAGCAGTTTCATCAACATCCCAGCTACTCCACCATCAGAGTCCTGCCCCGAGCCTTCTTGCTTTTCCTTGCCCCAGGGTGCTGACAGGCACTGTGTTTGGATCTGTCCAGACATTAGACTCCAAGAGCTTCCAGTTGCTAACTCTGAGATCAGTGGACATGTTGCACCTGGCTCTCTGTTCCTGTTAGAAGCATTTCTTCTACACTTACCATCACAGGAGCAAAGGGAGTACAAAAAGCAGCTGATCTCGAATCTGTCAAACCAATTAAGGAAGACCCTCAGCGTCCCTGCTCTGCTTTGGACCTTAAATGTTCTACAAAGACCATGAGTTAAAGGCTCCATCAACAGCCTACGGCACCATCAGGAGCTGGTAGAACCTTTAAGAGGTAGGATCTAGAACAACGGTTCTCAACCTATGGATGGCAACCCCTAGATTGGGGGCGGGGGTTGCCTAAGACTATCAGAAAACACAGAGACTTACATGATATTCATAAAGGTAGCAAAATTATAGTTATGAAGTAGCAACAAAAATTATTTTGTGGTTGGGGTCACCACAACATGAGAACTATATTAAAGGGTCACAGCGTTAGGAAGGTTGAGAACCACTGGTCTAGACGGCTGTTGGGACACAGGCCACTGCCTCTCTTTCACTTCTGTTTTTATCCCCTGGGAGATAACAGTGTTGTTCTAGCTTGTAGTCCCTCCATGATGTTCTGTCTTGCCATCAGCTCCCAAACAGCCGAGTCAGCCTGCTATTGACTAAATCCTCGAAAACCCCAAACCCTGATAAAGCTTTCCTCCATCGAAGTCAATTATTACCCTCGGGTATTTTGTCATAGCCACAGAAAGCTGACCTACGTAGTTCCCAAGGGAGTTAACACCCTGTAAACTGAGGCATTCATGTATGTCCTGGAAGGTTATTAGATTCACCTGTGGCACAGATAGTCTTTAGAAAGCCTAACTTCAGACAGGTACCTCTTTTCAGTTAAAATCTTAAAAAAAATCCAACCTTCTAGAATAGCACTTGGAACTTAGAAGTACAGAGATGGTTGGCAGGGCCATAGCCAGGTTGTGCAGATGATGAAATCGGTGGTGTCATCAGTAGAGTAAGAACTCAAGTCCAGATAGATACCCAGTACTACCATACATTTCATCTTACAGTAAACACTTGGCAGAGAGAAAGGCACCTGGTATTTTCATTGTATTTGCTTTTTCCTTATAGTAAATCATATTGTTAAAACCATCCTACTCTTGAGATAGAGCTAGAGAATGCATAAAGAGGGATTCATTTTTAAATCAAAATTTATGAACTTGCCTTGTAACACTTTATGATAGTTCTGCTTGAATTATCACTGCCTATTCAAGTAAAATAGAATTTAATTTTTTTCTGTGGGTTTTTTTTTTTCCACAATTTTGGGTCACAATCAACCTAAGGATGAATTAATAGATCTCCAAGTGAACTGTCAAGACAGGTCCCCTCTGGGTTTGAAATGTGATTAAAGATGCCAGTGAACTCGCTTGGGAATCTGCAGAGTACATCAGAGTCCCCATGAAAATGCTAGAAGAAACCACAAGTGTTTGCCCAAGTGTGTGCATAGTGAAGGCACAGCCAACTCAAAAAGCAGGAGGAAGCATGGCCACCTTTGTCGAGCTGCTTGCCCCTTAACTACTGTGTAGCTTTGAGGTGCTAGTCACGGATTCCCTGGTATGGGAATGGGATGCTTTTAGCCTTTGGACTGGGATTCAGTTGGTAAAGGGCAATGTAAGAGACACTCAGTTGTGGGCAGGGCTCTGTGTGGTCCTCCTCCCTATAAGCTGGCCTCTGTTGTATCTGAAAGCCTTCCTTCTGTTGGGGACAGTGGTGTTGTGAGGGGTGTGAGTAGAGAAGAGGGCTAGAGATGCCTGGGAGTCTGTCCCTCATTGCCATTTTTTTCCCCTGCTGCTCATGTGCACGTGCATGTGACCCTGGCCCCTGCAGAGGGGCTTGTGGAGGAGGGAAAGCGTCAAAGGGGAATGAACAGTGGCTCTTCATGTTTGCTGGATGTTTCTCGGTGGGAGGAGCTTTTCCTTGGTCACTCAATGACCAGGTGTTTGGGGATTTTAAGATGTGTGTGTGTGTGTGTGTGTGTGTGTGTGTGCGCGCGCGCGCACGCACATGTTAGGACAAGTGTCTCAGAAGGCCAGAAGAGGATATTGGATCCTCTGGGAGCTGCAGTTATAAGCAGACGTGAGCCTCCAACATGAGTGCTGGGGACCAAACACTTGTCCCCTTCAAGAGCAGTGAGCACTCTTGACTGCTGGGCCATCTCTCCAGTCCTGTTTCACCAGTGCCTGCCTGCTTGCCTGCCTGCCTTCCTTCCTTCCTTCCTTCCTTCCTCCCTCCCTCCCTCCTTCCTTCCTCCCTCCCTCCCTCCCTCCCCCACCCACCCACCTACCCACCCATCCATCCATCCATCCTTCCTGTCTCTCTTTGTTTTTAATAGTTAGTTGAGCTCAAGCAAGCAAGCACACCTAATACATGCTTTCTCTTTCTCTATGTCTTTCTAACTCAGCCTTTCACCTTCTCTACAGATCCCATAGGTTCCTCTCCTACAAACTAGTGCTGCTCCGGCTCATGCTTCTCTGCTGAGGTCCGAGCTGACTCAAGAGCTTAGAGGATCACTGCAGCTTTGTAACCTTCAAGGTGTCCTTAGCAGAAGATCAAAACCTCATCTTTTTGAAGAGTGCTACGTTTTGCCAGTCACCTCTTGCAACTGTGTGCCAAAGGTAAGCCTGCCACTTCTGCAGAAGAGAGGCAGAAGAGGTCAGTTGTTTTTTGTTGTTTTGACTTGAGTGCTTAATTTGCACAGTAGTTACTTGTTTTTTTAAATTTTAAAGGTTTTTTTATTTGATGTGTATGCGTGTTTTTATATGTATATAGGTACCTATGGATGTTCCAGAGTACCCAGGTTTAATTCCCGGGCGTGGCTCAAACAACTACCCACTACACCCTAGTGCCTGTGAAGGTCAAAAGTAGGTGTCAGATCCTCTGAAACTAGAGTTACAGATGGTTGGTTGTAAGCCACAGTGTGGGTGCTGGGAACTGAATCCATCCAGGTCCTCTGCATGAGTAGTGTTCTTAACCAATGAGCCATCTCTCCAGCCCCCTGCATAGTAGTTATTGAATTAGTAAAACAGCAGTAGGTGATGCCCTGATTTGTTGAACTGCATTAAATTTAAGCTCTGAAGGGACATAGTTCAAAAACTAGGTTGTCACTGTTCAGACGTGAGAGCGGGTGGTTTTGAGTGTTTAAATAAAAGCGTGCAGACCAGTTCATAGCTCCATCCCAGGCAGTGAGGTTCTGGAATATGCCCTGAATGGAGGTTGCCTGTGTACTAACTGAGGACCAGAAGCATACAGCAAGGAGGAAAGTGGCCTTGTGCCTGGTCAAGTTCAAGTCCAGCTTGGTACTGAGAGGGTTAGTTCACATCAGAAGAAATGCAAATAAAGAAAAGGTTTTTAAGACTGTTTCACAAGTCTGTATGAGAGATGTGCTCAAGCTGTATTAGAAGGAAATGCTGACTGTAATTGACCTTGTGCAGTGGGGACCATGGAGCCCTCATGGTGATTTGGGTAGAAAAGATGAGGTTGTGTAACAAATATGTGGTAGGGGGAGAAGAGAGAGAGGAGAGGGAGAGGTGTGTGTGTGTGTGTGTGTGTCTGTGTCTGTGTCTGTGTCTGTGTCTGTGTCTGTATCTGTGTGTGAGTGTTGCTGGGATTGATATATGCTAGACAAGCATTCTGTGCCTGAACTATATCCCCAGCCCACAAAAATATCTTGGCTGTGACTGGTGGTTTGAGGCCTTTGACTTAGGATGTGTGTGGTGCAGTTCATCTGGTGTTTCCACTGGCTGACAGAAATATCTCGTGAGGAGGCATATTTTCATCTGTAGAGGGTTGCCTCGGAGCTGCAGGGCTAGCGCCCACCCACCGACTGACCTTCCCTTTCCCCGCAAATCCCATACTGTTTCTCTTACTTGGATTGTCTTGAGATAGTCTCAGACCTATGATTTGGTCTGTGGAGTTTGGCATAGTGATTTCTGTAAACGTACCTTTACACGAGTTAGAATTCACTTTCATTTGGTCTGAAACCACCACTGAAATACTTTGTGAATGTGCTTTCTTCCTCTTGGTGCTTTTTAAAACATTTATCTGGAAACTCGTTAATGTAATGTCCTCACTGTGCCTGTTACAGTATGCGGTATTTGGAATGCTGTAATGTTGATAGGCCGTATTTCATTAATGAAGTGTCCCAGCGCTTTACCTTGGCATCTGTATGATTTCCTGTGGAGAAAGTGGCTCACTGTCCCAGCTGTGTTGGGCATCTGAGGTGGATTCAGAACTAGGTGCTGGACTGGAATCCAGAGCTGACAGTCAGGCTTTGGAACCCTATTCCCAGCCCTACTCATCCCTGTTATTCCCTCATTGCCCACAGATAGTGCTATGGAGCTACAAATCCCCCCCTGCCTTCACAGGGCCCTCCACCCTCCCCTTGACAAGCCCATGGGGGTAGGGAATATCCCAGTAATAGCAGAATTGCTTACAAAGAGAACTTCTCCAACTCCAGGGACTCAGGGTCTTAGAAATGGTCTTACTGGATTCAAGTCATTTGTAAATGTGGTCACCTGTCAATCCATTTGTCAGATTTCATGGGCCTGTAAGTTAGAAATTACAGCTTTTCAGATCTGGTCACTGGAATTCATTAATAATTCACCAGGAACAGACTGGCCCTGCCTATGAGGAAGTTTTTAATGATCACTCAGTGACATTGACAGACTTAGAGTTTGCACTGAGGAGGGAGAGGTCTGTACTGGCTCCTGGCTCTGGACCAGCCTGCACACTCAGCAGGGTGCATTACACCGTCCTGGGGATGATTTCAAGGGCTATGTTTATTTCATAAGGGATGAGAGCTTTACAGAAAGCATTTAATTTTGTGGTTTAGAGGGGGTAGCAGTCATGTAATAAACGCTGCGAGCACCAGCCACATTCCAAGCCATTTCACTGTTTTTTTTTAGCAGCTACAAAACCAGATAAAATACAGTTCCAGACACCCTTCCATGTGTCCTAGCTGGCTAGGGTGAGAGATTATGCAGCCCAGCTAGATTACATGGGGCTATAAACTGTGTCTATAACCTGTCTGTCTGGAGCAGAGAAGCACTGATTTTGGGAAGGGGCCTGGGAAGGCTCAGGGATGTTATAGTGGATCCAGTTTGAAGGAATGAAAGGATGATACATCGGTAGAGATTTAATTGTCCTGCTTGGCACCGGACAGGCCTGGAGGCCTGAGTGAGTATGAGTCTTAGAGGCAGTGGTGTGCGGAGCTAGAGATAAACTTTCTGGTCTTGATCTTTTTGGTTTTTCGAGACAGGGTTTCTCTGTGTAGTAGTTTTGGCGCCTTTCCTGGAACTCGCTTTGTAGCCCAGGCTGGCCTCAAACTCCCAGAGATCCACCTGGCTCTGCCTCCCGAGTGCTGGGATTAAAGGCATGTGCCACCACCGCCTGGCCAGTCCTGATCTTTTGAAGAGCCAGTTGGAAGCACAGTGACAGCATCCTCAGTGTGCCAGACTACAGTGCCATCTAGGCAGAATGGTGACTGGGATGGTAGTTCTTGAATACGTTTCCTAGTTACTGGGTGCCCAAGGTGTGTACCAGGTTACTAGCCTACATCTGGGGCTGGGCTGAAGGAGCACTTAGAAGAGGGTGGGGCCTTTGATTTCCAGGCCTGTGTTTTCCTGCCCCATGGTCTTATCTCATTGAAGTAAAGGCACAGAATTTGGGGGACCTCTGGCCTACCCTGTCTGGAGAATGGAGACCGTGGAGATAGGATGCTCACATGCCATTTTCACACTCTGATTGTTTTGTTTACAGACGATCACTCGGCATTTCACTTGAAAACTGAAATTCCCTCTTGCTGGAGGTGGCTGTTCCTTAGCGGGGGTGGATGTGGTGAGGCCTCTGGGTGCTAGACTGAGAGGGGAAATACCGTCCACCGGATTTCACCGGCTTGTTCATGGCTGCTAGGAGTATCTTGGGATACAGATACCAGCCATGATGCTGTCCATCCCTTACCATCCTGCACAGATACTGCAATGCAGGAGAAAATCACACACCAACCTTTACCTTCCAAAGAATACAATCCAGTAATGTTTCGTTGATGAAGGAAAGTTTCACTACTCACGTTCACATTATACTTGACTTATATAAAAGCAAATTTTCCTAGAGCTTAACATGTATCAGTCTGTTTTGTATTACTGCAACAGAATTCCCGAGGCTGGGGGAACATTTATAAAGAAAAGGTACACATCTAGCTCACAGTCGTGATGCTTCAGCAGTGATGGCCTTCTTGCCGGCAGAGCCTCAAGGCTGTGCATGATGCCATACGCACATGCAAGTGACAGTTTGTTATCTTTTGTTCTCTCTCCTTCTTTAAAGGCCACTATAGGTTCATGGATGGGTGGATCTACATCTTGACGATCATGTCTAATCCCAGTCAGCCCCCTAAGTGTCATAGATTAAATTGCAGCCTTTTTATACCTCCTTATTATATATAACGGGGATTTCAGCACATGAACCCAGCACATTTCAGCCCCCATCCAAACCATAGCAATATGTGTAGAAAGCATGTCTGGGATTTGTTGGTTCCTTGAAGCAGAATCTTAAAAGTTCTTATTAATAAAATCAAACCTGAGGCCAGTTATTGGGGTGAATGCTGAAAGATCAGAGAAGCAGAACAAGCCACAGCTACCTCACCTCACCAGTTCTTCAGCTGATCCTGTTTCCATAGACTGGAAGCCTCTAAGTCCTCATCCAGAATGGATCTCAGCTGAACTGTGCTGCTCAAATGCTAAAAGCTTAACCAGCCAAATGCTTCTAGTTTCTGGTCTTCACACCTTATATACTTTTCTGTTTTCTACCATCCCACCTGTATCCTTGAACAGATGGATTCCTGCCTCTGGAATGCTAGGATTAAAGGCCTGCGCTACCACTGCCTATCCTCTATGTTTAATAATGTGGCTGTTCTGTCTCTGACCCCATATAAGTTTATTAGGGCACACAATATTTGGGGGAACACAATACTACCACAATTCCTTATTTTTAGCATGGCTCCACATTTGTTGTTTTGGCAGTGGCTACAGTGACCTCCTTAGACTCTTGCAGATGAAGCTGCCTGGTAGGGACTTAGGACTTTAGGACTCCAGCTGCTGCTGGAGGTGTACAGCTGGAAGTGTCATCTGTGTGGTAGGACTTGTTGAGTGCCTGCAGAAACAGAGGAGCCTGTGATGGTCCAGGCCACAGTCTCTGCAGCTTGGACCAGTTTCTTCCTGTCTAAGGTTGTTCCCAGGGCCAAGAGAGGACCGCGGCCTTTGATGCTCCAGGTTTCACAGGGGGCAGATCTGTAATGATTGATTAAATAAATGCTCGGTAAGCATTTACAGCTGCCTACTAAAGCCCTGTGGCATTGTCTCCTCTATAGTTACCGTAATGGGACGGTTGTGGAACCCCGGTAGGGTCGGCAAGAGGTTTACCCTTTCTGGTGTGTCTCTGTGGCCTCTGCTGCCAATGGATTGCCTCGTGTGCTAGGTGAATAGGTAAGGTAAGCGTTTGGACCAAGGTCTGACGCTAGGCTACTTCCTCAGTTAATGTTCTGTTACCATTCCTGGCATGCCCTGGAGACAACCCTGATACTGTACACTTGCCTGCCTTGAAGCTGGACTCCAGGCTTTGCGAGAGAAGCTCCTTGGCCAGAGCTTCGTGCTCGTAGGTATCTCGTGGGGGGGGGGGGCTGCGAGTGTCCTCCCCTTTCATTTTCACATCAACTTCCTTTGATTAACTTTTCCCACCTCTGCTGCCATAGAAAAATCTCCAGCCAGCAAGTAGGATTTGAAGAAACGTGAAGAACAGAAGGGACAGTGAGAGGGAGGGGACAGGGACCCCAGTGGCAGCTTTTGAGCTGGGCCAAGGTGATTTTGCAGGCTGCTTATCCCCACAGGCCTTGGTGCTCAGGATCCTCTTATACCACTGGTTGCGTCAGATCTGCTGTGACAGGAACTGTCCACAGAGGTGACTGCCTGCTGCTCAGTAGCCACTTCCTGTGTGCTAGCCCTGCCTCTGGCCCCTTCTGCAGAGCATAGCTTTTCATACTGCTTTCTGACCTTTCTGTGTGTGGTCAGTGGAACGATCATTTTCTTACGGTGGGGTAGTGATAAGCCACACTTCCCCAGCCGCCTGTCTTCACTGATGACACTCCTGTCCCTCAGCTTCCTAGAAAACCAGAGAAACAAAATTTTGAAAGAAAAATCACATCTCTTCCTTTATCTCCCCCCCCCTTTTTGTTACAGATTATAGAAGTCACTAATATTCTGGTTTATGTTTTAAATGAAAATATCCCCCTCTTATCCAAGGCTTTGTTTTCTACAGTTTGTTAGCTACACTCAGCCATTCCCAGAAAAAAAAAAAAAAAAATCAGTAGGAAATTCCAGGAACAAACTATTCAGTTTTCAACTTTATGCCCTCTGAGTGGTGCGGTGAACTCTTGCTTGGCTCTGCTCAGGATGTGAGTCATCCTTTTATCCGGTGTGTCCACATGGTATAACCTCTCTCCCTACAGTCATTCAGTAGCTGTTTCTGCGGGAGACCAGCTGTTGTGTTATTGGCGTGCTTGTATACAAGACTTGGAACTGGCTGTCCATGCTTTCAGGCACACAGATGCCGTGCACATAGAGGACAGTAGCGAAGAAGTAGCCACTCAGCTGTAAATGGAAGTGTGGCCGCTGTTGAGACTCTGGAATCAGGAAGAGTCCAGAGGTCCATCTTGACTTTTCCTCAGGAAAACAAAAAGTTGTGTGTGTCAGGGCAGAAGGTATACATACTCCTGTTGTGGGTCAGGGCAGGTGATGTAGGCTTTTAGCAATGGGACCTTGACTAGGTGACTCAAATATGGATTGCTTTGCCAATGCAAGGACAGTGGGTGGGATTCCCGACATGTACACACAGGAGTGAGCAGTGCCTGGTGGTCCTTGTAGCTTTGGGAGTGAGGGCGATCCTTAGTACATGGCATCTACAAGTGCCTCTGGTGGATTTCTCTACAGGAGCCAAGGGAGCCTAAGATTTAGCTTCTTCTTGTCGGGATTAATTTTCCTTTTGATTCTTTCTTTTCTTTTTTTCTCAAATCACTGGAAATGTTTGTGGGCGCTGAGATTTAAAAGGGCTATGACAACATGAATAAATCAGACTATTGGAGATCACAGTTTAAGTTAAGGTTTTGGGTGCGCTGTGTGGATATCTGAGCCAAATATGAAAAGATCTTTTGGATGGAAACAAAGGGAGGCCCTGGTATTTGCTTTGGTGGAAGGTGGCTGTGTCTTCTGCCGGGTCTGTGACCCTGGAGGCCAGCTTTAGCTCCCTCCAGGACTTCGGTCAGACCTATGGTATCACTGACAAGTCCTTCAGTGAGCGTTGAGTGTGATGCCAACCATGGGAAGTAAAGGCGATTCTCTCTTTGAAAGGCTGCAGCCCACAGACCTGTGTAACCTTGTCTGAAGGCCTGTGCAGGCAGCAGGGTGCACCAGGCACAGTCAGGAGCGGCCCTCGACCTGTGTGGACTTCAAGCCAGAGGGGATAGAGCAGTGGCATTCCTCCTAAGTCTCCAGACAGTTTGTCTCTTCCAGGCACACGGGTTGAGGGAGTCTCCAGACTTGGTGTTCAGTATTTCTACATAGCATGTCTCTTCCGCCAGCTATCATCCTGGGTTCTGTTTACAGTTGCTCTCTTTGTACTTGGTGTGGAAGCAGCAGGCATTACCCTTACCCCATTGCTCACACAGAGGAATGCCTAGTTTATAGATGCTGACCTTTCATATGCAGTAGCCACACACACACCCCCACCACCCCCACCACCCCCACCATCCCCAGCAGAGGGGACATGTTCCAAGACCTCCACTTAGACTCCTGGATAGAACTGAACCTCTTAAATACAGATCCCACCATGTACAAACAGTGTTTTTCATAAATGCCTGTTGAGACCCTTTCCTTGGACACCACAGAACACTGGGGATGAGAAATTGAGCTCACCTTACTGAGGGCAGTGTATATATACATTCTGTGGTAGTTTGAATAAGAATGACCCCCATAGGCTCATATATTTGAAGTTATCAGGAAGTGAGTAGTGCTATTCGAGAATGATGGAGAGGGGTGGCTTTGCTGGAGGAAGTGTGTCGCTGGCGGTGGGCTTTGAGCCCTCCCTGCCCATCTCCCTGCTTGTGGATCAGCATGGAGCTCTCAGCTACTGCTCCAGCTAACAGCCCGTGTGCTGCAGTGCGCCCCACCATGATGCTAATGGACTAAACCTCTGAAACCAAAAGCAAGCCCCCAATTAGATGCTTTCTCGTATACGAGAGCCCTTGCTCATGGTGTCTCTTGACAGCAATCGAGGAATGACTAAGACACAGCCTGGGCTCTGCCATTTCCTCACCGGAACCTGCTGCCTTCAAGATTGCAGTCCTTATGTCGCTGTGTCCCGGTGACTAGAATCGGAACTCTCGGTTCTGTGAGAGCCTGCTGGAGCTCTGGAGAGCCCAAGGCTCTTTAGCAGGCTGATTCTGTGTCCTGTCTCCTTGAGTAACCACTCATGCTTAACAGCGTGGATGTTGCTTATAAGGAGACAGTGTCAGGAACAAAAACTTAACAATGCTGATACAGAATACTTTATCAATCAGTTGTTTTCTCTGCAAAAAGAAAATACATAAAACTAATAACCATCATGTACCCACATCAGAACCGAGTTTCAGTAGATTGCATGATAAAGGGCCTAGAACTTCCAGTTGCTTCTGTTTGAGTTGCTCCTCACTAGTCCCTACAGGACCACTATCTGTCACAGGGAGTCCTGGGTACTAACTGTTGTTCCTCTGAGAATATTCTTCCACCACTGACCTTGGCATATAGTAGAGTTGGGGTATATATGCATATGTATAGAAGTTTATGCATATAAGTTGCATATTGGAAGGATGGTTTAAGCGTTGATTAAAATAAAGCAAGGGAGGAGTCACAGTAGTGTCTTCTACGAACTGTCCCCAGAGGTCCATGTGCTAGAGGCTCTGTCCCTAGCTGCTGGAAGTGTGGGAGGTGGTGGAAACTCTAGAAGGTGGGGTCTGGGTGAGAGATCACTGGAGGTGGACATTGGAAGGATGTGGCATGTCCTCTGCTGCCTGGCCCCCTCACCATGTGATAAGAAACCTCTTCTGTTCCCTAGTCTGGCTTTTGTGAGACCGACCGCCTTGCACGGGCCCATTGAGGTCAAGCAAGCAAACCATAGACGGGTGTGCCCATGAGCAGGAATGAGGGAGAGGTCTGTTGATGGGACGGTTCTTGGTCTTGCTGGGTTGGTGGCGGCAGGAACTCACACATGTTGAGCTGTCAGAAGCAAATACACAGGCCTGTCATTAGTGAGTATCCTTATCTAAGTAACCAGGAGGCCTTGGAAGAAATGGGCGCTGGGTACAAGTAATTCTGCAGAGTCCTGGGAATTTCCTGGGAGTCTGTGCTTACTTCAGAATAACAGTTTAAACTTTTTTTTGTTTTTTTTTTTTTTCCAAAGTTGGGGCAGGGGAGGGGAAGGCCGCCTTGTTTCCCCTTGTTTCAGGAGCCTGTCGTTTGGAGTCTAAGAATTTCCAGTGTACATTTCTGTGAGTGGGTGACTCACAGGAGGGAGGAAATAGGGGCGGGGACGGAACTCCTGTGAACAATTGCTGCAGAAGGTCTTTATCAGCAGCACTCCTGTTCTCTCCTTGAGCCCTCGCTGTGCCCCTGGTTATAATCTACAATAATTTCGATTGCACTGATGGTGCGCAAGTAAATAAAACGGAGGCCGTGTGTACTGACTGCAAGAAGACTACAGTTCAAACTCCAGTCAACACACACACACACACACACACGGAATGAAAGCAGTGTTTACTCTGTTTTGACTGCTAAGTCTAACAATCAAGGCTATCAACAGTGGCTTTGCAAGCAAGGATTTGCAAAGTATGTCAGTTATTGCAAACAAGATGCCTCCTTTCAGAGATCCACTGACTCTGGGTCGGGAGATGTGGGCTGTGGTCTCATCATCTGCTCTTCTATTGACTGTCACGTCTTGAGCAGGTTACTTGAGCTCATACGCCTTCGGTCTCCTTGTCTGTAGAGTAGCAGGCCGGACACACTCGGAGGGGCCGCCTCCATATGAACTCGCTGCATTGTGAGCACCTAGTGAGCTTGAACTAGAACGTGTTCTGTGGAGAGCAGCAGTTACTCTCTGCTCTTACTGGCCGTACCCTTGGGAAAGTCATGGTCACTGAAATGTCATTTTGATAGGAATCTAGCTGAGTGTGACTTCATATACTCTATCTCTCTCGGGCTTGGACTTTTCCAAACATGGGTATTATTTAACCAGATGACTAAATGAACCGATGACTTATCTAGAGACTGTGGTCCTTATCAAGAGTCAGGTGGTTCTGAAGTTCAAAGTGGATGCTCACACCGATCTAACTGGTGTCCAAGAAGCTTCAGTAAAGCTGTCTGACAGAACAGTACTCTGTTACATGACCACCGTACACCAGTCGTAACTGGTGCATGCTAACTGAATGCTCAGCTCCCTTTGGGTTTTTAATAGACATCCGTTTTCTGTTCCAGGAGTCCGTCCCGGACACCACTTGTTCGTCACCATATCCTTGGTACCTCCTGGGTGTTATACCTCATACTTGTTTCGATGATCCCTGTGGTTGTCAGAGGTTCAGTACTTGGTAGAAGGCCTTTTTGTTGCATGGTCCTGTGTTTTTCTTATGATCGTAGGGGTCCTGATAACTGCACAGTCAGCCTGGCCTCGCTGTTGGCATTGAACTTGGGCACCTGTCTTCTCCTCTGCAGCGATGCCTTCCTGTGGAAGCAGGGCTGGATGCACAGAGGCACTCCCAGCTGGGGGATCTACCTCACTTATTCCGGGTCCTTCTGCCCATAGGTTTACTCCCCTTCATTTACTTGCTAGTCGTTTGTGTCCTTGCTTTTTAATATTTACTCCAGCATGTGTATATGTAAGCCCAAGCCACACTGTCTAGTTTTACTCACGTTAGCACATTATAAAAATGGGGCTTCGACTTCTGTGGTCCTTAGGCTTTTGCCACTTCTGTATCCTGACTACAGGAAGAGATGATCGCTTCATTTGTTAGCATTGCTGTAGGATACTGAGCTGTGTGGCGCCACTGCCCATCTGTCCCTTTGGCTGCTGATTGGGCTGTTTCTTGTCTTTCCCCCATCATCCCTGTTGCTGCTGTGAGCATCATTGTACGCATCCCTTGTCAACACGCTGAAAGTGTCGTTCCCAGACTATCAGTGGGAGTGTAGCCTTGTACTCACGTCCACGGTAGCTCTGTAGGATCATTCTGACTTGCTTTCTAGCATACCCCCATTTCTTCCTCAGCAGAGCGTGTGGCCTCACTTCAGCCAGCAGCCTTTTCTGTATTCCCTGGCTAGTGTTAAAGAGGACTCTTATTGTGGTCCCAGGTGATGAATGAGTTTGAATGCTGTTTTATGTGCACTCACCATCTGTGCTGTCTGTCTACAGGCGACCGTGTTTTGCCTGCCTTTTCTCTTGGTCTTTTTCTCTGCGGTGTAGGGATTTTCATTATTCCAGACGCCAGCCGTTTGTCATTATATACATTGCTTCCTAGCAGCCATTTGTAAGCAAGCGTGTTCAATCTTTTGATCTCTAAATCCAGGATTCCTACTTGCAAATAGCCCGTGGCTCCACCAGGTATGTTCAGCCTGTGGCCTGCTGATGGGTTCCTCCCAGGAGTCTTGTGATTCTGGACCAACATTGAGAGGCTAGAGAGATGACTCAGTAGTCTAGAGGGCTTGCTGTTCTTCAGAGGACTACAGTTTAGTTCCCAGCACCCATGTGGCTTACCTGGAATTCCACCTCTAGGGGATTAAAGTCCCTTTATATGGCCCTTGTAGTAACTGCACACACAAGCCAAGCATGTACATATATAGTCTCTCCTCTCCCCTCTCTCTCTCTCTCTCTCTCTCTCTTACACACACACACACACACACACACACACACACACACACACTCACACACACATTTTTTAAAAAACATATTAATTTTTTTTTTTAGAATATTTGCAGTGTTTTTGTTTTTTTTTTTAATTTAATGGCACCATTCTGGAGGGTTTTTTGGATGACATTATTTTGTGCTGTCAGAAGGTTGGATGCTCATGTTAGACCCTCTGCTTAATTAGAATAGTCTTCAGTCTTTACCTGAAGCAACAGTGGCTACCACTCTATAAGTCAGCATTTTGGTGTCAGAAGATCATGTGTGCTAAGAGCTCTTCCAGGGTTTTTCCTGTTTCACCATTCCACGGCCTAGCTGTAAATCACAGGGTTAGGGAAGATCAACACAAGCGTTTGTTTTAAATGCTAGACATTTATTAAAAGTATGTAGAGGGTTGGGGATTTAGCTCGGTGGTAGAGTGCTCGCCTAGCAAGTGCAAGGCCCTGGGTTCGATCCTCAGCTCAAAAAAAAAAAAAAAAGTATGTAGATTGTTAATATTTTTTACCAGGTAGGCATTGAGTCTCAGGCTGTGCCTTGGGAATTTTATGTACTGTTATTTTTTAAAACTGTTATTTTTTAAAAACTGTTATTTTTTTTTTAAATCTCTTCCATGATGATCACTTGCTGGAGAACCTGGGGAGTAGCCTGTGAGTTGTGGGAGAGGTGGGAATGGGGTTAGGGGATCTATACCAGGCCTGAAGAGGTGGAGCAGAGCCGCAGGGCTGGGCAGTGGAGGGATAGAGAATTGATTAGAGTCCAGCACAGTTTCAAGGCCAGCCTGCATGCAGGGCTTTGCTGGCACAGTGGCTGCGAGTTAGAGATGGGGGTGGGGGGGCGGTGTCTCAAATTTTTGGCCTGACAGGAGATGAGTGCTTACGTGGCATTTCACTTACCAAGATGGGAATCCCCGTGCAAACAGCTCCGGAGTTTTTGTTGTTTGTTCCATTGATTTTTCTTTCACTGGAGTGGGAGAATCCCAATGATCTCCGACATCCCAGATTTAAAGCGTACTTTGGACATCCACATGGAGATGTTCTCTAGGCAGCTGAATGTAGAAGTCTGGCGGTAGGTAGGGGGATGGGGCTGGAAAACAACACGTGGATAGCATAAAGTTCAGGTTGTGGGTGGAGGAGAGGCTGCCCCTAGGATAGGAGAAACCCAGGAGACTAGGAAGAAATAGCAAGGAAACAAGCCATCGGGGCAGCATAGTGCAAGAGGAGGGTTTGTAGACAGGCTGGCCGTAACTGCCGCTCTACTGAAGCCCAGTGGATAGGGGCAACTAACATGGAAGGGATAAACGCCTTCAATAGCCTTAAAGAGCAGATAGATGGGAGAGCGGGTAGAGATGGCAGGCTGGGCAATATGTGGAACTGTGTTGTGTTGCTGTATAGGAAAGAGATGCCGTAGATGCCGTTTGGGGTAGGGGATGCTGTCACATGTGAAATGGGATGGTTCAGAAAGACCTTACAGCCAGGGGCGCTGAGACAGGTTTCTTTCGGGAAGTAGACTACCTCACGGGTTCAGGTGGCTCACCCCACTAACACAGGGGACTGTGGCGTGTTCCCAGGTACAGTAGTGATTTATGTATTCTTCTGGTGGCTCCCATCCTTTACCCCAGAATGCAGAAAGCCAAGATTAGAGTAGATGAGAAGAAAGGTTTTGAGTAGAGTTCTGGGCACTCCGGTCAGGCTCACAGCATAGCTCTTTACATCTTTACATCCTGCATAGAAGTTTGAAAGCATTATTGTCACCAGAAAAAGTCTTTACTGTGTGAAGAATGTGTGGGTAAAACTAGGCGTAGACAGTGCTGAGCAGTATAGGATCAGCTACACTGATTCTGGGACTGGGGTGGAAGTTGTAAAGAGCCTGGAACTGCTTGTGCTGTGCTAAGAAAGTAAACAAATACACATAAATTTCAGATGCTGGGATGCACCAAGGCACTGGCTTCCAGAGCTCCTGGCAGCCACAGTTGACAGGTGCTCAAGGTCCAGACCACCAGCCATACTTGTTGATGGTGTGCGTGGTCACATGACACACTGGTGAAGCGTGATGCTTTCCTTTCTGTGGTGGTCTAAAAGACCATGGCATCCATAGGCTCACAGGGAGTGGCATTATGAGGAGGCATGGCCTTGTTGGAGTAGATGTGGCTTTCTTGGATGAAGCGTGTCACATGGAGTGGGCTTTGAGGTCTCAGAAGCTCAAGCCAGTTCTCTTCCCTCATATTTTTTTTCTTTCCAATTTCCCTTCCAAGATTACATGTCTCACTTGGCATCGGGTCTCAGACTCTCATTTTTTCTCCCTAGAAATTTCCTATTCTTGAAGATCTTGAGGTCTTTAAAAATATTGCTGGAATTGTTATGGTTCCCTAGCTTTCCAGATAGGTAGGACTCTCAGCTCCTTCTCCAGCACCATGTCTGCCTGCATGCCATCCTTCCCGCCACGATGATAATGGACTAAACCTCTGAACTATAAGCCAGCCCCAATTAAATGTTTTCTTTTCTAAGAGTTGCTGTGGTCATGGTGTGTCTTCACAGCAGTAAAACCCTAACTAAGGCACTTTCCTAGACCACCAGTCAGGGCTCATCAGGAGAAAAATATCCTAAGAGTTCTAGGGGAAGGTCATTTTACAGAGCAGCTGACTGGCACTCCTCCAATCAGGGGATGTCTGGGCATTGTCGCAGTCAGGAGGCACCTGAGCAGCCGAGATGCCTAATCTAGTATCCTTGATAAGATGCAGAGACAGAAATAGGACATTGGGGAGAAACTGTCAGTATAAAAGTTTCTTTATTATTGAGATAATTATGTCTTAGTAATCCTTTTAAGAATGCAGTGAGAAGATTCATAAAGGGATTTTGGGAGTACCTCACACCCTGTTGGATGGCTGCTGTTAGAACGAAATGTTGGCATGAATAAGGAGATATTGAACCTTTGTGCCTTGTGGGTGGAGATCCTGTAGCTCTGGAAACAGATGTGGGAATGGAAGCCCCGTCACTAGTGGGGAGCTCTCATAGGCTTCTGAAGGATGGAGGACAATGGGGACACTTGAATATATCGCGAGGAGCTAGGTGTTCACCTGTCCTAGGTGCTTAGTGCCTCAGGCTGGTATTTTAACTTTCTCTTTTTTAGCAGCAGCTTGGTTATAATTCTTTGTGAAATATTTTCTGGCAGGTACTCTGGGTAACTGGAAATCCCCCAGACATAAGTTTGTTGTAGGTATTAGCCACAGTGGGAGTGTGGGGTACAAGGAGCTGAAAATATTCCCAAGACTTGTTGGTACCCACTGAACAAGCCCAGGTGGAACCTAGTAACACTGCAGATGCTGGCTGGCTGTGGTGATGCATAATGTAGTCTCCGTGGAGACTTAAGAGATCCCAGGAGCTCTCTGACCAGCCAGTCTAGTGGAGATGGATCGCTCCCGGTTCAGTGAAAGAATGTATTTCAAACAATTAGTTGGAGAGTAATTGAGGAAAACAAGCCATGTCGACTCCTGGCCCCCACAAGCCGTACATGGGAGAGTAAACCTACACATACATGAGCACATGTACACATACATGACCCCCACACATGAAGCTGAGGGGGAAGGATATCTGAGAAGGAAAAGGAAAGAAAAAGAAGTGGCAGTTCAGAGTTACCAATCACCTCCCCTCAGAAGCCACCCGCTCTGGTGGCCCAGGCTGGCTTACAAACCCTGGCCGCCTCCACTGGGGAGAAGTATCTTAGAAGGGGTCACACTGGTGACTGTGGAGGAAACCTTCACAGCCTCAAAGGCAGGGACCTCCCACCGACATCCAACAAAGCCAGAAAACAAACCCCACAGCAAGAGCCCCTCCGCCGTCACCCACTGAGGCAAGCTGGCTTCTACCCTGTAACATCCAGCCTGAGCCGCACTGTCAGGAGACGTTGCCTCTGTCTCATAAAATATTAAAACCACAAATCCTGCCCCAAGTCATCCCCAGGAGAGCAGGGCCTGGTGTTTTCTTCTTAAGTAATTCCACCTACTCATTTATCAAAAGAAAATTGAATTCGGCTTTTGCTTATCAGCATCCATCTTCCCACGGGGATTTATTCTTT